>NW_027397073.1:16888310-16988783 GCF_003265705.2 Callorhinus ursinus | reverse complement strand
TTCCTTCCTTCCTTCCTTCCTTCCTTCCTTCCTTCCTTCCTTCCTTCCTTCCTTCCTTCCTTCCTTCCTTCCTTCCCCTCCCTTCCTTTCCTTTTACATTTAGATCCCTGATGTATTTGGAATTTGTCTTGTGTATGATATAAAGTATTCCTCAAATTTTATTTTCTCAGATGGCTAACCACACATTCCAGCATCATTTATTAAAAGCCAATATTTGCCTCAGTGATGAGATGACACTTTTATCGTATACTAATCAGACAGTTGCATCTGTTTCTCTTCCACCGTTCTGTTTCCTTCTGCGCACCAGCCCCAGACTGTGTTGATTAGGAAGCCTTTCCAGTTTTACTTAACATCGGTTGGAGCCCATCCTCTCTCACAGCTTTTCTTCCCCCCCCCCCACCCCCAGCCTTTTGGAAATATAATTGACTTGTAACATTGTGTACATGTCAGGTGTACAATGTGATGATTTGATACACATACACATTATGAAATGTTTACCATAATGAGGTCAATTAACACATATTCCTCGCCCCCTTTTTATTTTTACAAATTAAAGTTGGGTATTAAGAAAGGGTTGAGGGGCACCTGGGTGGCTCAGTCAGTTAAGCATCCGATTCTTTGTTTCAGCTCAGGTTATGATCTTGGGGTCCTGGGATCAAGCCCTGTGTTGGGCTCCATGCTCAGTGCAGAGTTTGCTTAAGGTTCTCTCTACATCTGGGGGCTTATGTCTTAACTCCCCCTTGCCCATATATTGACAAATACTTTGTGGTTAATTGCCGTATTTCAAGGCCTTTTGCAGAAGTCATTTCTACAAAGGCTGCAAAGCGGAATGTCAGTGCCGTCCTGTCTAAGCTGCGGAACAGGATGTTAGTGCTGTGTTATTTTAGCTGTCCTGACTCCGTATTTTCTTGTTGGGGACCCTGGCCCTGACTACCTAACTGTCCAACTAACTCCTAACAACAGCAATTTTAGAACCCAAGGACTATCCATAAGGACAATGGCTAGAACTAACTGATAAAACCCATGCTACCCTCAGGACAACTTTATCCTCCAGATCATTAAGGACTTGGTAGTACTAAAGCCCGTTGCTCCAAAGTCTCCTTCCTTTTTCTTTTTTTAAAGATTTTATTTATTTATTTGAGAGAGAGAGAATGAGAGAGAGAGAGCACGAGAGGGAAGAGGGTCAGAGGGAGAAGCAGACTCCCCGCTGAGCAGGGAGCCCGATGCGGGACTCGATCCGGGGACTCCAGGATCATGACCTGAGCCGAAGGCAGTCGCTTAACTGACTGAGCCACCCAGGCGCCCTCCAAAGTCTCCTTCCTGAGGATGAGGACGTTCCCAAGATGTTCCTCACATTCTCATGCATTGAGAATTCTAGCTGACTTTCCTTCCCCCATCCACTAATGAAAACAAATGCAAGTATTTAGAAGACATGCCAAAAAAAAAAAAGGCTTTTTATGGTATGCTTCATTTAAAAGTAATTTTTTAATTTTTTTATTATGTTATATTAATCACCATACATTACATCATTAGTTTGTGATGTAGTGTTCCATGATTCATTGTTTGTGCATAACACCCCGTGCTCCATTCAATACGTGCCCTCTTTAATACCCATCACCAGGCTAACCCATCCCCCCACCCCCTCCCCTCTAGAACCCTCAGTTTGTTTTTCAGAGTCCATCGTCTCTCAGGGTTGGTCTCCCCCTCCAATTTCCCCCGATTCTTCCCCTCCTGCTATCTTCTTCTTCTTCTTTTTTTTCATTTAAAAGTAATTTTTTTAAAGATTTTATTTATTTATTTGAGACAGAGGGAATGAGAGAGAGAGAGCACATGAGAGGGGGGAGGGTCAGAGGGAGAAGCAGACTCCCCGCTGAGCAGGGAGCCCAATGCGGGACTCGATCCGGGGACTCCAGGATCATGACCTGAGCCGAAGGCAGTTGCTTAACCAACTGAGCCACCCAGGCGCCCCCATTTAAAAGTAATTTTTAAACCCCTGTGCATTATGGGGCACCTGGGTGGCTCAGTCGGTTAAGCCTCTGCCTTCAGCTCGGGTCATGATCCCGGTCCTGGGATCGAGCCCCACATCGGGCTCCCTGCTCAGCGGGGAGTCTGCTTCTCCCTCTCCCGCTCCCCCTGCTTGTGCTCTCTCACTCGCTCTCTGTCAAATAAATAAATAAAATCTTAAAATAAATGTGTTAAACCCCTGTGCATTAAAATCTAAATAATCTATGACATCTAATTGTGGGGCACCTGATAAAAAAATCACTCAACTTCCATCTTGTGAGTCAAATGTTACTGTGCGTCTGAGTCCCAGCACTTAAGTCCTGCACAAGCATATGTCCTATGACTCACTTAAAATTAATTTCTCAGAAATGTTGACAATTAAACGTTGGCAGGTGATGAGGTTGACGCTGGCTGGTCCTAAGTAATGCCAACTGACAGCTAGTACAGAGCAGTGATTTTCAAACTTTTTTTTTTACAAAGTTTTCTCTCTCTTTTTTAACTGTTAAGACCTTAAAGCAGGAGTGTCATGTGAGGAGCTGACCTGTTTGAATCAATGGTGGGACCCCAGTGGCAGGTCTACCATGAAGCTAATGGTACTCAGCCTTCAGGGGCCCTCAAAGGCCTTGTGTCTAAGTTTGCATTTTTAATTTTGTAGTTGTTTTTTTTTAAAGAACCCATCCCTCCACCCCTTATATAAACCTTAGGCCCCATAAAACATAGTTCCACCCCTGGCCAAGCCCCAGCACCTTGTCTCTTTCCCTCAACTCTTCAGCCCCGCTCCATGGAACTCCAAACCTCTGGGGAGCAAAATAAAAAAAAACACCTGGAAGGGGTGCCTGGGTAGCTCAGTCGGTTAAGCATCTGCCTTCAGCTCAGGTCACGATCCCAGGGTCCTGGGATCGAGCCCTCTGTCAAGCCTGCTTCTCCCTCTCCCTCTGAAGCTCCCCCTGCTTGTGCGCTCTCGCTCTCTCTGTCAAATAAATAAATAAAATCTTTAAAAAAAAAAACAACAAAACACCTGGAAGATGGTACAGTTCCTGGACTAGGAGTCAGGGAGAGGGTCTGAGGCCTGCACCTGCTGTGGGCCTCTTGTGTGCCTCCATCAGTTCACCTGACCTTTCTCAGACCGAGATCCAGCACATGTAAAATGGGTGTGTGTGACCAGATGATCATCAGGGTCCCTTTCAAAACTGAAAGCTTTTGATCCAAAGTCCACCTCCATTGTCTCTCTCACACAAGCTCCCATCCTCGGGCTTGTTCTTCCTCCCTGAGGTGCTAGGAAACCTCACCCCATTCCCCCTGACAGCCCCTTGGGCTCCCCCCAGGCTCGGCCCAGGCCCACCTTCTTCAAGCAAGGACTTCAGGGCTCGTGATGGGACAGCTTGCTCTTCTCCCCACGGTTCAGTACATCTTCTCCTGCTAGATGTCAGTTGAAAGAGGAAATGACAGATCACAGCCACGTGTGTTAAGCCTTCTCAGACTATCTTCATTTTCCACAGAAATTAATGTTTTGGCTCAATGACCTAACTCTTGGTGGTTGGTGGTGAAATTTTAGGCAGCAGCTACAGCCTCGTCTGAGGAGGAGAGATTGTTCTTGAGCCCTTGGAGCAGGCATTCTTTCAGAACCCCTCAAGTCACAAGAGGCCACCGCCCATTGCTCCGGAAGCAAGAGACCAACCCAAGTTGAAGGACACAAGAGTCCTGTCAACATGGGTACAAGGAGAACCTTATCTCTCTTGGAATGTCATTTGGACTCACACAATTGTTTGGGTTAAGCCGTAGCGTGGTGGAGACTTCACTGGCTGAGCCGAACTTCTCCCTAGTCACACACACTGACAGGGGTGAATTCCTCAGGCCCCCCTGGATGCCCCAATACTAAGGGAAAGGAGAAACAAATGGTTAACTTAAGAGAGATCACGGTCCTACAAGACATGAGTCTCCATCCGTTTACTAATGTCTTAGTGATTTACAAGGAAAACGCACTCTTATGGGTCTCTGGGAGTGAGGCTATTGATAGACCCATAACTCAATTTCCTGGAGCCCTCACATCAGCCCCCCCGACCCCACCCCCGCCCCGGCCTTAGTGATATGGGGAACTGAGGTAGAAGGAAATGTAAATAAAATTTCCTGATAACCTGCAGTCCTTGGACAAGTACTTAAGGCAGGCAGGGTGTGACATTCCTTCAGGGAACTCCCAGCTGTCTGAATGTTACTGCTTTGCTAGAGGGAAAAACCGCCTCAGCCTGACAGTGGCGAGGCTTCCAGGGCCCCGACGGTCTTCTTTGGCATATCAAATTCTCTGCGAATGGACTCAGGGCTGCGTTTGTGTCACTCATCCCAAACGCCCAAGTATAGAATCAGTCACCCCTCACCACCCCAGGGCAGCAGCTCTTTCAGCCCATGGGTCCATCCCCGTGCTTTAATAAAATCACCTTTTCGCACCAAAGACATCTCAAGAATTCTTCCTTGGCTTTGGGCTCTGGACCTCACCAACATTCACAAACTACATCACCACGAGAGATAGAAACAACCTGAAAGCCCTCAACCGGCCAGCCATTTTATGCAGTTGGAAACTGAGGTCCCAAGGTCGGGGTGTGGCAGAGCCAAGCAAAATTAAGTTTTAATGACCCTAGCACAGCCCGCTTGCCCTTTTAAAGTAGGTAGGTGCAACTCAGTCCAATTACATGTAAATGCATTTTAGTTATTAATAAAGCCAAATGACACTTTGTTGAAGATGGGGGGCGTTTTGCACATTTGTAGCTTTAAAGAAACCAAAATAGGTTAGTATATACCCATTTGCCTAGGGTAATGGGGACCCACTCAAGGAGACCATGAATTTAAACCCTGAATTCCAGAACTCTAGTCTGTGTGTTATTGAAAGGAAAAAGAAAAAAAAAAAAGGAAACACTTTTGTATCAGCACAGGTGGATTATTGTTCCTCCCCGACAGGGTGGAAGATGAGAAGTTGGTCATACAAGTGTCACCTGTATTACGACCTGGAATTGTTTTGGAAGGAAAAGAGATTCCCAAAGCTTGAGCAATGCAAAAGTGATCCCGGCTCTGGGGGAGCATGAGGTCATCGGCACGCGTTAATTCCTGTTCTCTTACCCACGGAGCATCTGGCTCCCCAGCACTTCCCTCAGACCAATCTCTTTAGGCTGCTGTGGCTGCAAAATCTTTTCTGCACTAAGACTTCAAGAACCATCTTTGGAAAGCTGGGTTTTCATCTTCTTTGCGAATGGACTCAGGGCTGCATTTGTTTAATTCATTCCCTGAAGATTCACTGAGCAGGTCCTACGCACCAGCCCCTACAGTTGAGCTGGGGGGTCCAGCTAGCGAATAAGCCCCCTGCCTGTCCCTGAAGGACAGGAGAGCTCAGTGGGAACAAGGGGAACGAAACAACTCTCTAGTGAGCGTGCCTGGGTGGCTCAGTTGTTAGGCGTCTGCCTTTGGCTCAGGTCATGATCCCAGGGTCCTGGGATCGAGCCCCACATTGGGCTCCCTGCTCAGCGGGGACCTGCTTCTCCCTCTCCTGCTCCCCCTGCTTGTGTGCACTCTCTCTCTCTTTTGTCAAATAAATAAATAAAATCTTAAAGAAAAAAACAAACCTGTAGGTAAGGTGGGTAGGAAGGCAGGAGCGGCTCTGACACATTCTCAGAAGTCACAGAAGGCTTCTTGGAGGAGGTGACATCTAAATAGAGACGTAGAGGATGAGTAGGAGTTTCTGTCCTCCCCTTAGTCACTGTTCAGAGGCAGCTGCTGTCATGTGACAGTTCCTCACTCCAGATCTCCAGAGCAAAGTAGCAATTCGGTGGCTGGAAAAAGAAAATGCCCTCCCTCTTCCTTCGCTTGAGGTCTGTAGACAGTACCATTTCATTTGCTCTGGAAGGAATCCGAAGCCAAGAGAAGGGTGGGGCTAAGGGCCAGGGATGCTTTCCTCCCCAGAGGACACTGAGTCGGGAATTGCCAACCTTAGCACCATGGAGTTCATGCCCATTGGACTATTCTGGCATCCGGTAGCAGTGTTTATGACTGCGGGCCTCCTTCCCCCCGCTCTTGCTCCCACGTGTGTATATATCGGAATATATATATATATGTGTATATATATATACACACCTGTGTGTGTGTGTAACAGCTTTATTGAGATATAATTTACAAAGCATATTATTTACCCATTTAAAGTGTATGGTTTCATGGGTTTTAGGATACTCAGAGTTGTTCAACCCCCTCCACGATTTCAGAACATTTCATCACCTCAAAAAGAAACCCTGACCCTTTAGCTGTAACCCCTCAACCTTCCCATTTCTCTCAACCCCTGGCAGCTGCTAACTACTTTGTCTCTATAGTTTTTGATATTCCTTTTTTTTTTTTTTTTTTCCGAAGGAGCCATTGTGGCTGAAGATAAAGGCAATGTGCTCCAGCTCGGTGGGTCCCCAAGGTCTTTTCATTTGTTTTAATTAATTAATTTATTCATTCATTCACTCATTTATTCTCCCATTCATTCATTTCAGTCATCTCTACACCCAACATGGGCCTCGAACTCATAACCCTGAGACCAAGAGCCACGTGCTCTACGCACTGAGCCAGCCGGGCGCCCCCAGTGTTTGCTCTTCTTAACATTTCAGACATTTCATATAAATGGAAGCACACAATATGTGGTCTTCTGTGATTGACTGCTGCACTTCCCCTAAAGTTTTCAACGTTCATCTGTGTTTCACTCTTTTTTATAGCCAAATTAATACACGTGTGCCATGTTGCATGTGTTTCGGGTGGGCATCGGACCAATCATCAGTCCTATACAAAAAACGCCACTGATTCCTTGGTTTGTTTTACAGACATGTATAGAGCAGACACCATGTGATGCCTAGGGTCCTTATGTCCCCAAAAGGTTTCCAATTCATCTCCGTGTCGCCATCTTGATCACCACCATCTGCCTGCTGGACCGGGGCACTTTCCCAGAGTGAAAGGTCAGCCTTCAGCAGTGACCTCTTCACCCTCCATGGCTTCCCCTGGTCTCAGAATAGAGACAAAACTCTGGGTGTGACCAAGTACCACCCCCGCCCCCAGGCTGGGCCTCCCCCACTGCCATCGCAACGTCTCCCCGTGGGCTCCAGCTGTCCTGTCTTCCCTCACCCTCTTCCTTGCCAGGGACCCTCCATCTGGAGGCGTCTCCCTAGAACAGTTCTTCAGACCCCAGGCCAGTCGTCCCTTCCAAGAGAAACCTTTCCTGACAGTCATGTCCACACCCTCACAGTTCATCTGATAGCATTCTGTATCTTTCCTTTGCCACAGAGCTTAAACCCAAGTTCAACTGGACATTTGTGATTGTTTAAGCCCTGCCTCCCCTCTAGACGTTAAGCTCTTTGAGGGTGGGTCTCGTTTTGCTCACCCTCGAGTCCCTGTGACCTAACAGTGCGTGCGTTATAACATAGAAAGGATGTAGGTACCAATATTTACAGAGTGCCCCCTATAACCAGACACTTCTACCAACTCTATCTCACGTACCCTTACACTGACCTTATGTGGAAGGTATTGTTAGTTTCGTTTCACCAATAAGATCAATGAAGCTGAGACAGTAAAAATGAATAACCTGCCAAAAGCTGCTAAGCAGCAGAGGAGGATCCTCTCCTGGACCTATGGGATTCTCAGTTCTAAGATCTTTCCATGAATACCGGTTGTTTCTGGAACCGAGAAGACAAATCCCTCCCATTCAAGAATTGTTAAATAAGCCCCTGTTCACAAATGCCAGGTAAACATGGAAAGAGAGCAACAGGGCAAAATGTATCCTCCAAGGAAAGCATAAACCAAGGATGGCAGAGATCCCAGCGAGATTCTCACAGGGCGGTCAGGGGGAAAGTTTCCTGATACTTGAGACTCATAAAAAGAACCTCCCCACTGTTTGTCAGTTTCATTCTCATTGGCTTGCTGGAAGTCTGTTCTCACTTTTCTAAATGGAGACCGAATATTTCCTTTGGAATTTTCTTACATTGTTTTATTTTTGGGTGTCAACCTTTTTCATTTTAGTCCTGCAAATGATTCACTATGCATTTCCTTTGGGTGATTTTTTTCTTTCTTTCTTTTTTTAAGGAGGCATTACCTCCACCAGGAAAAACCAGTTACCAGAGCCAGCCCCAGAGCTCGGCTGCCTTTGCACAGTTGTCACTGAGGTATTTTCATGTAAAGGTTCTCCATCATTTTGGCGTCACCCCAGAGCATGTGAGCCAAGGTTCATCGGTGACCACACCCTCCTGGACCTGGTCCAGCAGCTGCAAGCTTTGTCATCATAACGCGAGTGGCTGACTTCTTGATGACATAGTTATGTCTTTAATAATTCTTTCAAACCAGGAATTTCCCAATTAATGTTAAATGGGAAGAGGATGATCAGTTGGGGCCCCTGGCAGTAAGTCATCTTCCTACTACAAAGGATAGCGCATTTAAAGGAGTGACTTTTGCCGCACGGAATAGATTCCTTTTGCTCTGAGGCATGTTCTGGGTATGTTCTTCTGCAATCAAAACTGCTGTTTCCAACAGAGATAAATTTACTAAAAAATAATGTGTCTATACAGACAATTGAATATTATTCAGCCTTAAAAAAGAAGGAGATTCTGACACATGCTACAACATGGATGAAACCTAAGGATATGGTGCTCAGTGAATTAGGCTGGTCACAAAAGGACAGCTCTTGGGGCGCCTGGCTGGTTCAGTCAGAGCATGAGACTCTTGATCTTGGAGTCATGAGTTCAAGCCCTACATAGGGGGAGGGTCTACTGTAAAAAAAAAAAAGGACAAATATTATATGATTCCACTTACAGAGGTTCCCAGAGTTGTCAAATTCATAGAAAGAGAAAGTAGAAGGGTGGTTGCCAGAGGCTAAGGGGAGGAGGGGAAATGGAAAGTTTAATGATTTTCAGTTTAGGAAGATGAAGAAGTCCTGGAGGTGGATGGTGTGATAGTTGCTAAACAGTGTAAATGTACGTAATGCCCCTGAATTGTACACTTAAAATGATAAAAATGACAAATGTCATGTTATATATATTATACCGCAAAAAAAAACAATGTGTCTGGGAATTTTTTTTTAAAAGTCTCGCCTGTTGTCCTTCTAATTGTTCATGAGTTGCACTTTGGTGTAGCATGCCCCCTATCGCCTTGAACCTTGTTTCGCAAAGTGAGGTCCCTGGACCGGCAGCCTTGCCACCAGCTGGAAGCTCAGGCTCACCCCAGACCTACTGAAGTGGAATTTGCATTTAACAGGAACTGTGGGGTTTTGAGACGCACAGCTGCAGACCAGGGGCACTCAAACTTGATGGCACATTGGAATCACCTGGGAAGCTTCAACAACCTGATTTCACTGAGTATGGCCAGGCAGCAGGATTTGCAAGTGCTCCGCAGGGAATTCTAATTTGCCGCTCAAATTCGAATTGCAACCACAGCTGGGACCTCCCCATCCAGACCAAAGACTTGGTACTTTAGCATTTTCCTGATTGTCTCATCTCAGCGCTGGGACATTGTTTCTGAATGGAATACTCTGAAGTTCTGTTTGAAAAGTCTCATCATCTTGTTTTTTTTTCATAATCTAAATTCATATGACAGAGACTCCTTATGACCTCCTGTCTAATTGAACTTACCAGTGGGGCATGAAGAATTTTATATTGCTCAGTTTTCTAGATAACCAAAACTTACCCCTTTTGTGACAAAATTTTTCTAAAGATTTTAAATCATTTGGAAGTAAATATTTCTGGGGCGCCTGGGTGGCTCAGTCGTTAAGCGTCTGCCTTCAGCTCAGGTCATGATCCCAGGGTCCTGGGATCGAGCCCTGCATCGGGCTCCCCACTCAGCGGGAAGCCTGTTTCTCCCTCTCCCACTCCCCCTGCTTGTGTTCCCTCTCTTACTGTGTCTCTCTCTGTCAAATAAAAAAGTCTTAAAAAAAAAAGAAAGAAGTAAATATTTCTCTCTTTTAAATATTTTATTTATTTATTTGAGAGAGACAGTGCGAGTCAGGGGAGGGACAGGGGGACAAGCCGACTCTCTGCTGAGTGGGGAACCCGACTCTGGGCTGGATCGTGACCTGAGCTGAAGTCAGATGCTTAACCGACTGAGCCACTCAGGCATCCCCTAATTCATTCTTTAAAACTTTGGGACTTGGGCGCCTGGGTGGCTCAGTCGTTAAGCGTCTGCCTTCGGCTCAGGTCATGATCCCAGGGTCCTGGGATCGAGCCCCACATTGGGCTCCCTGCTCGGCGGGAAGCCTGCTTCTCCCTCTCCCACTGCCCCTGCTTGTGTTCCCTCTCTCGCTGTGTCTCTCTCTGTCAGATAAATAAAATCTTTAAAGAAATAAAATAAAAATAAAAAAATAAAAAAAATTTAAACTTTGGGACTAACCTAGTCTCTCATCTTGCAGAGGCATAGAGTTTGTTTCTCAGTTCAAACATTTTTATTTTATTATATTTTTAAAGATTTTATTTATTTGTCAGAGAGAGAGAGAGAGCGAGCGCACAAGCAGGGGGAGCAGCAGGCAGAGGGAGAAGCAGACTCCCCGCTGAGCAAGGAGCAGGATTCAATGCGGGGCTCGATCCCAGGACCCTGGGATCATGACCTGAGCCGAAGGCAGGTGCTTCACCGACTGAGCCACCCAGGCGTCCCTTAGTGCAAACATTTTTGACATAACTCCTCCCCGTGATAAACACTGTACTGCAGCATGTAATAATAATTGTATACAGTCAGCTTTCATGTTACTAATAAAAAGAATAATCTCAATTTTAACATATTAGTTCTTATTTCATTCATAGTTTTCACTATGACACTAAGCGTTCGTTTTTTAGTTTTTTTATGGAACGGCTTTTTGATGAAGGAAGCAGTATGTCGATTTACATTCTGGGATAAAACCCTTAATCTGTGTAACTACTCCAGAAGTTTTCTGGTCACTACAGCTACACCATCAAAACTCATTTCTATATAAATCTGAAACTCCAAGCTACATTTAATTGCCAGTATACTCCCTCAAAATTTTATACAGTTCAGAGCTAATTGTGTCTGTAGCCAATGAAGCTGAAAGAAATAATTCTTCCTTTATAATGCCATTCTGTTCAAAATATACTTTAAACACTATCATTAGCAATTTCTGTTCCTTTACCAAGTTGCAATGAAAACACTAGCTTTGGGCACCTGGGTGGCTCAGTTGGTTGGGCGACTGCCTTCAGCAAGGGTTATGATCCTGGAGTTCCAGGATCGGATCCCGCATCAGGCTCCCTGCTCAGCAGGGAGTCTGCTTCTCCCTCTGACCCTCCCCCCTCTCATGTGCTCTCTCTCTCTGTCTCATTCTCTCTCAAATAAATGAATAAAATCTTAAAAAAAAAAAAAACACTAGCTTTACTTGTTCAATTGCTTGGTCTATAGCATCAGTCAGTTCCGGAAAATATTGAGCTATGGTATCCTAGACAAATGGTTCTTGAGCTATCTTCTTTGCCACGGATTCACCTACTTCCAAGCAAACCTTCGATTCAGTCTTTTGCTAGTGTCTCCGCAATTGTATTTTTTGAAATTTTATTTTATTTTATTTTAATATTTTATTTATTTGAGAGAGAGTGAGAGAGAAATCATGAGCAGGAGTGAAGGGTAGAGGGAGAAGCAGACTCCCCATTGAGCAAGGAGCCCGATGTAGGACTCAATTCCAGGACCCTGGGATCATGATCTGAGCTGAAGGCAGACACTTAACCTACTGAGCCACCCAGGTGCCCCGAAATTTTATTTTATTTTAAAGTAGGCTCCACACAGGGGTGCCTGGGTGGCTCAGTTGGTTAAACCTCCGACTCTTGATTTTGGCTCAGGTCATGATCTCAGGGTCCTGAGGTCGAGTCTGCTTCTCTCCCTCTGCCCCTTGCCCTGCTCATACACTTGTGTGCGGGTGTGTGCGTGCTCTCTCTGTCAAATAAATAAATAAAATCTTATTTTATTTATTTGACAGAGAGAGAGAGGGAACACAAGCAGGGGCAGTGGGAGAGGGAGAAACAGGCTCTTGGCTGAGCAGGGAGCCCAATGCGGGGCTCGATCCCAGGACTCTGGGATCATGACCTGAGCCAAAGGCAGATGCTTAACAACTGAGCCACCCAGGTGCCCCTAAATAAATAAATCTTTAAAAAAAAGAGTACTCATCACCCCAAATCAAGAGTCAGATGCTCCATGGACTGAGCCACCAGGCGCCCCAGCAATTGTATTTTTTAATCTGAGTAAGCCAATGTGCTGCTTCATAAGGCACCTGCAAAGTACCAACGTTTGTAAGTGACCTGCTGAACAGCTACTCCCATCAGCTTTTTAATCTGTTACTCTTTCCTTAAAAGGATCATTTGGTTTGGAACTCTTCCTGTTTTGCATGTAAGTGCTGCTTAAGTTGGGGTGGTTCTGTTGGTTCATCAGACTGTCCATTTCTACCAATAATGCATCATTGTTTTGGCATTTTGCCATCAATGATGCCTACGAAATCAAATCAATAAACCCACAAACATATCTGAGCCAAATTACTATGACCATTTTAGTCTTCCTTTCTTTGAAGTAACTTCTGTTTTCATCATTTGGTTTCCTATTGCTGCCACTTTGGGAAAAAGTGTGTCTTTCCTTGACAAAAACAGTCCAGGGAGCTTATCTCACTAGCAGTAAATTCGACTTAAGAAATCGTATTCCCACACCAAGATCCTTAACTTAATCACATCTGGAAAGTCCCTTTTGCTATTTCACAGGTTCTGGGGATTGGAACATGAATGTCCTTGAGGGCCTTTATTCTATCTACAGATAGACATGACTTTCAGGGAAAGCGCCCTGCTCTTTCGTTCTTTCTGCAGAAAGGAATACAGATGAGTCAGCAGGCTCAGGAGCAGCGGGGTTGGATCATGAGAAGATTAACAACCAGATGTGGAAGACTACAGAGTAATCTAGGTAGGAAAGTGATTCCTGGTATGGCTGGGATTGCCATACTAGCTTGGACCTCTACGTGCCGGAGAAATAAACCTCTATCTTACCAAAGCCAGTATTATTTGGGGTCTTCTCTATTATAGCAGTGGACCTGCTAACCCAATTAATTTCACCATCAAAAGAAAAAAAATAAGACGAGGTGAGGGAATGAGGGACAGAGGGACAAAAGTCAGATTTTACTTCCTAGGTTGGCTCAAAAACAATTTCGAATATGTGGAAGAATGTGACAACCAACTGTAATTCATACAGGGGCGCCTGGGTGGCTCAGTCGTCAAGCGGCTGCCTTCGGCTCAGGTCATGATCCCAGAGTGCCGGGATCGAGCTCCGCGTCGGGCTCCCTGCTCCGCGGGAAGCGGGCTTCTCCCTCCCCCACTCCCCCTGCTTGTGTTCCCTCTCTCGCTGTGTCTCTCTGTCAAATAAATAAATCTTTAAAAAAAATTTAACTATAATTCATACAGAGAAATAAAATTCCCCAAGTGACAAATGCCTTTGCTTTCATTTCTTCTCTTGCGAATTGGTCAAGATTCAGATCCACGTCCTGATAACCACCTCACGTCAGTGACCTCCGCTCTGGGGTTAGACTTTGGCAATCCTTTCCTTTGGTCTACACCGAAGGATAAACACACGGCCAGTGTTTTCACAGGCTCAAGGGCTATGGTTACTGAATTCTCATCTCAGGATGAATTCCCTAAGTGTTGGCCATCTTACGAAGCAGATAAGCCTTGTGTTTAGAGCAGGCTTGTCTACACGTGATCCTGCAATTTCACTTCAGGGCTGAGTTGGAGGTGAATGACTGCGAGCTTATCTGGTTGGAGTCTGCATTCCACGTGGCACAGACAGGCAACAGTGGAGGCTGAGTAATCAGATGTGGTTTTCGACAAGATGGTTTCAAGACCTGCCTTTCAGAGCAGGGTCTGTAGCCTCCCTTCTCGGGGACTGCGGTCTGGAGTGGGGAAATGGCAGATACTGCTTGCCTACCCGCTCCAGTATAAGCTCTCCTAACAGAAGGATTCTACAAAGTGTCAGTCCTTTCTTAGCTGGTGGGTAGAAAGAGCTGCAGCTTCATGTCTGGCCCTTTAACACTTTGGGGACATACAGATCTGACTTCATGTGCAAGCATCCTTATCTTCACCCTTTTATTTCTTGCAGTTTTCCTCGTGAAGTAGAGTCCTTAGGTTCAATTAGCTTTATAAGCTATTATCAAAATAACAATAGTAATAGTAGTATTGAAATATGGTGTTTTGGGGGGCACCTGGGTGGCTCAGTGGGTTAAGCATCTGCCTTTGGCTCAGGTCAGGTTCTCAGTGTCCTGGAATTGAGCTTTGCATGGGGCTCCCTGCTCATCCAAGAGTCTGCTTCTCCTCTCCTTCTGCCCCTCCTTCCCGCTTGTGCTCTCTCTCTCAAATAAAATAATAATAATAATAATAATAATGTATTTTTCCACATTCCTAAGAAATTTGCCATTAAACATTTAAGGCATTTTTAAAATATTTTATTTATTTATTCGACACACAGAGAGAGAGAGAGCACACAAGCAGGGGGAGCAGCAGGGGGAGAGGGAGAAGCAGGCTCCCCGCTGAGCAGGGAGCCGGATGCAGGGCTCGATCCCAGGGTCCTGGGATCATGACCTGAACCGAATGCAGATGCTTAACTCATTGAGCCACCCAGGAGCACCCCAATTTAAGACATTTGTAAAAGGGTAAAGGCTGCTACAGAAAACATGCATGCACCCACCACGCAGCTGAAGTAATACCATATTGCCACCACTCCTATTTCTTTCTCTCTGAATATAGCTTACCCTTAATTTGGAATGTATCATTCTAAGGCATTTCTTTATTTTATATTTTAATATGTATGCATATATTTCTAAGCATATTATTTAATTGTATATATTCTGAACGTAAATAGAATAGGATATGTATTCTACTGTAACGGTTCTTTCTATTCAACATTGACAGATCCATCAGCTTGATATGTGAAGCTCTAGTTCATTAACTTTCACTGCTATTTAGTATATGTATGAATACATACTACAATGTATTCTCCTGTGGATAGGCACATAAACATGTCTTTTATTTTATTTTATTTATGTCTTTTATTTTATTTTTTTATTTTTTTTAAAGAATTTATTTATCTGACAGAGAGAGGTAGACACTCAACGACTGAGCCACCCAGGTGCCCCTAAACATGTCTTTTAAAAATAAAATAAGTTTTGGGATGCCTGGGTGGCTCAGTTGGTTAAGTGTCTGCCTTCGGCTCAGGTCATGATCTCAGGGTCCTGGGATCGAGCCCCGCATTGGGCTCCCTGCTCGGCGGGAAGCCTGCTTCTCTCTCTGCCACTCCCCTTGCTTGTGTTCCCGCTCTCCCTTTCTCTCTCACACAAATAAATAAATAAAATCTTTAAAAATAAAATAAGTTTCTTTGTACACAGTGTCAATTGTGGCACCTGGAACTGTTTCTTTTAGATCTGCACTGTCCCAGACAGTAGCCACAAACCACGTGTGCTTACTGAGCACTTGAAACCTGCCTCGTCTAAACTGAGATATGATGTGGCTTTAAAATAGTAAAATAGATGCCAGATGTTGAAGACTTAGTATAAGAAAAGGTAAGTAATCTTTATATTGATAAACTCTTGGATATATTGGGTTAAACAAAATAGATAATTATAATCAGTTTCCCCTGTTTCTTTATACTTTTAAAAATGTGGCTACTAAGAAACTTAAAATGACATGTGTCTCACATTTCTGGCTCACATTATATTTCTACCGGTCAGTCCTGCTCCAGATGGCTGTTTGTGTCCCGGGGCCTTGTCTGCCTTGCTCATCACTGTAAACCCAGTGCCCAGAACAGCAATGGAACAAGGAGGTGCACAGGATGCACCTGCTGAATAAATGAATGAATCAGCAAATGCCCACATGAATGAATGAAGGTGGTTGATTTTATAATTCTACCTGTTTAACCCTTCACTCTCAAGGAGGTTATATAAAGTTGTCTCAGAATGAAATTCTTTTAGAAATGTCTACTTGTCTATTTTTGTCACTTGACTCCTAGGCAGCCCACAGGTGGACACAAGACCCTCCCCCTACCCAGGAAGGTGGAGGTTGACCCTTGTCTCTGAGGAAGGTCCACGAGCCTCGGCAGCCTGGCACAGCTGTGTTTGCACTTGTGCTCAAGCCTACAGTGTCACTGGGCCCAACTTCGTGTGTGTGCTGACGTAGGTGGGAAAGTGGGGGTGTCTTTTTCTAACCAGTAAACACTAAACTGTCAGAGGACATCTTCTGGAGTCTGTCAGATCTTTTGTTCTCAAGAACATTTTAGTCAAAAATAATAATTTCCCCTTCTGCCTGTCCTCAAGTCATACTAATTTTTATACTAATTTTTGATGCAACTTTTTGCAAGAAGATCAGTCCTGCTACTCTCTCATAATTCAAGTGTTTTCAAAATAGATGGGGTTCCTAAGCCACATGGGCAAAGGCACACATACTTTCCTTTTGGAGTTGAAATTTGGTTTCTTTGGGTTGATTATGGGGGAGGTGTATGCCCCATCCTCTACCATTCTCTTATTTTGCAAGATCTCCAACTCTGAGTGTTCTTGCTTCCTATTGCAAGAAGGGCAAGTTCAAAACCAATAATTCTATCAGAGGAATCCTGGGCAGATTCTCATGTTTAGAACTTTGAAATAATGACTACTTGTTTCAAGCTACGTTTAGATCCTTAAGCAACTAGTCAACTATCTGCCTCCTGAACCAGCAAACCTCAGCACACCTGCTGTGAAACATTTGTTTCACAGATGGCAATGTTTCAGTACCAGGGATGGAGGGTGTGTGGCTGGAGAGGTGGTTGGCTGGACAGTGGTGGGCTTGGTATATGGTCCTAGAGGGTTTGAACTTAAATGTACAATGTAAATCTAAAGCCTAATAGGAAAAAAATAGGAGGAAATTTATGGAATCTAAGACTAGATGAAGAGGTTTTAGACTTGACACTGAAAGTACAATCCATAAGGAAAAATTGATAAATTAGACCTCATTAAAATTAAGAATTTTTGCTTTGTGAAAGAGGGTAAGAAGGCAAACTATGGATTGGGAGAAAATGCTTGCAAACCACATATCTAACAAAGGACTTATATCTAGAATATATAAGAAGTTCTCAAAAAACCCAAACAATCCAATTAGAATATAAACAGATATCTTACTGGAAAGCATATACAAATGATGAATTTTTTAAAAAAACCCAAAAATCCAACTAGGAAATAAACAGACATTGCACTGGAAAGCATATACAAATGACAAAGCACACAAAAAGATGTTCAACATTATTAGCTATTATGGAACTGCAAATTAAAACCACAATGAGATATCGTGACAAAGTTAATCAGAATCACTAAAATAAAAAATACCGATGACACGAAATGCTGGGAAGGATATATAATCACTAGATAGGAATGTAAAATGGTACAGCCACTCTGGAAAATAATTTGGCAGTTTCTTAAAGAACTAAACATGCACTTCCCGTATGTCCCAGCAATTGCACTCTTTGGCGTTGATCCCAAGAAATAACTTACGTTCATGTAAAACCTATACACAAGTGTTTGTAGTGGCTTTATTCATGATAGCGCCAAACTGGAAATAGCCCAGATGTCCTTCGATGGGTGAATGGCTGAACAAACTGCCATGCATCCATGCCATGGAACACATCTCTGCAATAAACAGGAATGAACTAATGATACACACTGCAACTTGGATCAAGGGAATCAGTTTGAATGAAAAAAACCAGTTCAAAGGTTATATATTGTATGATTTCATTTATAGAACATTCTAGAAATAACAAAATTATAGATAAGAAAAGACTAGTGATTGCCAGGGGTTACGGGTGGGAGTTGGGAGGATATAAAAAGGGAAACATGAGGCAGATGCGTGGTGATGGAACAGGTCTGTATCTTCATTGTAATGGTGGTTACATGAAGATACACCTGCGATAAAATTGCATACACACACACACACACACACACACACAGGAGTGTTTATGAAATTGGTGACATCTGAATAAGCTCTGTGGATCATATAAGCAGTCAGTTTCCTGGTTTGATACTATACTGTAGATGTTACCACTGGAAGAGGCTAGACAAAGTTCGCTGAACTTCCCTGGGTGGTTTTTATTCCGGCAACCTCTTATGAATCTATCATTATTTCAAAATAAAAAGTTTTTTAAAAACTGCACTTGGGGGGCACCTGGGTGGCACAGTCAGTTAAGCATCTGACTTCTGCTCAGGTCATGATCCCAGGGTCCTGGGATCAAGCCCTGCATCTGGTCTCTGTCCTCAGTGGGGAGCCTGCTTCCCCCTCCTCTTATGCCCCTCCCCCAACTCGTGCACACCTGCATGCGTGCGTGGGCGCTCTCTCTCTCCCCCTCAAATAAATAAAATCTTTTAAAAAATAAAATATAAATAAAATAAAAACTGCAGTTGAATATGAAACAATTATTTAATTTGGAATTGCCTCAGGATATATACATTTACAGAACTTATTTTGCACCTATTACTAATTTGCTTTGGTAAGTGTATCTACTTATAAATCTATCCTGCCATTCAGTGTCCTGTTCTGTTCTGTTAAACATAGGGTTAAACAGCATTTTTGGTATGACAGTCATGGACTGTTCTGACTTTCTAGATGTTTGCTAGCAGTGTCTACAAATTATATGTGGGCAGTAAGTGGGTCAACTGGTTTGAATGAATGTGGTTACTTTTGTAAACATCTCATGGTAGATCCTGTTATAACACATACAGATTCTGTGCTTCCCCATGATGGTAGTAAACTTGCTTGGTCTTGGGGGGTTGGAGGGTTATGAGTATTTTTCATAACTATCATTTCCTGAACTTGACCTTTATTATACTTTCCATATTTGCTAATACACGATATACTTGAAGTGTGTCTTTAAAATTATGTGACTTTTGGAGCACCTGACTGGCTCAGTCATGGAGCATGTGACTCTCGATCTCGGGGTTGTGAGTTCAAGCCGCACGTTGGGTGTGATTACTTAAAAATAAAAAAATAAAAATGAATAAATAAAATTATGTGACTTTTTAAAACCCCACAATACCATTCTGGCCTCCCATTATGTGCCAATTTTTTTGCCTATATTATTTTATTTAGGACTCCTATTAATCCAATTAAAAATATGCTTTCTTCCTTTCCTAAAACATAAACATGAGAAGTTATTTATCTGAGTAAATGGTCCATGAACATTGTTAGTCCAGCAATGCTATTATTGCTCACAGCACTGTTGAAACTCTCCTTTAGGGCTTTTTTGGGGGTAGGGGGACTCTGTGGCATATTCTTTTGACTGCTCTCAGTTGTGGAAAATTTTCACCTTTTAAAGTTTAGAACTTTAGGGGCGCCTGGGTGGCTCAGTCGTTAAGTGTCTGCCTTCGGCTCAGGTCAGGATCCCAGGGTCCTGGGATGGAGCCCTGCATCGGGCTCCCTGCTCCGCAGGAAGCCTGCTTCTCCCTCTCCCACTTCCCCTGCTTGTGTTCCCTCTCTCGCTGTGTCTCTGTCAAATAAATAAATAAAACCTTTAAAATATATATATAAAAAAATAAAGTTTAGAACTTTATCTACCTAGATCTGTCATCAAAAGTAATTCAGCACAAATTAAAACAACAAGGTAGTATTTTCTACTTGCAGGCTTACAGAAACTCATCTCTAGTACCAGCAAGGATGCTGAGAAGCCAGGAGCCCTCTGCACTACCGGGGAGAGTATGATTTGCTACAAGTTTTTGGAAAGCAATTTGGCAATATATATGTCCAAAGCCTTTAGAAATGTGCAAACATTTTAAGGAGGCATTCCACTTCTGGGTATGTATCCTGTATTTTAAAGTTTATCCATAGTGATGTCCACTGCCACCGATATCTAATGCAGGATAGTGCAAACCTAGTCCATTGCCTACAGAATATATTCTAACCCCCAATTTACTGTAAGGTTACTTCTATTCTCCCCTGGGGAGTCCTGGTAGAGCCATCAAAGGAACCGATTATCCCCTGCTGAGGATCTCAACTAGAGGAGGTTGGGAAAACTGCACCACACCCACCCTTCGCGAGCCGCCTAGAGCTCCAGCTAATTTCATCTGCATCTCTAAGTATGAAGTAGAGTAGCCGACATCTGCTAGGCCTGTGTAAAGAGCCCAGGGCGCGTGCTGCAGTAAGAGTTCAATAATTCTGATTTCCAGCATGTTAATCATAAGCGCACATGGCCTAGGACTACTATTTTGATGTAAGAATCATTTAAGTGTGTATACTCCCCTGTGCTCATTTGCAAATCAATCCTATTCAAAGACTTTTCATCATCTAGGGCCAGACCTCCCTGAACGCGCCCGCTCTGTCGAAGTCTTTTCATCAATGGCATTGTTAGCTTTTGCATTTCCTTCTCAGCTGTTTTTGTGTGTTTTAGGGTTTTGTTTTGCTAACATCTCCCCATTCTCTTCCATCTGCCCCCAAATTTAACCTCCCATTTCAAGGGCTTAAAAGTATTTATACTTTCAATACCGGGAGCAAATTAATCCCTGTACACCCTTTGTAATAGCTTGCAACATCTCTCACTCACCCCCTACTGTTCATTGCCCCTGTACAATGCCCATCCCTGTTCCGTTCTTATTTTGTTAGATGTGTGAAATCATTGTCCCCCCCCACCTGCCCATTACTACAAACTGGACGCCTTTGAACTGGACCTGGGGGAATGTAACCTAAATTGGAAGACGTTCCACTTGCCCCAGGAATTTGGAGTTGGGGCAGGAAGATCGTCTCTCTGGGATTTGGACATAGGGGCTGAGCAAGTGATCTGTGAAGGACTAGCTAGAAGATCACCAAGACGTGGGGTTAAATCACCACTTGGGGACAGCTGCAAAGATGGGAGGCCAGGGAGGTGGTGGTGACCAGGGGCGGGGGCGGGGAGCGGAGAGGAGGAAGGAGAGACAGAGGGAAACTGTCTGCAGCTGGTATTCCCAGTCTTGACGTTCAGCTGGGTTCCTTGGGGTCCTGTTTGTTTACAGTAAAGCTCCCTTTACATGAACTAGCATAAATGAGTTTTCGTTAATGACACCAAATAATCCTTGAATCAGATTCTCAGAGTGGGTCTTCAAAACAAAGATTATATAAACTAATGAATAAATATTAACCATATTAGGAACGAATCCTACTCATTTTTCATCTCTTTTTCTGCTTTTAAAAAAATGTGAAATATGCCATCCATATAGAAGAGTGCATGCAATTTATATGTAAGGTCTAAAACAACCTCTGCTTGCGGCACCTGGGAGGCTCAGTCGGTTAGGCGTCTGCCTTTGGCTCAGGTTCTGATCTCAGGGTCCTGGGGTGGAGCCCCAAGTTGGGCTCCCTGCTCAGTGGGGAGTTTGCTTCTCTCTCTCCCTCTGTCCCTCCTCCCCAGTTATGCTCTCTCTCTCAAATAAATAAATTTTAAAAAATAAATAAAGGGCGCCTGGGTGGCTCAGATGGTTAAGCGTCTGCCTTCGGCTCAGGTCATGATCCCAGGGTCCTGGGATCGAGTCCCGCATCGGGCTCCCTGCTCCTTGGGAGCCTGCTTCTCCCTCTGCCTCTCTCTCTCTCTCTTTCATGAATAAATAAATAAAATCTTTAAAAAAAATAAATAAATAAAACAACCTCTGCTTGAAACTATGCACATGTTTTATGAATTCTTCTGGGCCAGACAGTAAATATTTCTGGCTTTACAGGACATCCAGTCTCCGTCAGAACTTCTGTAGAACGTTTGTAGCACTAAAGCACATAATTAATGTGGCTCTGTTCCAATAAATTTTATTGTAAAAAAGGCAGCAGGCTGGATTTGGCCCAGAGGTCAGCATTTAAAGACTATGGCTTAAAACAGAATTTTTACCCCGGGTTTAAAGAATTTTAATGCTAAGTCCTGCACAACCACCACCCAGGTCAATAACACGGGTAACACTGAAGAAGTTTCCGTTGGCCCATCCTGGACAATAAATCCTCTCTCCCTTCAAGACATAGCCACCATTCTGATCCTTGTGATGCACATTTTCTTGCTTCTCTTTACAGCTTTGCCAGCTCTGTATGCATTACTAGACAGGATAGCTTATTTTTGCCCGTTTTTGAAATTTTGATAAATGGAATCCTAACTGAATGCGTTCTTCTTTTTCTCTTTTTTCTCCTCCTCCAGGCTGATATAATCTCTCCCAGACATGAAGATAGAGGAAATATTTCCCAGGGGCACAACTGCAGGGAGGTTAGGAGGCTGTGGAGGTGGTACAAGGCAGTCCAGCTGATGAGGATGGAATACGCCATGACGTTCCTCAACTTTTTCTACCGTAAGTCCCTCTCCACATGTGTGGCAGTGTGCACCTCGGTGGTGTCCCTGTAGCCACTGCTGGAGCCCAGTCTGGAGGCCTCCAGGGCCCAGCCCTTCAGAGCAAGCACTGCAAACCAGAGTGTGCAGAAGGGCATTGTGATGCACAGTCTGGATGGGCCCCTTCCAGGTCCGGGACAGCCTGACGCTGATGGACAAGCCCTCTCCCTGGTGCTGGAGGAGGATGACACCACTGGAAAGACAGAAAACTATTGGGTGCCTGGGTGGCTCAGTCGCTTAAGTGTCTGCCTTCAGCTCAGGTCATGATCTCAGGGTCCTGGTATCAAGATCAGTGTCGGGCTCCCTGCTCAGTGCGGAGCCTGCTTCTCCCTCTCCCTCTGCCTCTCCCCCTGCTTGTGCTCTGTCTCTTTCTCAAATAAATAAATAAAATCTTTTTTTAAAAAAGCCCCAAAAAACAGAAGAGTATTTCCAAGACAGTGGACAGTGTTCATGGTCCTCCAGAAGGGGCAGAAATGGCAGTCTCCATCAGAGCAGATGAGGTCCCCCCTACTGGGGGAGAACATAGAAAGCCTAGGGGAAGTCCTTAAGGGGTGCCAACCACATGCTTATCTTGATGCAAGAGACAAGGTACTAATTCTCCCTCTCCCATAAGCCTGCCAGGAAGATCGAAGTGACCCGCATAACCCATGGCTTGTACAAGGTGAACCCACAGGATTTCATTGGTTGGTTGACAGTGAAGGCAACTCACAATAGCACATCCTCCATTTCCTAGGCTACGCACTGCTACAGGGTCAAGTGCAACATGAAGGAAGCTCTTTTCTGGCCCCTCTTCAGCATGTAAGCCATAGGCCCTATGCTGCTCAGCACCTCCTGTTACATGCAGCAACTCCTGGGTGCCACAGAGGGAAGGTGGCCCAAGGGCAAGGTCTCATCCCTCATCCCCACCAGTCTGAAGATACTACAAGGAAGGCCCAAGTTCTTGGAGGCTTTCCCAGCCGAAGACTAGACTAGGGACCCAGTGCTCAGCTGGTAGCATCCAGAAACAACTTGAGATCTTCTTTTTCTTTAAGATTTTATTTGATTTTATTTAGAGAGAGAGAGCACATGTGTGCATGGGGGAGGGGCAGAGGGAGAGAGAATCTTCAGCAGACCCCCCCCCCCCCAGCACGGAGCCTGATGCAGTCATGAGATCATGATCTGAGCTGAAATCAAGAGTCGGGTGCTCAATCGCCTGAGCCCCCCAGGAACTCCTAGAGAGCTTCTTGCCTCCTCACACCGCCCTCTTCCTGACAAGACCACAAACGAGGAAGCAGGAGGAAGAACCAGAAACCTTGAGTGCGCTGGCTAATGGAGAACTAAGGGTTCCTGACCTGGCCTGGTTTTTCCTGCCTGGCATCGCTTAGCTGAGCAAGGCTACAGCATGAAGCCTGCTCCTCAGCATCCTGTCTTCACACCCTACAGTTTCATTATACTCCTTACCTCCTGGTCCCCCATGCAGAGTACTCCTGAACGGACTCTCAAGCCCACTAGTGCAACATGAGAATGTTGGCAATAAATTAGTTATGCTGGGGGAGAGGACATTTCCCACCTCATTTGATTAGCCTGGTATAAATTTGATATTAACATTTGACAAGACATTATGAGAAAGGATATTTCCATGCTAATCTCCCTCATAAACATTAGATGTAAAAATCCTATACAAAATGTTTACAGATTCCTGCAATATGCAAGAAGCCAATATACATAATGATCGAGTTGTTTTTTCCACCCCCCCAGGAAAACAAAATGTATTTAACAGTCAAAAATCAGGCACCTGGGTGGCACAGTGGGTTAAGCATCAGCCTTTGGCTCAGGTCATAATCCCAGGGTTCTGGGATCGATCCCTGCATCAGACTCCCTGCTTAGCAGGGAGCCTGCCCCCCTGCTTGTGCTCTCTCTCTCAGATAAATAAATAAATAAAAATATTTAAAAAAATAAAATATAACCTGTAAGTTAATACTGATTTATGCAAAACGATGCTGTGAAATCCTGCTCAGCTAAATGAGTGCCTTCAGATTTGTTGAGAGACAGAGGGCATACCACCATTGCTTCCTTAGCAAATTCCCATAGATCTCTTCTATGGCTAGTTACCAATGGCCTTTTTAGACATTCCAGGTGTCCACAGATCTCTCCCAACTCAGTCATCTCACTTTGGATGGTAAAAAGCACATTACAGAGGTTCAATAAACTTTGGCTAACGGTAGTGGCATTTGCAAGCAATAAAGGAAGGTTCGTTGCTGAGTTCATTATGGAGATTACATCTGATAGCTGTGTCTTGCTTTGCAAATTTAGTTTAATAGTTTTGAGCCACAATTTAAGGCTGTTCATTTATCATCAAAGGAAGATTAGAAGACATTGTAGTCCACTTGAAGGTAATCATTAATTCCTTCTTTTTGCCTGGGCGCTTACACTTTTCAGAGCACTGACACATCTATCCCCATTTCACAGTAACAGATGCATATTCTCTTAACTGCAGTCAAAGAACTATAGTTCAGAGTCATATTTTAAGCCAAAGACACATCTATTGATGCCTAACCAAGGACTGGTTAGTAGGCTGGGCTATCTCTACTATTGCTAGAAAACTGAAACCATATAATAAGGTTCACTATAATAATAATTTTTCTTACACCCAAAAGGAAAAAAATCCTGGAAGAAGATCATTTCCACTAGGCATTGTGTTCTTTAATTGATCCCCAGCTTAAAATATACATGAGGTCATATACGCTTGTATTTGCCTAAAGAAGTTCTGAAAGAATACACCTGAAACTGAGAAAAGTAATTAGTGACCTGTGAAGTCTCAGAGATCAAAACTGCACAGAAGAAGGACCCAAAAGTTTTCACTGTAAAGCGTTTCATATTTTTTTAAAATATATCTCATTTATCAATTTTTTTAAGATTTTATTTATTTATTTGACAGAGAGAGAGAGAGAGAACACAAGCGGGGGGGTGGCAGGCAGAGGCAGAGGGAGAAGCAGGCTCCCCACAGGGGGGGCCGATGTGGGACTCGATACCAGGACCCTGGGATCACGACCTGAGCCGAAGGCAGTCGCTTAACCAACTGAGGCACCCAGGTGCCCAAGCGTTTCATATTTTTAAGTTCACGAACTATGTGAATTATTTATCATTGAGAAAAGAAATCCACAGCTAACTGAGTGGACTCAACAAAGACTCAACTTTGACTTTGGAGTTTTGTTAATGATAGTTTTCTGCCCCTGAATGCCTCTTTTATTAGCCCCAGCCCGTCATGCAGGTGTTGGTGACAACAGGGCACAGAATTAGCCGGTTTATAAGGTTATGTGCAAATAAAGGACACCTGCCCTCCTCACTGTTCTTCTGTAATCTTCCATCCAAAGATAAGCTTGGTACATCACAAATGAAGTTTGTGGCATTGCTCCAGAGATAGGAATAAATGAAGTCTTCTCAGTGCCAAATGGAATTTTTCTTTTAAGGATTTTTTTTTTAACCACATGAAAGAAAACTCCAGAGTCTCTCTTTTTAAAAAGTCTTTGTTATATTGTTTTTCTGATTGCAAAAATGAAATAGAGATTGTTGTAGGGACTTTGGAATACACAAAAATTAAAGAGGAAATTCACTAACATGGAAGTCAGAGTTTAACAGGGGGATAAAGTTAGCCTTTTTCTTTAGAACACATTTATGAGGCAGAAAACGAATTTCAACTCATTTGTGATCTGACAGTTTACTTTTTCCTAATATGGAGTATGATATATCAATCTGAGTGTTGGCAGGAACCATCGCCTCTTATTAAAATTGGAAATCAGCTGTCCCAATTTATAGACATGTTGTGATCCAAAATCTACTTGGAATGCAAAACACAATTTTCTCGTAGAACAACATAAAAATGATGGCAAAAGTCTGAGGCAAACAACAGAAGTCCACATAATTCACAGTGACTCAGGTTGACTCAGGCCAACGGTTTTTTGTTGCACTGAAAGGAAAGAGAATAGACCTTTTCTTTGCCTCAAAAAAAAGTTTATACAGAAAGTATTTTGTTACACTGATATGATAAATATATAGCAGGATACCCTTTTATCCGTTATTTATCTAAAATGATTTTATTCCTTTCTATTTGCTCCATTACTATTGGCTTTAAGGCTTTCCCACTCACCCTTGGTCACAATATCCATCTTGCCTTCATTTTTAAATGCTTTTCCCATTTTTACTATCTTCATTACTGTCCATCCTAACTTTGAATTCAAACAAATCATCTTCAATTTCACCCATGGAATTTCAAGATGACAAAAATCTTGTGTGGGACTAGATCAAGGTAAAAAGCTTTTGCACAGCAAAGGAAACCACCAACAAAATGGAAAGACAACCTACTGAATGGGAGAAAATATTTGCAAATCACATATCTGTAAGAGGCTAATATCCAAAATACATGAAGAATTCATATAACTCAATAGCAAAACAACAAACAATTGATTAAAAACTGGGCAGAGGATCTGAACAGACATTTTTCCAAAGAAGGTATCTAGATGGCCAGCAGTCACATGTAAAATTGCTCAACATCACTGATCATCAGGAAAATGCAAATCAAAACCACAATGAACAGATTCTTAAATATAGAGAACAAACTGATGGTTGCCAGAGGGGAGGGTGGTGGGGAAAAGGTCAAATAGGTGAAGGGGATTAAGTACAAATTTGCAGTTATAAAATAAGTCACAGACATGGCAAGTACAGATAGAGAATACAATCGATAATATTGTGAAATTGCTGTATGGTGACAGATGGTGACTACACTTATCATGGTAAGTATTGAGTAATGTATAGAATTGTTGAATCGAGGGGCATCTGGGTGGCTCAGTTGGTTAAGCATTCGACTCTTTTTTTTTTTAAAGATTTTATTTATTTATCTGACAGAGAGAGACACAGCGAGAGAGGGAGCACAAGCAGGGGGAGTGGGAGAGGGAGAAGCAGGCTTCCCGCCGAGCAGGGAGCCCGATGCGGGGCTCGATCCCAGGACCCTGAGATCATGACCTGAGCCGAAGGCAGACGCCTAACGACTGAGCCACCCAGGCGCCCTAAGCGTCTGACTCTTGGTCTCAGGTCTTGATCTCAGGGTTGTGAGATCGAGCCCCGTGCTGGACTCCATGCTCAGTGGGGAGTCTGCTTGGGATTCTCTCTCCTTCACCCCTCCCTCGCTTTCTCTCTCTC
Organism: Callorhinus ursinus; assembly: GCF_003265705.2. Classification (NCBI taxonomy): domain Eukaryota; kingdom Metazoa; phylum Chordata; class Mammalia; order Carnivora; family Otariidae; genus Callorhinus; species Callorhinus ursinus. Next base: position 16,961,261 of record NW_027397073.1, on the reverse strand, counting down.
AAATAAGTGAATCTTTAAAAAAAAAAATCTTCAAAAAAGAAAAATTGTTCAATCGATGTTGTACACCCAAAACTAAAATTTTATGTTAATTATACTTCAATTAAAAAAACCACAATGAGATATCACCTCATACCTCTTAGAATGGCCATTCTCCAGAAGACAAGAAATAAGTGTTGATGAGGATATGAAGAAAAAGGGAAACTTGGTATACTGTTGGTGGGAATGTAACTGGGTGTGATCATGGGAAACAGTATGGAGGCTTCTCAGGAAATTAAAAATAGAACGACCATATGATTTGGCAACTCTACTTCTGGATATTTATCTGAATAAAATTAAAACACTAATTCAAAAAAATATATGCACCTCCATGTTCAGTGCAGCATTTTTTTTTAAAGATTTATTTATTTATTTGAGAGAGAGAGAGTACATGAGAGGGGGGAGGGTCAGAGGGAGAAGCAGACTCCCTGATGAGCAGGGAGCCTGATGTGGGATTCGATCCCGGGACTCCAGGATCATGACCTGAGCCGAAGGCAGTCGCTTAACCAACTGAGCCACCCAGGCGCCCCATCAGTGCAGCATTATTTACAATAGCCAAAATATGGAAACAATCTAAGAGTCCACTGAGAGAGAGAGAGAGAGAGAGAGGTGATAGAACACTGTTTAGTCATAAAAAGATGGAAATCCTGCCACTCGTAACAACATGGATGAACCTTGAGGGCATTATGCTAAAAAAAATAAATCAGAGAAAGACAAATACCATATGATCTCAGCTACATGTAGAATCTAAAAAAAGGAAAAAACAACAACAAGAAAAGAGCTCATAGATACAAGGAACAGATTGCCAGAGGTGGCTGCCAGAGGTGGTAGGGGCAGGGGAATGGGTGAAGAGGGTGAAAATGTACAAACTTCCAAGTCCTGGGGAGGCAGTGTACGGCATGGTGAGTATAGCTAACAGAACTAAATTACATATTTGAAGTTGCTAAGAGAGTAGATCTTAAGAGTTCTCATAACAACAAAAAAAATTTCTGTATCTGTGTGTGGTGATGGGTAAGAGACTTAACTAACAGTAACCATTTTGCAGTATACACAAATGTCGAATCATGTTGCACATCTGAAACTAATACAATGTTACATGCCAATTATACCTCAAAAACAAATCTTGTGTGTGGAGAACCTAGTAGTTACTCTGGCTTTCTCTTGAGGGTGTCTGAACCTTCTAGGCTGTGGAGTGCCCTGAGCAACCCATTGCTCTTAGCAATGAGCCTAACCATGACAACATGACCACCACCAACAGCAGTGACAAAATGACTCCTATCATTTGCAGTTCACGTACCCTGTTCCAGGGACCATTACATTTTAGAGGCGGTGGGGGAGGGGCAGAGGAAGAGGGGAGAGACAATCCGAAGCAGAGTCCCTGCTGAGCCCGGAGCCTGTGCAGGGCTCAATCTCACCACCCTGAGATCACAACCTGAGCTGAAATCAAGAGTGGACCGCTTACCTGACTGAGCCCCCTAGGCACCCCCCAGGCACTATTTTTAAAAGGAAACTTCTGGGGCACCTGGGTGGCTCAGTCGGTTAAGCATCTGCCTTCCGCTCAGGTCATGATTCCAGGGTCCTGGGATGGAGCGTCCAGGTGTGGGGCTTCCTGCTTAGTGGGGAGCCTGCTTCTCCCTCTCCCTTTGCCCCTCCCCCCCCGCTCTTTCTCTCTCTCTCTCTCTCTCTCCTTAAATAAAATCTTTAAAAAAAAATAAAAGGAAACTTCTTTCTGTCTGTCTAGATCATGAGAATTGCTCTCCCAAACACAAAAATGAGAGCCAACTGTCTTTGGGTAACGTATTACTTTGCTAGAGCTGCCCTGCCAAATACAGCCCACCGGGGGACTTAAATAACAGAAATTTGGGCGCCTGGGTGGCTCAGATGGTTAAGCGTCTGCCTTCGGCTCAGGTCGTGATCCCAGGGTCCTGGGATCGAGTCCCGCATCAGGCTCCCTGCTCCTTGGGAACCTGCTTCTCCCCCTGCCTCTCTCTCTCTCTCTGTCTCTCATGAATAAAAAAAAAAAAATCTTAAAAAAAATAAATAACAGAAATTTATTTCTCACCTTTTGAGGCTAGAAGTTTGCCATCAAGGTGTCTACAGGTTTGGTGTCTCTCCTGACACCGCTCTTTGGCTTGCAGATGGCCTCCCTCTGCCCGTGTCTGCACACCGTCTTCCTTGTGAGTGTTCATCTCTAGCTTCTTCTCTTCTTAGAAGGACACCAATCCTATTGGATTAGAGCCCCACCCACATGACCTCATTTAGCCTTAGTTACCTCCTTAAAGGCCCTCTTTCCAAATTCAATCACATTGGGGGTTAGGGCTTGAACATATGATTTGGGGGTGGGTGAGGATACAGTTTAGCTCGTAACAGGTAATATAATCCTGCATTTGATCTCTACCCACCGCGCCTCTCCCCACCCCCGACCCAGACCGCTGCTATAGCCGATTAAACCCCTGACCTGTGCTGGGTCTCCTGGGAGGTTGGAATCAGGCAGAGAGGCTGGCTACCTCTGCTGGTTGCTTCCTGGGGAGTGAGACTGAGTTGGGGTGAGGATGACTAGCAGGTCTACATAGCAAGAGCACCAGGGGGCATCAGCATCGTAATAGGCAGTCCTCCGTGTTTTGTACCTATAAGGTTCTTTCATTCTCGCAATAATCCCATGAGGTATTATTATTATTTCCAATTTATAGTTATGGAAGGAAAAGAGAGAGAAGTGGAATAATTTACCCAAAGCCAGAATGTTAGCTTTGAAGAAGCAGAAAAAATATGAGGAAGAGAAAGAGATGAAGATTCACAAACCAGAAAAGGCAGGAACTCATGCAACCTGAGGAAGAAAAAGACAGCCAGACAGACAACGGTACTTGGGGGAAATGGGTGTTCAAACTCAGGATAATTTGGGAAATAATGAGACAAGTGTCCTCAGTTGTACCCACACACTGGTGGAGCCTGGACGTACCTGATGATGCGTGTGAAGTGCTTATCACAGGGCCCAACATAAAAGGAACAATAAGTGGATGACAGTGATCCTGATAGTCTTGTTTTCCACTCTTCCTGAAAGGAAACATAGAGGCTTTAACTTGGGAATCAGAGAAGTTTGGCGTAGAGTCATTCATTTGACAAATACCGAATACGAGCGCGGGTGCGGGGCCCTGACCTCGGTGGGGCAATAGAGCGGTGAGGAAGACTGACTTGTTCTCTGTGCCTCCCAAGCATCGGCATGTGGCCTGGGTCGGGGGAGACAGAGAAGATGGGAGATGACACCCCAGCGTGAGAAGTGCCACGGTGGCATAAGCTGTGGTGGGAGCATGTAGGTTGGCACCTTCTATGCTTTGGGAATCATGGGAAAGCTCCCCTGGTGGAAGAAACTTCCATTATGAGCTTTGCAAGACATGTAGCATGTCACTCACCTGTTCATTTGTTTTACGTTTACAAAGGACCTTTGAAATCCAAGGCATTATGCTAAAGCTGGGACTACAACAATGACAGAGAAAGATGTGACCTTGCCCTCGTGGCACTGACAAGGTGGGGGCGGGGGGAGACAAACAGTAAACACAATTATACCCAGAGTAGGGGGGAGAGAGGACACTCCAGTCTGCAGGACCTGCCGAGGGAGAGGTCTAGGGGCCAGAGAGTGTCTGTTGGAACATTCTGTTGAGGGGTGAGGAGAAGGGCTGAAGGAGCACCAGGGTGAGATCACCACCTTGGAAGTCATGCTGTAAAGGGTGAGCTTCTCCCTGCTCCAGTGGAGAGTTCTTGCCGGGAGACATCAGATCTGCGTTTTAAAAATGTTCACTGGGGGGCGCCTGGGTGGCTCAGCCATTAAGCGTCTGCCTTCGGCTCAGGTCATGATCCCAGGGTCCTGGGATGGAGCCCCGCGTCGGGCTCCCTGCTCCTCCGGAAGCCTGCTTCTCCCTCTCCCTCTCCCCCTGCTTGTGTTCCCTCTCTCGCTGTGTCTCTCTCTGTCACATAAATAGATAAAATCTTAAAAAAAAAAAATGTTCACTGGGGCTGCTGTGTGGGTGCTGGATTGGAGGAGGTGAGCCCAGAGGGGAGTCCGGTTGCAAGACTTGCCCGGGGCCAGGTACAAAGCGATGGTGGTCCCACAAAGTGAGAGTGGGGCAGTGCTGCAGAGTACGGGACAGATGGGGGGGGCGGAGATACATTCAGGCTCTACTAGAGAATGAGCAACCCCCTATCCATTCTCCCGTAAGAAGGGAGTCTTCCCTCTTCCCTCTCTTCCTCTCCTGCCCTGCCCTACCCCTCCTCATAGCATTCAGAGAGAAGAGGCTTGTCCCTTCCTTCTACGCAGGGACTCCAGGGAAGGACAGGTTGCTATCTTCCCCTCTCTGGCAATGAGAGGAGACCCCTGTTTTCCCTTAACACACCCTCCCCCTGCAAGAGCATCAGACCAGGAGAGGGGCAGGGGCCGATCTTGTGGATAAAGCTCTTACTGTCCCTCCTCCACCCCTGAAATGAATGGGTGCACTTAGAGAGGGAGGGGAGGGAAGCCCCGGGCCAGTTGAGGGACCTGGGTTTTATTTCCAATGCTACCACCAAGTCTCCTTGAGCCCATCCCAAAAACTGCCCTAGCCCTCGGCTTTCTCTGTGGTTAAGCCCGAGGCTGAGTTAAAGTCCCGTAGCCTGTAAGCTAGATTTCAGAATAACATTTGCAGAAAAGAAAGTATTTTCTGAAGCTGTGTTTACTTTGGGGTTTGATAAAAAGAACATAAAAAGCTCTGATTGGTACTATTTAAATATTTGTTCCAGGACTGATATTTGCATTTAGGGTGAAATGAAGAGATGCACATTATTTATGATTAACTCTGAAGCTCAGGAGAAGGGGAATAACATATGGAGTCAGGAGGCAGTTAAATCAGCCTGATCATGAGTAAAATAAAGCCCTTGCTAGCAGCCTTCCTCCTCCTACTAACTCTACCTCCATCTTGCTTGTACATTTTCATGTGACTCTAAAAACTTATCCTCATTGCTTTCAAAGGTTCCACAACATTTGGCGGGGCGGGGGGTGGAGATGCATGCAACTGAACTACACAGTAAATAGCAAACACCAACTGCCCCCAAATGAAAAGCTAATGGTCTTCAAGAATGGTCTATAGCAGATTCCACTCAGCAGCTAATATTCCCCTGCTAATGGTCAATTCACTTTCAGCAATAAAGATCAGGGCAAATGACCTAAAATTTGTAAAATAACATAGGGTACAATAAATGGGCTGCAAATTGCTCCTTTCTCTATAAGCAACACTCTCAGGGGTAAAATTTCAAATTTCTAATGGCCAGAACACTGGACAAGTGGGGATTTTCCTACTAAGGGATCAGAGAAGGTGACAAAAGAGCTTTCACAAAGAGAGAGCTGGAAGCTGGGACAATTAAATCCTTGGGTCTGTGGCAAGATCTGAGCTGTGAGAAGAGTTAGGATTAGAAAATTGTCTAGCCCTCTCTGCATTTGCTTAGGAAGGCTCTGATTGCCCTTATTGCTGGTCTTAATGTTATATTGAGACCAGAATCAGATGCACCACTGTAGCCAAAATTCCTGGATATATTTAATAAAAGTCACCCACCTTCCAGGGGGGAATACATAAAAATCACTTTTTTTGCACTTCGATTTGTGAAGGGGTACACGCATTTACTTCGTTCACATGTTCGACTCCATCGCCCCCCCAAAACCCCTCCATCAACTGCCAGGCAGCCCTCAGCCCTCAGCCCTCAGCCCTCATATAAGTGACAGAACAGGAGCATTTCAACCAGTTGATCACTGCCTGCTTCCTGAGCTGCCGTCTTCTCTTAGATTTCAAGATGCCTATTGCGCAGTCGGATGGATGTCCACCAATAACTTGTGCTTCCTTTTCCACTAAGAGCTGTTTCTTGGATGCAGCTGCTCAGCTAGGTACTACCTCTTCCAGACCCCTTTGTCACCCAGGTCAGGGCACAAACTAGTTCTTGCGGTGGAATACGAGCAGAATTGGTGAGTCTTGGTCCCAGGCTAAGAAGCACCTTCTTTATTCTGCTCTTTCCCTTCTGGCTGTGGGTGGATGCCCAGGATAACCTTGGAAGCCACTGTTGCAGGTGACAAAGCCTCTGTCAGCTGGGTTCCTGAATCACTGTGTGCAACAGAGCCCCCCTGATGCCAGTCAAGAGCACAGCTTTGGACTTGACATGAATGAGACACAAAAGCTTGAGATGGAGACAGTTATGTGTGAAACTTCTCCTTCTCCCTGGTCACTCCTCCCCAACATCCTTTACTGGTCTTTCCCTTCTTCCAGACCTCCACATGTTGGAGTGTCCCAAGGCTCAACCTGAACATGTACAAAACTTGGGTCTTGATCCTATCTCCCCAAATCTATTCCACCTCTAGCTTTAGAAGAAAGCAGAGGTTGTTGTGGAGCCAAGGAGAGGCCTCTAACCCAGGTCAGAGTGGTAAGGTTTTCCAGAAATCATGGCACCAGAGCTTAGTCTTGGAAGAGGAGCGGGAATTATGGAAAGGAAATGGGATGGTTGAGGGCACTCGCATCAAAAACCCAGAGGGAAGCAGGCACGGTGAGTGTATCGGCTAGTTTGGAGAGTAACCTGTGAGTTTCAGGAGGAAGCTGATTGTTGGCAGGGCTTGGGTCATACCCAACAGGCACATCATATCAAGGTATATCTAGAAGACCATACTGAGCCAATGGAAAATTTAAGCAACACTTTGTTATAGAATTCTTGTTATCCAAGCAATGGTTATTACATAAACTTGAACAGAATTGAAGATTAGAAAGTAATTCCCTCCATCCCTGCCATCAAGTTCCCCGAGTCAAGCTCCTGACTGCCTGAGAAGTGAGTCCCAGCCTGAGTGGGAGGGGGGCCATATCAGTGTCTCCCAAACCGGCCACCCATCAGAACAATTTAAAGAGCTTTTAAAAGTTGGACTCTAGATTCTGAGGCTCCATCCCTGACCTGCCTGCTTACCTGCACTCTGGTTCTTGGGCACCACAGAGCTACATGCCCCTCTGGCCACGATTCCCACAGGCTCCCAACTATAAATCTATCTATGGGTCTATCACTTACAGTTGAGGGCCTGAGAGAATAGAGTTCCTGACTTTTCTTTTCATCTAACAACTGCCACACGCCTTGAAGGGAACCCAGGAAAAGCTGCACAAAAGTATGCCTCCTCTGCACGGATCCTGCCCCTATGCATATGCCTCACTTTGTCTAAACCCGTTTTCTTGTCTAAGTTAACTGGAATCTTGCAGCAAGCATGTGTGCATGCCTGCATGCGTGTCCTGTTTTGCCAGCTCCCACCCCAGTCTACACCAGCATGCTGCAGAGGCCCAGCGTGGATGAGCCCAGATAGCTCACCGTTGTCTTCCATTCATCACCGCTCCCCTCCTCCCTCTCCCGGCTTCAGTCCCCAGCCAGGGAAGTCAGAGGAACAGGGTTCTCCTGGAGAGCTCCAAAAGCAGCATACAGAGAAGGAACCTCAGGCAAAGGGGTGAGCAAGTTCTGGACTTTGGTTTTATCAAGCGTACAATAGGACGTTTGGCCCAAATGCTCTCTAAGCAAACTTCTAGAAGGTAAACTCCATGGGTAGTGTTTTCTTGTTTTCGTTCTTGTTTTTAAATGATGGTGTCTGGTAATATTGTGCAGCTATCCAAAACACAACACTTGTATATTCTGTCACATCTTTGAAAAGTACTTGCAAAAATATGTGAAATTTAAAGTATCACAAAAATGGGCGCCTGGGTGGCTCAGTTGGTTGGGTGACTGCCTTCGGCTCAGGTCATGATCCTGGAGTCCTGGGATCGAGTCCCGCATCGGGGGGGGGGGTCCCTGCTCAGCGGGGAGTCTGCTTCTCCCTCTAACCCTCCCTCCTCTCATGTGCTCTCTCTCTCTCTCAAATAAATAAATAAAATCTTTTGAAAAAATAAAGTATCACAAAATTGTACATGACTGAGGACAATTATGTAAAATTATGTATTGCCATTCAAAATGATAAAGGTACATGAAGCTATGGAAAGTTTTTGCATTGGGCAATAAAAGTGTGGGCGAAAATAATTTAAATTAAGTAACTTGTTCTGAAAGTTGTTTTAATAATAAGTATTTAAACAAATTGAAATGATAGTGGTTTCGATGGAGAATGCTACACCAGGAGTTTTTTCTGGATATGCAGTGGATGGGGGAGAGAGACTGAGTCGTGCACATTTCGGTTACTCATTAACTATGGCTGGGGAGCCCAGTATCATCAATGCTGTTTGAGAAAAAAGTTTTCGAAACATGGATATCTATTCTAATTCTCTCTCTCTCTTTTTATTTTATTTATTTATTTTTTAAGATTTTGTATTTATTTATTTGACGGAGAGAGACAGCGAGAGAGGGACCACAAGCAGGGGGAGTGGGAGAGGGAGAAGCAGGCTTCCCGCCGAGCAGGGAGCCCGATGCGGGGCTCGATCCCAGGACCCCGGGATCATGACTTGAGCCGAAGGCAGACGCTTATTGACTGACCCACCCAGTCGCCCCCCTCTCTCTCTCTTTTTAAGCTGAATTTGGCTTATTCCAGTGTTCCTTTCTCAAGATTTCTTTTAATATTAATATTCCTATTAATATTCTTTAAAAATTGTCCAAAAAATGTGTATTGACTATAGAATGAAGATAGATGCTCTTAAAACACAGAATTGATGTTTTTTATTAGTAAAGAGTCAAGGGTTTATCCAAGTGCATTTGGAGAGGGCTTGGATCCTCTCCATTCTCCTCAGGGTCCTTACTTTTGAAAGAAATTGGGGATATTTTGAGATGGGCTGCTAACCGAGCAGGAAGAAACCTTGTCCCCGGGAGTACTTGGCACATTTTTATGTTCTCGGTAGTCAGAAAAACAAATGGCTCAGTAAATATTTGTTGAATGAATGGAGGAACATATGCAGTATGCCCATGAGGATGCACGAATGAATATATGGAAATATATGGAAAGCTTCTATGGAGACATATTTATCTAGTGTCTGGCAGACTTTCTGAGCTTTGTGATTATTGGCGAAATACTCATTTTTTCTCCCTAATCTCACTTTTCACCTGCAAAATGGGGATGATAGGACATTCATCACTTACACAGTTCCAGTTAAGAGGATGCGGGCCTGGCATGTTGTCTCATATGTGACCCATGACTGAGACCTAAAAAAGAACTCCTTTTCCTGCCCAATCACAGTTTAAAACTACATATTTTTATAAGAGAAAGGGATCTAACCTTCTCTTTGTTCCTAACCAACTGTCATATCAACTTCTATAAATGTTGGAGTTGCGGACATTTTGGTAGGAATTCTTTGTAACTCTGTAAGTGATGCAAATCTCACAGTTATGCAGAATTCTGTCTTTCATAGGAGCCTGGTGTATGCTAAACCCCAATAATCCTGAATCATTTGAGAGTGATTTGTCCCTAGCCTTCTGTATTGAACCGGAATCTGGGGGGTTGGGAGGAGAAGTCTGTATTTTTTCCATAGCTCTCTGGGGGATCCAGAAGCAGAGCTGTGTTTGGAAATTCCTGGTCCAGCTTTTCACTTCGCAGGTGGGGCCCTGGAAAGAGCTGAGAGCGGTTTCTTGCTGACCTTTGGTCTTCCGCCAGACTCACTAGATTGTTCATCCAATTTATCATTTTAGTGCAAATTTTAACCCTGTCTCTTGTACTGTCTTGTAATTTTGTTCCCGGGGCTGCTGTACAGAGCCTGTACCAGGGAGGAGAGACAATCCTCCTAGCTCCGAGGGCCACGGGTGGCGTTCACCTGGGGCTGGTCTCTGGGCTATGCAAATTCACCTGATGATTCCAGGCCAGTAGTTAAATGCTATGAAAACAAGCCAAAATCTACAACTGGGCAAGACCCTTCCTCTGCCCTATTCCAAAAGGGGACCTTAGAACTCCTGAGCCATAGATCAGTCACAAGGCTTTGTGAGTGCTGCTGTAGACCTTCAGGCAGCCCAGGGTGGTGGTTAAGAGCCTGGGCTCTGGAGCTGGACCACTGAGCCCATGTTCCATCCCCTTCTTTACTCTCTGTACCTCCTTGGGCAAGTGTTCTCCTCTGTAAAATGGGGATAATAACATTACCCACATCTTATGGTTGTTAGGAGGATGAATTGGGCTAATATTTATAATGAGCCTAGAGCAGTGCCTGGCATTTAGTAAGTACCCAGTAAATGCTGGGTAAGTGCTTTATTAGATGCTTTTCAAAGCACTTTCCGCCTGTCTTGATAAGGGGTCCCTGATGTCTCTTAGAGGAATGTGGATCAGACCCTACCAAAACGCATGCTGCTTTGAAACATGACTTTCTTTATTCGCTCCCTAGATGGTCTGTTGCTCTTCCACCCACTTGAGACCCCCTGGCCTGGGGCTGGTCTCCCTCTAGCGAGCTTTCTTTGAGGACACCTCAGCCGATGTAATTGCTCACACCCACCCTTTTCTGGACTCAGCTTGTACCAAACCGTGCTAGATTCAGGAGAAACTTGAGCCCTCAATGCCCTCCTTTCCTGGAGAGGCTCCATATCTAATGCTCTCGGTGTCAAAATGACAAGAGGTGACAATGAGGCTCACATGTGCTGCAAGTCAGTGTTGCTGGGTATGGGCCTCACATCCACGGAGCAAAGAACCTAATTCAGGCTCCACCTCTGGCCCTGGAAAATTAATGTTTTAATCAGACCAATACATCAGCAGTCATTACATCTGACCTTCCCTAAAGTCCTTGAAAGCAATGAGAACAATGGTCATGGGGAAACGGAAACCCTAAATTGTATTGACTTTTTACCAACTTCTTACTTCAAAAAATGGTCACGCCTATTCCGAATCGTATGCTAATCACTCTTGCTCTTCATTATAGCTTCCTCTGAGATGACACACCCTAACAAATGTTTTTTTTTTAGTTTTTTGCAGGTTTTTGAACTTGCTCTAAATGGAATCATAGTGTACGTGCTCTCTTGGGTCTGGCTTCCTTAGCTTGGTGTATTGCTTAGATTTTTTTTAGCGTGGTTGAATACAGTAGTGTGTTCACTGCTGCGTGGCGTCCCATTATGGGCTGCCTCACTCTCTCTCTTCTCTGCTGTTGACTGAAATTATGATCGTTTCCACGGTTTGCTTGTTTGCTGTTGGAGATCAGGTGCATCCCTACAGATCTTGCCTGCTGCCCTGGTGTGAGTTTCATAACCGTAATTTTTATGGAGATGATAGAATCCATCAAGTGGCTGCACACACATGCCTTCATTTGGACCTCAACCTACCTCTGCATGAAGGCTCTCCTCCCACTGAAGACGTTGAAAGCTGGAAAGAGCATTGTTCTTGCCCTAATGATAGGAGAAAGCTGGGTAATCTACGTCATGACTTTTCTTGAGGGCTTCACAAAGCAAATGTTGCAAGGCAAATAAGTAGCTGGAACAAGGAGGGAAAGCATGCTCCAAGTAAAGCTGGATGCACGGACCATTCTACCTGGCAGAGCATGGGAGGAAAAGGCACTGACCGCCATATAAGGAGGTAAGATGAAATCAGCTAAAATGTTAACAAGTTGCTAAAGGTTGAATATGCACTGGCATGACAATGTAGGACCCCCGAGAAACCCAAACACAAGGGAATTTGGCGCTCATTTATAGCTCTTTTCCAGCGGCTTCCACTGGGTGCTCACAGGAACACTGGGAGTCGGGAGGGAGACCAGAGAGAGGCGCTGGTGTGGGTCTGTGGAAGGGGTTCGACCACAACTGTCACATGGCATAAAACTTCCCTGCTGGACTCTTCTTGTATCCAGAGCAAAAGTTTTAAGCTGCTGGGGAAGGGGCAACAAACCTCTACCTCCAAGACCTAGATAAGGACCTTATTCTGGAGAAAGGAAAGAACAAATCTACCCCTGGGCGAGGAATAGGAAAGAGCCGTGGTCCAAATCCTATGCCTTTTCATTCGATGTCTCTCCCCCACTCCCTCACCAACCCCCCTATCTGTGCAGACACAGAAAAAAAAAAGCCATGTGGGGACACAGGGAGGGGGCAGCCCTCTGCAAGCCAGGAAGAGAGGTCTCATCAGAAATGGAACTCCGCCGGAGCTTGATTTTGGACTTCCCATGGCAACTTGAGCAGACTAATACAAAATGTGCATGTACTCGATGCCATTGAACTATATGCTTAAAAATGGCTAAAATGGTAAATGTTATGTTGTGTATATTTTATCAATATGGTAATAGCTAATAGCTGTCAGCTGACCCACAGAGCTGAGCTGGACACTCAACAGTGTGAGAAGCAGGTACCCCTCTGCTACTGTTGAGAAGTGAGACATACAGCCTGTCATCAAACCAAGGCCAAAGGAAGATTTTTTTGCTTCCTGTAATATGAAAGAATTATGCCTAATGGGTGGGTGTATAAGCAAATGCACTAAGGTAAGTAAAGTTCTGCTCAACAACCACACAGTATATACAGCTGGTCTAATAGCATGATAACTGTGTATTTTTAGGGGCGCCTGGGTGGCTCAGTTGGTTAAGCATCTGACTTCGGCTCAGGTCATGATCTCAGGGCCCTGGGATTGAGCCCGGTGTTGGGATCCCCGCTCAGCGGGGAGTCCGCTTCTCCCTCTCACTCTGCCCATCCCCCTGCTCATGCTCTCTCTCTCTCTCTCTCTCTCTGTGTCACATAAATAAATAAAATCTTTTTTAAAAAAGTATTCAGCAGTTTAGGTGTAGGTACATGCTCAAACATCAGTTGGGTTAGATCAGGGTTTGGTTTTTCCTAGGTGTACCAGCTAGGATGTTTTTGTTTGCCAGTAACAGAAAACCTCTCTCAAACCAGCTTAAACAATAAGAAAATGAATTATTTAACTTAAAGGGAGGTTCAGAGGTAGGTCAAGCTCCAGGGATGGGTGATTCTGTGGCCCAGTAGTTTTTTCAAGGATCCGGGTTCTTTCTTCTCTACTTGACTATTCACATATTGGTTCCTTGTGATGACTTGTGTCTTGTGGTTGTGACATGATTGCAATTGGCAATTAGGTCCACCTGCTTCCTCGTTCATGTGGAGCAGGATGGAGAGAAAAGCTTTCACCAGCCAGGGAGCATGGGGCATTTTCTTCAGATCCTGACAATTGCCATGGCAAGAGGGCCATGGGTTTATGAGGATGGATTTAGACCTGTAGTTCTCAAAGTGAGATTTTGGGCCCACAGCATGAGCATCACCTGAGAACTCACTAAGTAAATTCTTGAGCCTCTATGGAGACCTGTTGAATCAGAATAGGTGTCAGTCCCAGCAATCTGTGCTTTAACAAGCCTTTCAGGTAATTCTGAGACACAGCAAAGTTTGAGAACCATTGGCTTAGGATAGTGTGGTGAACCCCATGAACCAAATGAGGGTTCTGCTAAGAAGAAGGGTGTGGGGAATAGACATCTACTAGTGTCTACTAGACCCGATGAGCATCTCAGAGTGAGCCGGGCTCAGCAGACTTGGGGGTGTTTATAAGAGAGCGATTCTAGGGATGGGTCCTGAAATCTAGGTCGCTGGAGAAGGGGAACAAGGACACAGAGGAATGACGGATGGTGGAGAAATGAAGTTGGCAAACTTAAGAGCCAGTGAGGCTGGAGAATTTAAATGAGCTAGTAGGGGCGCCTGGGTGGCTCAGTTGGTTAAGCGACTGCCTTCGGCTCAGGTCATGATCCTGGAGTCCCGGGATCGAGTCCCGCATCGGGCTCCCTGCTCGGCAGGGAGTCTGCTTCTCCCTCTGACCCTCTTCCCTCTCGTGCTCTCTATCTCTCATTCTCTCTCTCTCAAATAAATAAATAAAATCTTAAAAAAAAAATAAATGAGCTAGTAGGATAGAAGGTGTGATGGCCATGAGACTGTACTCCCAGACCTCCAGCTACAGGGAGTATAAGTGACCAATGGCGCTGTGTTTGCCCCAGGACCGCACTCACCATGGGCTGTTCCCACCACCAGATGAGTATGGCGAGAATACTAAGGCTGGACCATTTGGGGGGCACACCCTCCTTAGAGGGTTGCCTTTGGCTAGAGGACCTTCCTACCTCAGCTTTGATGAACCTTCCTTAGATGGCATGACAGTCCAAGTATCTTTTTTTTTTTTAAAGATTTTATTTATTTATTTGAGAGAGAGAGAGAATGAGAGATAGAGAGCACGAGAGGGAAGAGGGTCAGAGGGAGAAGCAGACTCCCCGCCGAGCAGGGAGCCCGATGTGGGACTCGATCCCGGGACTCCAGGATCATGACCTGAGCCAAAGGCAGTCGCTTAACCAACTGAGCCACCCAGGCGCCCGACAGTCCAAGTATCTTCCACCCAACCTTCTCTCCTGTTTTTCTTCACTCACCTTAGACATATCACATCCTACAGCTCTTCCAGCCTTATCCGACTCCCAAGTTTTTCCTCACACAGGCACTTCCCCTGTTAAAATCCTTGCACATTTAATCCCATCTTGGCATTTGCTTCTTGAAGGACCTAGACAAACAGAAGGTGACGATTCTTGAGTTGAGTTTGAGACTGAGATTATGTGCGACCAGGGAGAGATGAAGATTCATAACTGATCATTGCAGGACAGTAGAGGAAGGTCTGTCATCAGGGCTCCCCCACTCCCCCTGTCCCAGCCACCCTGGAGTTGACTTGGGCATTCTTCAAGGTGGAGGGGAAGATGACACTTTGGTACGGTGGATATCCCACAAGCTGAAAACACCCCCATTCATTTAGTGACAAGTCTGGTGTTCAGTTGCCAGCCTCTTCGGGTTCCCACAAATGCCTGGGTAAGTATAACTCAGCATCTCCCCTGAATGAGCACAGCCTCCATGGATGTCACCTCCCCAAGGCATTATAAGACAATTCCTCCCCATGTGTCCCTTCACTGTTGCCACCAGCAAATGGCTTCATAGGCATGGAGAAGAGGGAGAAACATTTTATAAGGATTTGGTTATGACAATCTGTCTGCATTTCTCCCATATTTCCCTCAGCGGCAGTCGCCCTCCCTTGAGCGGTTCTGCCCTTACCGATCTCCCCAGGTGGCTGGGAGGGGTCCAGAGAAAATACTCGTGAGCCACTCTGAAAACGGTAGGCGGCTCTAACACGCGCATGCTTACCTCACTTTGGCTACACCCAGCTCAAGAGTGGGGCCAGCTGCGTTCTAACTGGGCGCTGCACGCCCATGCCACGGGGCACCTAGGGTCCCCCTTAGATTCTTAACCTGCCATCCAGGGCCCATGAATGCCTTTAGGGAGACCAAATCCCCCACAGTTGTGTGTACACTTTCTGTGTATGTGTGTGTGTTTGTGTGCGTGTGCGTTTGAGGGGCAGAGGAGGGAGGCGGGTGCATCGTTTGCATTCTTTTCTCAAGAGTTTGTGACTTCAGAAAATATATATATCAAGGGTAAGCCACTTCTTTTGAAGGGAAAAGTATTCCAACCCGATCTTAGAGGGTAAGAGTCTGGCCTATGGAAACTATGCCATCCGAGCAGGTCTGTTGCTATAGCTCTCCAACTTTGGTGAGGAAGACCCCTCTGGCTTTGCGGTAAAGTAAGAAATAGGATGCACTCTGCAGGATGGCAATGACAGAGGGACGCCTTATGGAGCAAAGGGAACTGATCTTTCTACCTAATAAATCCTATGTCATAAGAGGATTTTTACCTCCGTAGTACACTGTCTTGGGAAGCTGGGAACTAAAAACAAAAGAAGCATTATAGTTTCTGTTTTCTTTCTTTGTAGAGGGTTAGTCCGAGTAATCCTAGGTGTTTTCATATTACCACGTGGAGGGTTTCATCAGAGTGTGACAGATACACGGGCCGACGGAAACTGCGTGACAAACTTAATTGTGTTCTAAAAATGCGAAGTAGTTTCCACCGCCTGTTTTTCTGACCCAAGAAGGGACGCGCCGTGACCACTAGGGGGAGCTACACACCGCAGAGCCGGCTCCCTTCACCTGCCGAAGCCCCTCCCGCAATCGTGGGCTTTCCTTGGGCATTTTATATTAACTGCGCGGAAATAAGCAAACATGGGGAAGAGGAGCGCCTTGTTCCATTTGTACACCTGGCATGAGGTGCCCGGCAGGACCTTGCAGGTGTCAGGTCTGCAGGCCGTAGCCGGCCCCAGGCGGGGCTCCTGAGCACGTGAGGCAGGCAGCCTGGTCCTGACGCCTTCCTCCCACTGTGTTTTCTCAGAGTGAAAAGCCAACCTCAGTTCCTTCCTTGAAAGGTGACGAAGCTGGTAGATTCACAGATACACTAACAGATCAGTGAGCATGCTCAAGCACTGACGAGATCTATTAGGATCCGGTCTACCAGAGGGACACGATGATGTACATGGGAGATGGACATCTGCTTCATTTACTTATTTTTATTCACAATTTTCTACCACCTGCTCTAGGCTGCAGACTAATGGTTATATTTGAAGTGTCCTGACTCAGGCATTGAGGATAATTGGAGGGAGGTCTTTAGAGCCAGCCTTTGGATTTTTGGTTTTTTTTAATTGTGGTAAAATACAAGATAAAATTGGCTAACTTCTGGGTTATAGAAAAGAGACAAATTTAGCCAGAAAAGACTTCATCTGTATAAAGTATTTGCACTCGAGTAACAATAATAAAAAAAAAAAAAACAAGTACAGGGGCGCCTGGATGGTGCAACCGGTTAAGTGACCGACTCTTGGTTTCAGCTTAGGTCGTGATCTCAAGGTCATGAGATGGAGCCTCGCTTTGGGCTCTGCCCTTGGCAGGGAGTCTGCCTGAGATTCTCTCTCTCTCTCCCTCTGCCCCTCCCCCTGCTCGCACACACACACTCTCTCTCTCTCAAATAAATAAATAAATAAATAGAATTGTAAAATATATGTATTATATAATAAATATGTATAAATATTTATGTATATATAAATCAAGTACACAGTAAAGAATTGGGGATCCTTGACTTAGTAGAAAAAGCTGTGGTCATTCTTAACAGTACCCTAAATAGGACTCAACATGGTGGTGAATGAGCCTAGCAAAAATTGATTGCAATGTCAGACCACATTAATAGGAACAAGCATCTAGAACGTTGCTTCTAAGTCTTGGCTGCACATTAGAATCACCTAGAAGCTTAAGAAAATATTGATGTCAAATTCTCGAGGAGGCTGATGTAAATGGTCTGAGATATGATTTTTTTAAAAGCTCCCAGGTGATTCCAGTGCACAGCCCAGGCTGAGCCCCTGAGACATTCCTGTTCTGCTGGGCTCAGGCCAAATCACACCTACTGTTCCATCCACTTAAGGGAAATAAAGACAAGCCAGTTCCTATTCAAGGAGGAGTCAGAATTGTGAAAGAACAACAATTCATTTTTATAAGAGGAACAATCGAGAAAGTACAAACATGAGGACACTGGAGAGACAGTCGGGAGGGAGTTCAGAGCTGGCATTCAGCATTGGAGAGCCTTCTCATGAAGAGACTTCTTTGTCTGGTAGGCTTTGTATGGTAGTAGCTATTATTATTGCTTTTTATAAAATAATTGTTTATTTCTTTTAAAGATTTTGTTTATTTCAGAGAGAGCGTGCACGCTCACGCATGAGGCGGGGAGGGACAGAGGGAGAAGCCGACCCCCCGCTGAGCAGAGAGCTGGACCCGGGGGCTCCATCCCAGGACCCTGAGATCATGACCTGAGCCGAAGGCAGATGCTTAACTGACTGAGCCACCCAGGCGCCCCTAAAATAAATGTTTAAAAACAGCACTATCCAAAGAGGGATGCTGTCCAGGGAAGCAATGAGTCCTCTTTTGAGGGGCATGCCAAAGGAGCCTCCTGCCCTATCACTGGCAGGGATGTCACAACAGGTTCTGGAAGTGGCATGGGTGACAGTTACAGTCAAAGTGACCCAGTCCAAGCAGGAGCATTGACTGGCACTTTCCGGTGTCAGGCATTGTGCTAAGATACCGCATTCCCTTATGTTCAAGGTCACACTATTCCCACAGGGAGGGGACTATTATTTTTCCAGTTCATACTGGAGGATGTGGAGGCTCGAAGCCCATCCGGTGTCACATGTAACCCACAGGCACCCTGATGGATGGTCTTCTCTGATTCTAGAACGTGCGGATGTGTAAATACCCAGAAATACAGGCCTGAGTTTTAGCAATAATGAGGCAGTATTTCAAATGGCCTCTTGGGCTCTGACCTATGCAGATGAAAGGTGGTATTTGAAAGCTTTCTCTTTAGAATCTCAAATGTCAGCGCTTCAAAGAAGGTGAGAGGCGACCTAATCCGCTCCCCCATCCTCGGTTTACAGATGAGGAAACAGGGTTGGAGAGTCCCCATTCTCCTTGCGAGTTACACATCTAACACTCAGATTGGCTGACACTGAGAAGAGCTTTCTTGCTCCTGCCCTAATCAAATAGTCCTACCTTTGCTCAAAACACTCCAGGAGCTCAGCTCCTCTCAGGGAATTGCTTTTAGGGCCAAATCAACCAGCACACAGGAGGACTCCATCTCTTCCCTTTATTGATACATTTTGACTTGGATTCAAAACAGCATTACCGAGCCTCTGCTTTATGCTCCACACTTGACTCTGAATGACTCATGACTAATTTGCAAGAATTATATCAGCCCAGGGGCGCCTGGGTGGCTCAGTTGGTTACGCGACTGCCTTCGGCTCGGGTCATGATCCTGGAGTCCTGGGATCCAGTCCCACGTTGGGCTCCCTGCTCGGCAGGGAGTCTGCTTCTCCCTCTGACCCTCCCCCCTCTCATGTGCTCTCTCTCTCATTCTCACTCTCTCAAATAAAGAAATAAAATCTTAAAAAAATCTTTAAAAAAAAGAATTATATCAGCCCACAAAGAATGCACATGGCCACCGTTGAAGGATTTACAAAGAAAGATCTTTTGTTCCCAAATTGCTTTCAAAGTAATTTCCAAAGAAGGATTGCCAAAGGTGTACTGAACAACATCAGCATCACTGACATAGGGCATACCTGCTTGGGGAAATCCCACTGCAGAACCTAGCGGTCCCTGATGGCCACCTCCCGGTGTACTCGCCCCACATGGGTCATGCCGGCTGCCACCCACCAGAGCGGCTGCCCTCTGTGAAGAGGCTGCCAAGCGAGGGTGACATTTCTCAGCACCCACCCCTATCCACCCACCTCAGACCTCACATCTAGGTCTTCACCAGTATAAATAGAGGAGATGAGTGTCACTTCTGAGCAAAGGTGAGTAGGAGAAAGGAGTGCCTTCTCTACTCTGGCTCATTTCCTATCAGGGAGCTGAGTGGAAATGACTCTTATGCCCAAGGGAGGGTGGAGCCCCAAGAGGGAAAGAACCTGGGTCAGAACCGGTTCTGCATTCTTTTTTTTTTTTTCATTTATGCATTTTTATTTGCTAATGTTTATATCAGTACACTAAAACTAAATTTTAGAGACACTGGATATCATTAGTTTGGATACCATTAGTGTATTATAAAAGAGAGACATAAAAATTATTTACATGATGAAAGATTTCACAACTTCACTGGAATGGGCAGCTTCACTTCATGCCATTTTAATAATGATTTCAGTCCACGTACTTTCCAAGAATATCACCATCTCTAAATAAGAAATAATCCTTGTCATTGTAGAACTACTTTGGTGCCCCCATATTCTGGGAGAAGAACTTTATCTCCAACTTTCACACTAACTGGTTGAATCTCCCCACCCTTTCCTTTAGAGCCTATCCAACAGCTACTACTATTGCTTGCAACACTTTTCCTTGAGATTTTTCTGGAAGCATAATACCTCCTTTGGTTACAGTTTCAGCTGCACTCCTTTCAACTAAAACTTGGTCAAAAAGGGGAAGAAATTTTCTGAACGCCTGCCCTGCCATGACTCTGGCCACCGCAGTTCAGACTCTGCTCTGGAGCTGTCCCCCACTGCAAGGAGACCCACAGTCCGACCCTCGGGCCACGCGAACGTCCGGTTCTACATTCTATCTGAATAAGAAATCAACTTTGTCTGTTAAGGTGTTAAAACACAGAGGGCGCCTGGGTGGCTCAGTTGGTTGAGCGACTGCCTTCGGCTCAGGTCATGATCCTGGAGTCCCAGGATCGAGTCCCACATCGGGCTCCCTGCTCGGCAGGGAGTCTGCTTCTCCCTCTGACCCTCTTCCCTCTCGTGCTCTCTATCTCTCATTCTCTCTCTCTCAAATAAATAAATAAAATCTAAAAAAAAAAAAAAAGAATTGTTTAAAAAAAAAAACACAGAGACACATCTGATAGGGCAGCTAGCATAACCCTAAGACAGAGGTCAAAATCAGATTTCACCAAAATCTAAATACACAGAGCCCATCACCTTGCCTGGCCCCCTCTAGGCACTCAATAAATGTGCATTGGGTAAATGAATAAATGAATCTAAAGTGTATGATTAATGGTATACTTTGTTGAATGGAAGTTAGGAAATTCTAATAAACAATTTTTAGGGGCAACTGGTTGGCTCAGTCATTAAGCGTCTGCCTTTGGCTCAGGTCATGATCCCAGGGTCCTGGGATCGAGCCCCCTCATTGGGCTCCCTGCTCCATGGGAAACCTGCTTCTCCCTCTCCCTCTGCCGCTCCCCCTGCTTGTGCTTTCTCTTCGCTGTGTCTCTCTCAGTCAAATAAATAAAATCTTTTTTAAAAAAATAAATAATTTTTAGGATGTGGAGGGTGTTCTAATACCCGCTGAGCGCTGGTCCTCCAGCGGCACTTAAGAATGAGGGAAATGGATTGTAGCTGGTACAGAGAAAAAGACAGCCACACCCTGAAATAGATTTCTTAGTCCAGGAAGGTCATTTTTATGCCTGGAGAGTTCTGAAAACAGACAAATGAGTCTCTCGCATCAGGTGAATTGAGGGTTCTTGGCTGGCTCCTGGGTAGATGGAGAGCCTCATGCGGACCCTGTGTAGCCGCCTGGAAATGCTGCTTCCTAGAACGTCAGGGCTGGAGGTTGCCAAGTTCCTGAACAGTCCTGCATGTCACAGACAAGGCACAGACAAGCCACAGCTTGGTGATGCAGGCAACTCACCCAGGGTTTCTCTCGGCCGTCCGTGGGTCCACAGCTGGAAGCCGAATAGTGTGGATGAAGGGTGGGGATCATGGGACCCAACTGCCCTGATTTGAATCCTAGTCCCACTCCTTGCAAATTACTTAACTTCCCCATGCCTCTACTTCCTCATCTTTAAAATGGGGGTAATTAGAATGGTACCAACCTCATAGGGCAGTTACAAATATGAAATAAGCTAGTATATTGAAAGTGCTCCACATGGGGCCCGGCACACAGTAGGTACTAGGGAAGGGTTAGTGCTTGTCATATCTTTACTACTGAGTTCAGATTGCTTTTTCCCCATGTCAGTGTTCTTAGGCTTCCAGAATGA
Source organism: Callorhinus ursinus (assembly GCF_003265705.2). Classification (NCBI taxonomy): domain Eukaryota; kingdom Metazoa; phylum Chordata; class Mammalia; order Carnivora; family Otariidae; genus Callorhinus; species Callorhinus ursinus. The sequence continues at coordinate 16,939,922 of NW_027397073.1, read as the reverse complement.
GGTTGTTAAAATGATGAAAAATGGAGAATCATCATGAAGCCGAGGATGCCAGGAAGTTCTTATACCAGATTTCCGGAACACACAGCCTGAGAAACCAAAAGCTTATTACTGCGGAATAAAGCGTATGAATTGATACTTGGCAGACATGGAATCATTCATTATGGGAATGGAGAATTCAGGCTTATTCATGTCTCAGGAATGCTCTAATGAGAGTTTAAGTACGCTATTGTTCTTCAGTGTATAGTAAAGGAAAAGAAAATACAGTGAGTGAAAAAGTAATCCTAAATGAGAGAGAATGGGAGAAGCAGCCCAGGAAATGAACGTGGTCAACTGCTTTTCTCTGGTTTGGATGGTAAGCTGTGGAGGACATTGACTGTTAGGGATTTTATATTGCAAGCAAGTTTGACAGGTTTTGGGAATCTTAGAATGTCAGGCTTTTTTAGAACTGCCTCGAATCAGTTAGTGCACATATATCCCCTCATCAAGTTCCCCTGGTCCAACCTTCACTCCAGGGCAGAATTCCTTATTATATCCATGGCAGATGGTCGCCCACCTTCTGCTTGGAGGCTCCTTGGTGGGAGCCTCAGGGAGCCGCAGGGCTGCCCACTCCTTACCAGGCAGCTCTAATTGTTACCGAATCCTTCCCTAGACCGAGCCAACAATCTGCCTCCCTGGAATGTTGGCCCTTCGCTCCTACATTTATCTTCTGGTGTGAAACATGATACATCTGTTTGTTTTCTCCCCGTTGATGGTGCTACAGTGGGGTTAGACCTCCCCAGGTGGAGTGCAGGCCTTGACATTAACTTATCTATTGGCCCTCACATAAGTTACTGAAACTCTCATTGCCTTGATTTGTTTTTCTTTAAAGAGGGGCATTGAGTTTTCAGAAGGTTCCTGTGAAGGTCAAAGGAAGTAAGCACAATGTAGACAAAGCATGAAGAATAGAGTCTGGAACCCAGCAGTTACCCAATAGATGGTATGCTTATGGGACCCCCAACGTCTTCTCTAAGTTAAACATCTCCATTTCCTCCAGCAGTTCGCACTTGCTTGGGGACCAGTTCCTGCCCCTATTCTGGTTTGCATCTCTTCAAATGCTGGCCTACAAGCTTTATTTCTTCCTTCATTTGTCCCGTCTCCATTGGTCCTCGTCCTGGAGAGACTCATGGTGAAGACAGACTCAAGCAAGAAGGGGTGCAGCTGTTCTGGAGTAGGAGGATAACTCTGGGGGCTGGGCCATGCTGGTGGGAGGAGGCCTTTGGGGTGCCAAGGAGGAAGTCAAGGTTAAGGGTCAAGGTAGAGGTGGCTCTTCCTGGGTCGTGGTTTATGGAGGGAGAGAGAGCCAAAGGGAGAGATTCAAGCTTTGCTCCTAGAATGTTCAAGCTTCCTCCAGGATTGAGTGAAGATATTCTGTCCACAAATAAGTGACTGTGACCTTGGAAGATACTTCCTTTATCTTGTGTCCCTCAAGACCTTGAGCTCAGTTGATGAGGTATAAGAGGGGGTTTCTTACTAAATTGGGTCTATTTGCCACCCTCAATCTGGGCACTACAGTGTCAGGAAAACAGTCTTATTTTGCGTCCCCCCTTTTGCAGCCACACATAGTGATGATGTTACTCATTGACTAAGCTTGTGGTTGACTAAAACTTTTACATTTTTTTCATAAGAACCACTTTTATTTGTTTTTTTAAATTTGTTTAAGATTTTATTTTTAGGTAATCTCTACGCCCAACGCAGGGCTTGAACTCACAACCCCAAGATCAAGAATTGCATGTTCTACTCACTGAGCCAGCCAGGTGCCCCATGAAAACCACTTTTTTTTTTTTTTAAGATTTTATTTACTTATTTGAGAGAGAGAGAGAGAGCGTGCACGAGTGGGGGGATAGGCAGAGAGAGGCAGAGGGAGAAGCAGGCTCCTGCCCAGGAGGGAACCCAACACAGGGCTTGATCCCAGGACCCTGGGATCACAACCTGAGCCGAAGGCAGACACTTAACCGACTGAGCCACCCAGGCGCCCCAAGAACCACTTTTAAACAGGTTGTCCCCATCCTGAACATGTATAGCTGATTTTGGAAATCAAACTGGGAAAATGGATAAGAAACTTTACAGTGCCTAGCCAGTTGTAAATGTTAAATAAATGACAGTATTAGTATTATCCTTGTTTGGTTTAATTTTCCTGGTTTCAGAAATCTAGCTTGTTGAGGTTGGGTAGTAATTCTATCGTATCTACACACACACACACACACACACACACACACTCACACTCAGACATACCCTCCCAACTTAGACCTAAGCCCACATTTGACCAGTGTGCTGAGTGTGTCCCAGAAATTAATGTGATGGTAGAATCTGATACCATCTGATAGAATTCCAATGCACCCCTTGGAAGGAATTCTCCCACTCTGTTTCCCTCTTCCCATCCAGAAATATATCCCTCACCAACATCCAACATTTTACAAGGAGAATATTTTGCACTGGTGTGGCATGGTCCCCTCTATTATTCAAATTTAAGTTGCCAATATCTGGGAGGAAGCGCATATGAATCCCCTAAAACCTTAGACTCAATTAGTCAGTGAGCATGAGTGTCCTTGGCTGTGGAGAGAAGGCAGAAGCATGAAGGAGGCAAAGAGGAGACAGACCGGGAAGAAAGGGGCAAGCAGGCAGAGAACAGCCTTCATTTACATTCCACACTTGTCCTGGGAGGAAGATTTCATGACACAACACAGAGAGAGTGGAGTGAACTGAATGCTGATTCCCTCCTAATTCCTGGTATGACCTTATTTGGAAAAAGGGGCTTTGCATACGTAAATATATTAAGGATCCTGAGATGAGATGATCCTGCATTATCCAGGGGGACCCTAAATCCAATGACAAGAAGCCTTCTAAGAGAGACAGAGGGAGTTTTGAGACTCCAGAGAAGGCCATGTGAAGACAGAGGCAGAGACTGGAGTGACACAGCCAAGGAAGCCAGGGAACGGCTGAGAGCCCCCAGAGCAGGAAGAGGCAAGGAAGGACTCCCCCCCGGAACTCTCCAAGGACATGTGGTCCTGCTGACACCTAGATTTCAGATGTATGGCTTCCAGAACTGTGAGAGAATACATTTCTCTCATGTTAAGTCACCAAGTTTGTGATAATTTGTTACAGCAGTCACAGGAAACTATGACAGAGGGTATTTTCCCTCCCCAGGGAATGCCTCTCAGTCTGAAGGACCTCTCCTGGAGAAGATGTAAATGACCTCTTTGCTCTCTGACAGTCTCACAACCATGAGGAAATAAGATGAGAGGTTTAATATCAAGTGGAAAAACTCAAACAGATGATTAAGGAATTAATCTGTCACAAGTCAGATGATAACATCTAGGTGAGCAAGAGACATTCCAAGTTCATAACCATGAAGGCTGGACAGGCTCTGCTGAGTCACTGACAGGTCTGGCCTGAGGGGAAGAAATGCTGCCCCGGTGACTGGCGCTGGCTGCCATCTTGGATCCCTGTGAGGCAGGAAGGCAGCCAAGCTGGCTGGAATGAGCATGTGACTGGGAGTCATCCTGGATCTAGGACTTTCCTATTGGCCAGAAAGAAACATTTATCTTCCCTAGTCTTTAGCTTCCTGGAATGGAGAAAAAATAATATTTCAGCTCTAAGAATACTTCTGTGGGCTAATCTATTCATGCCCATAATACATGTAACTTCTTTTTTTTTTTTTTTCCAAAAAGTCCCTAGTGTGGCTTTTAATAGGGCCATAAATATGGACAGACAATGCTGTCATTTCTAGTCTACATGTGATTTTTTTTGTATTCGTCAGGATAGTCTGGGTTATGCTGTGGTAACAGATACCCCCAAATCTCAGTAGCTTAAAACAACGAAGGTTTCAGATCGTGTCCTTTCAAAATTTCACACGTCAAAATCCTAACCACCGGTACCTCAGAATGTGACCATATTTGAAGATAGGGTCTTTAAGAGATAAATAAATTAAAATGAGATTGTTAGGTTGGGCTCTAATCAGTATGACTACAGCTCTTATAAGAAGAGAAAATTTGGACCGAGACACACACAGAAGGAAAATGGTATGAAGATAAAGAGAGAAGATGGAGATTGGCTGGGAACAGATTCTTCCCTCGTGGCTGTCAGGAGAACAATGCTGCTGACACTTTGCTCTCAGACCTGGAGCCTCCAGAACCATGAAAAAATACATTTCTGTTATTTAAGCCATTCAATCTGTAGTCTTTTTTTTTTTTTTAATGACAACCCCCAGCAAACTACTACAAAGGCTTATTGACCCATGGGTCATAGTTCGTTGATCCTTGATCTATGTGAGTTTAGTGCAGAATGTGCAATGGCATCTTTTATCTATTCTAGCCCAAGAAGCCAAATGGCAGAAAGCTTTGATGGGCAAATGGACATTTCTCAGTTGTTCCAAGAGAGAAAATTGGTGAGGGAATGGAGTCATGACAGGGCACAAGTGTAATCATCATCCCAGATTATGAAGAACCTACCCTGTGGCAGTTGGTACCACACTCAATGGCAGTATCATGGGGGTATTTGGACTGGAGCCTCTGGAGCCAGACTTGCCTGGGTTCAAATCCCAGCTCTGTCACTTATGCTAGGTCTGATCTTGGGCAAATTAGCTAACCTTCCTGGGTCTCAGTTTCCCTTCATCTGTAAAGTGAGCCTGGCAGAAGGATCTGTTTTGAAGGGTTGTTGGAGGCTTGGCTGAGTTGATTTACTCATTTAGAACAGCTCTCAGTACTTGCTAAGTATTAACAATGATCATAATCAAAGGCTAAGATGCTTATCTCTTTATGCATATCAATTGTCAAAACAGTTCATTAGGAATAACTGTGGTAGTAACTAGAAAGTAACTAGAGAGAAATATTTTGTGTTCTTAGTACCAATAATATATGGAGAAGCTATCCATTCGATGCTGAGTTTAATAACTCAAGCTGGCTAGCCTTATCTTTGAATGGCTAAAATAGTTTTACAGACTAATCAGGTGACCTGTGACCAAAACTGGCATTTGAAGTCGGCTTGCAAGACAATTTGGTAAAAGTATGAAGTCTTAAATCCTAAAAAGCAAAGTCTTGAACATATTTATGTAATTCTTTATGATACCCTTAATCATTAGCATTATTGAGGTTAAAACACAGGAAAGGATTAAATATAGATCCAGATTTCAGGCTGTATCTTTAAACCCAATGAAATCAATTTAGGTTTAGCACAATAATTTAATTTGCCACATGAAGTTGTGCTGTTAATTTAATCAAGTTTGTAGCTTTTTATAAAAATTTATAAGTGCAGGGCACCTGGGTGGCTCAGTTGGTTAAGCGACTGCCTTCGGCTCAGGTTGTGATCCTGGAGTCCCGGGATCGAGTCCCACATCGGGCTCCCTGCTCAGCGGGGAGTCTGCTTCTCCCTCTGACCCTCTTCCCTCTCGTGCTCTCTGTCTCTCACTCTCTCTCTCTCAAATAAATAAATAAAATCTTTAAAAAAAAATTTATAAGTGCATTTTGGTTTTATAGTTTACATGCAGTTTACATTAAGAGTTAAAAGCAAAAGGAGGTAAAGGAGATTAGGTATGTGTTTGTGCATGTTCAAAGTTATTTATCCCCGACTAGAATGGGGGATAGCGATTTTTGTCTTTTTTGGCCATTGCCTTCTCTCAGGATCCTGGAACAGGATTATGTTCTAGATGCTTAACAGATGCTTAAGAAATCTTTGCTATATTGTGTTGAATTAGCATTATAATAAAAATATGAAGGTCAAAATTGGATATTTGTGAGATACTAGTTTGCTTAAAATAGTATCTTCAAATAATTTCTCTGAAATAATAATTACCGGGGTGCGTGGGTGGCGGCTGATTCTTGATTTCCGCTCAGGTCATGATCTCAGGATCCTGTGACCAAGCCCCACAGCGGGCTCTATGCTCAGCACGGAGTCTGCTTGAGATTCTCTTTCCCTCTCCCTCTGCCCCCTCCCCCTCCGCTCTCTCTCTCTCTCAAATAAATAAATAAATCTTTAAAAAAAAAAGAAACCTATGAAATAATAATTACTGGCATGGAGAGACCCTGCTGCCTTGTGTCACTGAGGCTTTGGTGTCATTGCCTGGAGCTGTGTGGGGTTCTGTCCTTGTCTCTTGCCCTGCAGCAGATAATCCATGCCTGTCTGGGCTCTTTGGGATATTAAGCGACAAAAACCCAACCCAATTCAGTTTCGAGAAAAGGAAGGATTTTTTTTTTTTTTTTTTTTTTAAGAATTGAACAAGTCCTAGTAAGAGTAGGGGGTCCTTCCGGGCCTCAGAAACACCTAAAACCAGGGATTTCAATAACACCAGGAATAATTGCTTACTCTCTCTCTCCCAATTCTATCTGTGCTTCTTCACAATTTCCTTCTCTCTTACTTTCTCCGACTGCAGACTGGGTCTCTCCGGACAACTGGGACCTGACTGCTAGATCCTCTCCTTAGCTCGAACCTGGGAAACCCTGGAGAAACATTCTGATTGGCCCACCTTGGGACAGGCACCCCTTCTGGCCCAATGCACTGTGTCCAGAAAACGGACTCCTCTAGCCCAACTCCGCAGGGTGTTTACTTTGTCTCTTCTCTGTAGTGCTGTTAGCTGTGGTCAGGGCTAGAGTTGTAGAGCATAGGCAGGGCCACTGGCTGCCATGTTTTCAGTGTTCACTGAAAGGGAAACTTTCGATGAAATTGGGTTCCCACCACAATTTATGTTCACACACAGGCTTCCTGTTCCTGCTTCCACGTGGATTCCTTAATCACCCACCACAGCCTGCTCGCAATAACTGAATCTTGTCAGGAAATCTAAATTCCCAGAAGTGCCTGATCCTAATACAAAGCCCATGCCCACCACAGGCTAGATGCATCTAGGATCGGCAAGGCTCAGGGTTGGGAGAAGAGCCACATCACATGCTGGCTCATGGTGGACCTCTCATACATGGTATTTAGTAAAAGTGTCAGAGCAAGAGCCGTGGCCCCTGGGCAAGAATGGTCACAGGGCTCCCACCACCTCGGGTGGGACCCGAGGTCTGGGGTCAGCCCATTATGTCCTTAGGGCATTCCTCGTCATGCCCCACGCTTCCTCTGGGGCACTTATCATAGCTGAACTCTACCGTGTCTGTTCCCTCATTACCCACCCCCCAAATGAGGACAGGCATTCTTCTTTTCACCCTGCATGCCCAGTAGGTGGCATACCACCTGCCCTATTAGGTACCCAGATAAATGCATCCCTGAGTGGGCTGGGAGGTGATAAGAGCATGGGGGATGCAGCAGGGGAATCTACACTAGACTCAGAGGAGGAATGGCATGAAGGGTGGACCTGGAGGTGCAGGTGAGAGTAGTCTGGTAGAACAGTGAGGCACCCAGCTCCAGGCAGAGAGAACTGCGGGGGGTCAGTCCCACGGGCAGAGACGTCACATGGTAAGTGAGGGCCAGAGCCAGCCCCGAATGTGACTCTGCACTCCCCGTGATTGGAGAGCCCCGGGTTCAGTTCTGTTCTAGAAGGATTGCAGTAGGTCACTGTTTTCCCAGCTCCACCATGATGAAAATCGTACCCGGACACTTGCAGCCAATCAGAGGACCCTTAATATTTAATACCCCACGGACTGTCAAGAGGAAACTCTAATTGCCTATTAGTCATATTGCAGCTTGCACCAACTTATGAGGGACAACACACTCTGTGCATGGGGGTGAGGGGTGGATAATAAGAAAAGCCAAAATGGCTTAGAAGGGTTAAGAAAATAAATAAGTAAAAAAGACGAGTAAGGAAGAAAAGCACACAGTCATTTATTTGAATTATTTGATTGCCCCAGAATGGACTAGATGCCACAAATATGCTCCTCAACCCACAGAGAACCCTTTATCCACCACCAGTGTGGGTTCAGAAGAGGTCAGTGCTAATCCACATCCAATGCAAAGCTGCCCAAATTAGAGTCACAGAGTTCTTAGTGCAGCGGAGGCCAGGACGGAATAAAATCTAGAATCGACCAGCTACCCAAAGTTAAAAATGCTTTACGTACATCCCCGAATGGAAACACCAACGCATTAACAAATATTTAATGGGGGCTTGCCACACGCAGGGTACTCACAGAGATGTTTCCAAAAATAGCAGCCCATTTTAGCGGCTGTTCTGAAAGACACTGAATAAATAATTGCACCATTGCATCGAATAATTACACCTCAGATCCATCGATTAGAAGCACCACACAGATGCTCTGTTAAGAAGCATAGGTTCTCCATCAAGATTTTGCAACCTGTCTATCTCGTTATTTGGTTTTCTTCTCCAACACCATCCAAAAAAACAAGCAGGAGCTCATGCTCATCCCAAAAACAAGCAGGAGCTCATGCTCCTCTCTGCTTCTCCCTGTTTCATTTTTCCCTCTTTTCTCCCTGGATTGTTCTGCCCACATGGGCCCCTTTAAGAGTTGTCCTATGGCTTAGGAAATTGTTGTACTTCCACATAGAAGCCCTCTGAGGACACCAGGGCTTCCAAGAATCCCTTGCCGTTATAAAATGCCACACCTGGCATAGAGCAGTGTTTGATGAATGAGTCCCCCTTTCTCCCCTTGTGGACCCACATCATTCCTTCCCGGACCAAGTTCTGGAACCCTCTGTCCTATTTCCATCCGCACCTCCTAAAAACAAGTGGCTGGAACATTTTCTCCAGATTCCAATCTCAGGCAGACAGCCGGAGTCTGAGGGGCCACCAAGTGAAGTGTTATTGGTAGTTAGAGGTAGCATGACACATTTAGGAACGCAGAGGCCAAGCCCACAAGGGAATGCCTTGACCAGGGCCACACAGTGGATAAGCTTCAGTTACTAGTGGACAGCTTATTACAACCAGGTTAACGTCACTTCACCAGGCATGATAGACTGCATAATGGCTTCCCAAGATATGAGGTTCTAATCCCCCAAACCTGTAATTGTTACGTTATTTGGAAAAGGGGTGTTTGCAGATGTCATTATGTTAAGAACCTTGAGGGGCACCTGGGTGGCTCAGTTGGTTAAGCGTCTGCCTTTGGCTCAGGTCATGATCCCAGGGTCCTGGGATGGAGCCCCGCGTCGGGCTCCCTGCTCAGTGGGGAGTCTGCTTCTCCCTCTCCCTCTGCGCCACCCAACCTCCCACTCATTCTCTCTCTCAAATAAATAAATAAAGTCTTAAAAAAAGAGAATCTTGAGCTGGGAAGTTTATCCTGGATTATCTGTGCTCTACGGACAATCACAATAAGGGGAGGCAGAGGTAGACTGGACACACACAAAGGAGAAGACAATATGAGGAGGGAGGCAGAGATTGGAATGATGCCAGAAAAGTAAAATTGCATTTGAAACGCATATCGAAATGAGCTAGGGGAAGGGGTATGTGTGTTTTCTTCCAGTGAACTCATGCACACAGGGTCTGGCCATAATTGCATTCTTATCCTTCACTGTATAGAGCCAAGTGCTGGTAAAGGCTAGCTTACCTAAATAAGTAGGTGGGAGCGGAGGATTTATCTCATTGTGGTCACACTCGATTCCTTGAGCGCTTTCTAAGGCATATGCCAAAAATCATATTTCTCATTTATCAGTTGACAGTTCAGTTAAATATTCCTTCAATTTTGCTCAAGGCAGAGAATTGGAAACCATCTGACTTGCAAAAGGATTTGTTACCCAGTCATTAGAGTCATGCATTTTTCTCACGCTCTGGGAAGTACACCAAAAAGTTTTTCCAAGATTTATCAAGTTACTCTTAATTGTACCAGTTACTCTTGCTTTGGGAGCCTATTTTCATTCCTATCATACTCAGAAAAGGTTGGAAAAATGGAAATATCATTACTTTCAATTCTTGCTTAACAATGTACTTAAAATATATAATTTTTACATTGCATGCTTAAAATGGGGAGTTTTTGTTTTTGTTCTTTTTCAAAATCTGGGAGTTGCAGGTTTAGCTCATTCCATATGTAGAAAATGTCTGCCGTGTAATCCAAATGACAAGGCCAGTCCTCACCATCATGTCAGTCAGCCAAATCAGCCTTACTTTCTTCCAGAAAAAGTCCAACTTTATTTTTTTTTAAAGATTTTATTTATTTATTTGAGAGAGAGAGAATGAGAGATAGAGAGCACGAGAGGGAAGAGGGTCAGAGGGAGAAGCAGACTCCCCGCCGAGCAGGGAGCCCGATGCGGGACTCGATCCCGGGACTCCAGGATCACGACCTGAGCCGAAGGCAGTCGCTTAACCAACTGAGCCACCCAGGCACCCACCAACTTTCTTTTTTAATTCATATCATCCTGCTACCCTGTGTCCTCCACAATGGCAACCTTGCATTTCCGACTCCTACAGGTGAGAGAGATGGACAGCTGAGGCATGGAGCCCACCAAGAACATGGAGCCTGGGTAATGATAAGGTTCAGCTGCCCTCATGGGCCTCTGTTTAAAGAGGAGTGCAATCTTTGACAAACAGGGTCAGTGTGGGTTATGGCGGAAGAAGTAAGGCGTGTCACTTGGGTTCTCCAAGATGCAGATGCAAGATGGGCTTAAATGTGCAAAGACTTGATTAGAGGAAACCAGGATGAGAGACAGTCAAGGCAGAGGTGGCTCTGGAGAAAGCAGAGAGACCTTTCAGACCACGATGGAGTTCTGATGCCACACGAAGGAGAGTGGGTAGAAGCATCCTAGGTGGGCGTGCAGTCTAATAAAGGATCAGCAAGGCCATCAGAGAGTTCTGGAGGCAGAGCCGGGTCTCCCAGGACCAGGTCTGTCTCAGTATCTCGGCCACCTCCAGTCGTTGGCAGAGTGCAGTGTGGCTAATGGCTTTTGGAGCAGTAACTTCACTGAACCCTTAATCGACAGAGCCACCCAGGGTGGCAGGTCTGTGAGGGGCCTTCTCATGGCCACTCCAGGAAATATTTGTATAAAAATTGTCATCACTTCTGCTGCCCCAGTCCTTAATAGATTTGAAACAAGAACATGATGGCACAGGCCAAAACAACCGAGTTCTTATGCTGTGGTTTGACCCTTAACAGCAATGTACTTAAGACTGGACCAATTGCAAGTTCATCGTGATGGGGTTCAGGACACACCTCTCCAAAATAAGGCACCTTGACATATTGAATATTTAAGTTGAAGGAATTTGAGAAATGGCAGGAGCAAGAAAGACTCTCCAAACTTTCCCCAAAGCAGGTCATAGACCCTCACGTGAGAGGTGCCCCCCCGCCCCGTATATGCCTGGAGGAGAGGAGCATCCTTCTCTTCAGAGGGAGAGATGCCAGAGGAATCAGGACAAACAGGCCCCACTAACTGTCCCCAGTTTCTTACACTGGATCGTACTCTGTTCTGTCTTGTCTTGCCACGACTGTCTACTCTTCAAATCCAACAAAAAAACTCTCAGGTTTAACCATTTCTTTGGGTCTTCATTTCCTTATGAAAGCTCCCAAGTCACATAAAACTTACATTAAATACATTTGTATACTTTTCTCCTGTTGATCTGTCTTTATCAGTTTAATTTTCAGACCCTGTTAGGGACCCTAAGGAAGTCAAGGAAAACCTTGGCCTCAGCTACAGGAATGTCTTAACTAAAGGAGGCCAATGCTGATTTTCCAAATCGTCCTCTTGTTTGCCAGCTGGGACCTTTTTAATACCCTGGGGCGGTGTTCATAGTAAGATTCTGTGTGGGTGAGAGCTATCTGTTTATTTTGAGCGGTGGGAAAGGGATGATTATGAGTTGGGAGAGGACCCGTTGGATGTACCCTGGGATAGCCTTCCATAGACATTGCTTGGACATCCCATTGGGTCTGTGTCAGTTTGTGTCCTTCTAGGAGCAAACACCAAGATGGAAGGAGACGTGGAAGAGATTTCTTGGGAACATGTCTGTGAATGCTAAAGGGGACAAAGAGCAGGAGGAGGTGGGGAGAGCCTTTAGTGCGGGACTCCTGACGCTTGTGAAAGGAGTGGAGGAAGAGGGCGGGGGAAGGGAGGAGGGGTGCCTCAGGCAGATGGGGAGCCCTGTGTCAGGTGTGACTGGCGGGGCACTCCCACCAGCTGTGGTCATGGGCTGGCTGCAGCCTGGGGAGCGTGGTGGGTGGGAGGGCGGCAGCCCAGTGTGAGGGCTGGGGCAGGTCAGGAGATGCAGGAGGAAGGGGGCAGTGTGCACATGTGGCACTTCATTCCTCTCATTGCTTCCCCAGTGCCCCTCCCCACCCTGTGTGGATCCATCAATATCTCCTCTGCCTCAGGTCTCAGGAACCCTCTCCTGAGCCATCTGGCTCCCCCCGCATCCAGCCCCCATTTGTGTCCTGGAAATCAGGCTTTGCCCTGCTACAGAAGCCACAGCTGCTGGGGGTGGCAGGGCGGGGGGCCGGGGAAGCCTTCTGTTTGAGGATGGAGGAGTGGAGAGAGGAAAAGGGGATGGTCTTGATGCAACGTGGCTCTTCCTGATTTTTTTTTTCCCCCAGCCCTGGACATCTAAAAATGGAGCAGTCCTCTGGCACTGTGAGGGTTAATCCCTGCCACTAGCCCTCCCCAGAGCTGTAAGAGCTATGTCCTCCTACCGGTGGGACTTCGGCAGCAGCACCTCTCTAGTAGACTCTGTCATCCCCAACGTGAGTTGCATCACAACGCGGTGTTCTGGCAATGTGACCTTGGGAAGTGTGCTCACTGCTGGGTAACTTTTCCCTTGTATGTAGCAGGTGTCGCAGGGAGGGCTGCCTACACCAGCAGCTTACTCAAGGTCACACCGTGAGCAACGGCACACGAGAATTACAACTCTTGTCTTTGGGCTTTTTGGTCAGACCTCTGTGCCGAAGAGGAAGAAGAAAGCAGTGTTGAGAACAACGGTGCCCTCCATAGCTCGAGATGAGATTCTGCTCTAGGAAGAAGCTCAGATTTCTTAAATATCAAGATTTGCTTACAAGTTAATGACCAATTAAAGTTTTTTGTCCACGATAATATCAGATTCTTCTGGTCCAAAGGTTTAATCTTTCTAATCATGTGTTCTATACGTTATCTAAACTCGGAGGTGGTAACGGTTGTCAGGTGCTGTGGAGAGAGGAAGATGATGCACTCACACAGGGTGTTGATACTGAAGACCTTTGGAGAGGTCACTTAGCCTTTGAGTGGGTTCCTCAGCTGGGCTGCATGCTAGAATCACCTGGGAAGCTGCTTCTTTTTTTTTAATGAGGCAATTATTTATGAAGAGAGAGAGCATGAGAGAGAACAGAGAGCACAAGCAGGGAGGTGGGGAGAGGGGTGAGGGAGGGGCGGAAGCAGACTCCCCGTTGAGCAGGGAGACCCTGTGCGGGGCTCAATCCCAAGACCCCAGGATCATGACCTGAGCCGAAGGCAGACACTTAACTGACTGAGCCACCCAGGTGCCCCGACCTGGGAAGCTTCTAAAAACCCTCATATCCAAGCCAGACCCAGGACCAGTTATACCAGAATCTTCTGGAAGTGGAAGCCTGGCTTTGGGAGTGTTTGAAGCTCTCCAGGCGATTCCAATGTGCAGCCAAGAATGGGGACCATTGTGCTAGTGTCTAACACAGAGCCACTTGATAAATACTGTGTGGAATAAATAGAGGGGTGAATAACAGCAACAGAACTGGAAAAAATAAAAAGAGAGAAACAAGAAGCGAAACATGGTATTTGCTCAGATGGAAGACCTTGAAATCAGAATACATACACTCTTCATTTAGAAGTAGTTTTACTAAGGTTAGGTGTCGGGATTCTCAACCCACAAGAAGGGGCAGATCGTGCTCTCAGAAGCAGATTCACCAACAGCAGCAAGCAGGAAAAATGTGGCTGAAAAGCCAAGGAAGAAATGTAAAACCCTACAAAGCAGGAGACAGAACCCCAAGGACAGTTGTGTGGTGCCCGTTTAATAGCAGGGCAAACTGACCCGCCCAGAGCAGTCTCCCTGGAGGCGACATATTAGAGCAGTACAGTAATTCATGCTCATAATGATGGCTGAGTCATCCCGCGAAGGTGCAGCTCTGTTTCGGGGGCAGAAGAGATCAGGGCACACCACACCACTGGGCTTGAGTCACACTCCAGGAAAACAGGCTGCCCTGACTAGAGCCACGTTCTGTTTTTGGAAACCCTGATGGGTTTGGTAGCTGAGTAAAGCATCACTTTAAAGTTAGAAGTGGTTTCTACTTCCTAAGAGATGATATTAAATTTCTCATTGGGGCAGGCTGTCCCCTCTTCAGAGAAACCCCTTGCTGAGCACAAAGCAGACGTGGAGCTAGTGGTCCACAGACCTCTTTGGGGAGAAAACCTGTGCTGGGCAAAGTGGTCCAAAAACAGATCTCTCAGACTGTGAATTTAAGCTTTTTTCTTGGTTTTGCAAACTGTCTTTATTTTTTTTTTAGCAGAGATTTGTTATTTTCTTAGAGGAGATTTTATTTTTCTCAGTAAGGAGTTACATTGCTCTGTAAGATATTGCCTATTCTTTTTTTTTTTTTTTTAAGATTTTATGTATTTATTTGACAGAGAGAGAAAGCAGGGGGAGTGGGAAAGGGAGAAGCAGGCTTCCCGGCTGAGCAGGGAGCCTGATGCGGGGCTTGAACCCAAGACCTTGGGATCACTACTGGAGCTGAAGGCAGACGCTTAACGACTGAGCCACCCAGGTACCCCAGATATTGCCTATTCTTGAGAGTTGTGTGTTCTTGAACAAGCAGGAGATCTAGATTGGAGTTTCCATGGGAACAGGAGGGCTCTGTAAGACTTGAACTTGACCCCACATGAAAGGAAGTGGGCATATGGTGGATGCAGGGTCATTTAAATCTGAATACCCCGGAACATAGGGATGTTGGGTTACCACTTTCTGGTATAATTTCATTTGTCCCACTCGAGGCCATAATACAAGCCCGTGTGGAGGAAGAGAGACTTCCTTAGGTATGTGGCCATTCCTGCTGTCAATCCTCCCAACGGGACACTGGGTCAAGAAATGAGACCCTGAAAGGTGAACTATAGACAGAGGGAGGAAGAAAAGTCCTTTTTTTCTTTGCAATTTCACATCAGTTTTTCTGGCCCTCATGTACAGCAATGTGGGGGCAGGCACTTCCATTTAGAAGTAGGCTGAGAACCAAGCATGGTTAGCAACTCTGAGAGTGGGTCCAGGCTGGAAGCCCAGCATGTAGCCACATCTATTTGAAGTTATCAGCTCTTCTTTGGGTTGTACTTTTCTTTTTTCTGTCTCCTCAGCAACACTTCAGTAAAGTTTGGTTGAAAGTGACCACTGGGCTCCTGAAATGCTTTGGGGAGAATAGGGAAGGAGAGTCTCCCAAGGAAATGAAGCCCCACAAGTGGCCAGAGAGGTGCTAAAATCAGGGTCCACCAGCAGAGGGCAGAGGTGCGTAACAGCAGTGAGCTCTCCATGGTGTTGGCAGCAAAGGGCGGAGTCAGATGACATCTACGGTAGGCAAAGTGGGGTGCAGCACAGGATGCTCACAGAACTCTCCGGAGGACACATTGAAGGGTGCTAATTCCTGACAGCAAGATAGGATTGAGGCCAATGTAATTTGAGTATGTGGTGGAAACAATCTCTAACTACAGACCGTTGGGCTTAAACATTTGGGAGACACTTAGAATCAGAAGACCTGTGTTCAACAACATAGCCACCACTTACCAGCTATGTGACGTCAGGCAATCCACCCAGAAACACCAGTGTCGATTTCCTTATGTGGCAAGAGGGGTATCTAACATTAATCCTCCAGACTTTTTTTTTTTTTAAAGATTTTATTTATTTATTTGACATAGAGAGAGAGAGAGCATAAGCAGGGGGAGCAGCAGAGGGAGAGGGAGAGGGAGAAGCAGGCTCCCCACTGAGTAAGGAGTCTGATGCGGGACTCGATCCCAGGACCCTGGAATCATGACCTGAGCTGAAGGCAGACGCTTAACTGACTGAGCCACCCAGATGTCCCTAACCTCCAGCCCTTTTAAGGTTGTTTTAAGGATCAAAAGGGTCAGCTAAAATATACTTTGTAAATAGTAAAATACTATGCAAAGCACTATTTCATCTTTTTCAACCAAAATGGTGAAATGTTATACTGATGATCTGTGTCTCTAACAGGTACTCTGGGGACTCTATCCAGCAGGTGTTGGAAACACAGGTGGTAACTGTCCCTGGTTATCAGTTCCACTTTCCCCGCCTCTGGCAGCACACAGAGGGACAGGGGGCAGAGTGGTCTGGCACACTCATCCCTGACTTACAGGAAAAATAGAAGCTGCCTCTAAAGCAAATAAATAAAATACAGAAAAAGCAGCTCAGCAGATACCCCAGATAGCCAAGTAGAGAAAAATATACTTTGTGAGTCACAAAATGACAGAGAGCCTGACACAGGGCTCGATCCCAGGACCCGGGGATCATGGCCTGAACGGAAGGCAGACACTTAACCGACTGAGCTACCCAGGCGCCCCAAACAAAATATATTTAAAAAATTTTAACTTGCTTTTAAATAGACAGGAATCAGTTATCTGATCGTTTTATTTATCTGGGAGCCCTCGCACCCGAATGATGTTTCATTAGAGGTCACTGTGCTCGTGTTCAGTTCCATGCTGTTCAGTGAACGCCATTCTTAGGAGCCTCCCTCCTGCTTAGCGCATCTCTTCCTCTCCCCCTTTGCTGCATTCCTTAAAACAGAGCTAAAAGGCAGAGACTATTTTCACCTGAATTTAATCGAATTCTGATTCAAATCAAGATCCATATAAAATGCTTGTTCTTTACCCCAGCATTTTTTCCAGGCTCAGGGAATGACACAAAACACAGACCTAACAACAGCCTGGGGCCAGGGAGACTCTGGTCACTATTCAGTTTCCTCATACAGTGGGAACTCCTCCTTAGCCTTCTGGTATGGATGGTTGGCTCATTAGATGAAAACAGCCTATTTCGAATCTTTTGAGTTTCCTGATGATATGTGTCATGCAGTTGTATCTTTACCATGCTTCTAACAATGCCCCACACATAGTAGCGCTCAGTAAGTCGTTGCACCGATGAATTATAAAAGTTGTTATTCTTCCAGAAAGCTAAAGTCCACTCACATGAAAGAAGCATTGAGGCTATAGTGTTTTCACTTCTAAATGGTTAGTGATGAAAAGTTAGCCCTTTGGAGATTTTGATTTCATTCTGCTTTTACAAGCTGCACCAAACTTGAACTTCACACAGGGCAGAACTTAGCTGGGTGATGACAAAGTGCCTCTGCACTTGTCACCACTTTCCCTCCCTCCTGGGCTGACCTGCTCTCCCTGCAGCCCACATGCCTCCCACTTCTTTTCCCAAGCAGGGCTGGAGCTCTTGAAGTTTTTCCCTTTTGCAGCACTGAACCACACAACGTGTACTGGCAGCTGCAGGCCTGTTCACCTCAGCAATTCTAGAAAATGATTTGTAATGAGCAAGCAGAAAGCATGTGGACTGGGGGGACCAAGTCTTCAACTGCCAAATCTGCTTCCATTTAGCGTTTTATATCTGGTCCTTTCCATGTAATAGAGGGAATGAAAAAAAAGCCTTGAATGACTGACCAGATGAATTTCATGCAAGAATTTTAAAAATTAAATGATTAGGAATTTTGAGCACGTTTCTTGTGGTTTATTTATTTATTTATTTATTTTTTTGGCCATTCATGCATCTTTCGTGAGGTATCCGTCAAAGTCTTTAGCCATTTTTAATTGGGTTGCTTGTCTTTTTTTTGTTGATTTGTAAGCATTGTTTATATATTCTGGATATGATTCCTTTGTCAGGTATATATGTTGGGCGTATTTTTTCCCAGTCTGGTTTGTCTATTCATTTTTTTTTAAGATTTTATTTATTTATTTGACAGATAGTGAGAGCAGGAACACAAGCACGGGGAGTGGGAGAGGGAGCAGGCCTCCTGCGGGGCAAGGAGCCCGACGCAGGGCTCAACCCCAGGACCCTGGGATCACGACCTGAGCCGAAGGCAGACACTTAAGGACTGAGCCACCCAGGCGCCCCATTCATTTTTTTAATGGTATCTTTTCCTGAGCTGAAATTTTAAATTTTGATGAAGTCCAACTTATTATTTTTTTTAATGGTTAGTGCTTTTTGTGTTCCGTTCAAGGACTCTTTGCCCATCCCAAGGTCATTAACTTACTATGCTTCATTCTAGCACCTTTGTGCCTGTGGGTGTTACATTTAGGTCCATGATCAATTTTGAATTAGCATTTGTATATGGAGTGAAACAGGGATCAAGGTTCATTTTTTTTCCTACATATATATCTAGTTGTTCTAGCAATATTATTAAAATTATTTTCCTTTCTCCATTGAATTAATGTCAACATTGGAAACAATCCAAATGTCCATCAACAGATAAAAATGGATAAACTATAGCATATTCATACAATGGAATACTACTTGGCAATAAAAAATAACAAAGTATGAATACATGCAACAACCTGAATGAATTATTCAAAAACACTGAGTGAAAGAAGCTAAATACAAAAAAAGGTTATTACTATATGATTTTACTTAAATGACATTCTAGTAGAGACAAAACTAATTCTTCAGTGACAAAAAGCAAATCGATGGTTGCCTGGTTGAGGTTAGGGATGGCAACTTTCCGGTGTGATGGAAACGTTCTAGGTCTTGTTTTGGGTGGTTGTTACATGTGCATATACAATTGTCAAAATTCATCTATCCGAACAGTTGAGGGCCATGCATTTCATTGTATGTTAATTATACTTCAGTTTAAAACATGTTAAAGAAAAAGAAAGAATTCGAATATTAATGTCCCTGGACTATGCCCAAGGAAAAGCAAAGTTCCTGTCTCTGCAGATGGCTTGCTGTTGAGGCCTGGGAAAGAGAGAGGAACCCAGGCAGCCTACTTTACCTCTCTCTGTTCCTGAGACTGTGGGATAGATTTTTCAAAACATTGGCTAGGAGAACTACATTCAAAACCAGCTGAGTAAATAATGGGACTTTGGTGAGCTGTTTTTTTCCCTCTGTGTTTGGAAATTTGAGCCTGGTGTATCTTTCCCAAGCACATTTCATTTAGAAGATAATTTACATTTGCACGAAATCATGGCTACAGCCCATCTGCTCAACAATTATGTAAAATCCAACACTCAATAGAATGTGACGTGCATTGATCATAATGAGCATAGGAACTTGAATGCTTGGGATGCAAATTCTTCTAAAATAATCCCCAGCTCCGTCCACACACCACAGCCTGTCATTTCTGACGTTTTCTTTGGAACATCACAGTTAATATCCATTTCGGGGCAATTGCATCATGGCGGGGGGCGGGTTAAATTCCCAATCGCTATACCAGATTTTTTACTACTATAGTAGAACAAGATGGTGTTGGCAGTTGTGGAAGAGTGTGGCTGGAAGGGGAGATGTTTGGTTATTTATACTTGATGGTTTTATCACCAAAGATGATTTGTAACAATAAAACAGCTGGAGCAGTAACATGATTCATATTAATGTATGCATGTAAATGGGGTAGGAATGGAATTAACATAATTTCTGTGCTTTGGTTTTCCCTCAGAAGTTGCGACTACTGGTTTATTTACAGTCTGCAGTATGCACAGCCAGGCAGTTACGTTGCCGCACAGATGGTGGGGAAGGGGAGGCCATGTGCTATGGATCAGTGGGTGAATGTTAACATTACAGTGTATGGGGACAGCTCTTCAAAGGGGCCAGAGCCCAGAGGAGAAGGCAGATGACAACAAAGGCCCCTTTCCTCTTCCAGAGTTCTTAACCCTTCCCTTTGGTCCCTTTGTTCTAGTTCGGCCTGCCAGGACTTTAGAGAGGAGGGGGGTGGGGGGGACACAGTGAGATCCCAGGACCAGGGTTGCCAAGGCAGAACCTTGTGGGAAGCAGTCAGCGGGAAGGGACCGCAGCGGGCAGGCTCCAGGGCATTAGTGGGAAGCAGGGGCTGTGATCCAGTGGGAAGGTGGGCTCTGAGAAGCTGGAGCCAAAGGATGGGCCAGAAGAAGGGCCCACAGGCGTGACAGACTCTGAAAGCCGACATGGCGGTGGTGAGAAGGCACAGGAGGCACCAGAAATGTGGCCGGGGAGATAGGAAGTGTCTCTGCTACTGAGCGGAAGTCCTAGGTCATTCCGGAAAGAACAGAATTCAGTCCCAACGCAGAGAGGCCTGTGGGTGGAACATGGGGGCCTGGCCAGAAAGTAGGCCTCGGGAGGCAGCCATTAGGAAGTCTTCTGTATTTTCCCCTGTCGTCTTCCATTATAATTCCTCTTTGCCTCAGGGGCGCCTGGCTGGCTCAGTCAGTAGAGCATGAAACTCTTGAGCTCAAGATCCTGAGTTCAAGTGCCACGTTAGGCATAGAGCTTACTTAAAAAAATTGTTTAAAAAATGTTTTTTAAATAATTCCTCTCCTCCTCAGACTAAGTTCACTCCCACAGCTGGAGAGGTAAGCCCCCTGGTATACAGGGAGAAAGCTTCCCTCCCCAGCCCAGGTCTCTCTCTCTCAGTTATGCATGTATGTGCAAATGTGTGTGTGTGTGTGTGTGTGTGTGTGTGTGTGTATGCATGCATGTGTATCTCCTGGGGAAAAGTGCACAGAAAGATACCAGAAGTCACAGTGTTATACCAATGGTTGTCTGTGGGGGAGAAACGGTTTCCCCGACCCTCTCGGAGCCCTGGCTGGGTCTGAAAATTTAAACGACAAAAAAAGATTAACAGGAGAACAGTGTACAAATTTATTTAGTATGAATTTTATGTGACATAGGAGCCTTCATAAGGAAATGAAGACCCAAAGAAATGGCTAAGCCTGGCTGTTTTTAGGCTAGATTTGATGAAGACTGGACAGTTGTGGTGGAATATGAAAAGACAGAGTGTGAGGTCAGTGTAGTGAATGGGGGCGGGGAACTCAACAGGGCCTGCTCTGGGTGTTCCTCTGTTTTGGGAGATAAGGATGCTCCTATTCTCCGGGTATAGACAGGGAGGGCGCCTCTCACATGAGGTCTATGACCTGCTTCAGAGGAAGGTCAGAGAGTTCTTCCTGCCCTGGCCATGTCTCAAATTCCTTCATCTTGGGATATTCAATATGCCAAGGTGCCATATTAGTGTCATGAATCCTGAACCCCAGCAGCTCTCACAGGGGAGCATGAGGCAAGGGGGAAGGTAGCTTCAACCCCATCCAACAGCAGGGTCTCAATATACATATTTGAATGGATAAACACAGAATTTAAGAGCATTTAGTAGTGGGTTTTCATTCTCTGAAAGACCATCTTTTTCTTTTTTAAGATTTTATTTATTTATTTGACAGAGAGAGACACAGCGAGGGAGGGAACACAAGCAGGGGGAGTGGAAGAGGGAGAAGCAGGTTCCCGCGGAGCAGGGAGCCCGATGCGGGGCTCGATCCCAGGACCCTGGGATCACGACCTGAGCCGAAGGCAGACGCTTAACTGACTGAGCCACCCAGGCGCCCCTGAAAGACCATCGTTATAGCTCTATTTTTACAATATACAAAATCCTCCATTTCTTGGGATAGAATCTGTTGACTCCTACCTCTGCACCATTGTGAAATGCACATGCTTTCACCCTCAGCGTAACCATCTTCAGAAATGGCCTCAGAAATGGCCTTTGGATGTCTTTTCCTCTCTCCTGGTATCCAAGCTCTGCTAGGGGTGCCTGGGCCTAACCATTCTTCAGGTGCCTGGTTCAGGCAGTGACCAAGCAGATTCAAGCATGCAACTATTCTCAAAGTACCTTAGTGTCACCGATGGGCTCCTATGACAGCTACCATTTACTACTGAGCATCTACTAGGTGCTGGCCAGAGTGCTGTAGACTTTACAAATATGACTCCCTTTAGTACCCTAGAAGGTAAATATTATCCCCGTCTTGAGATGGAGAAACTGAGACTTAGGAAGCAAGAAACTCATTAGAGAACAGAGTTGAAATCCATATTCAAGGCCTATTTCAAAGTCTGTTCTTTTTCCACTACACTTTTCAGATTTCTCCGTCATAAAAGCTTTTTAGTTCTCAATAGTGCCCAATTAAAATTAAATGCCCTGGAACAGTATGAAACCCTAAGAGCTAATGTCTTGGTTATGCCAACTGGAATATAGGCTGGCAGCCAATGGAGATTTGGTATAGACAATCATCAGGGGACAGCTAAGGGGCAAGGAAGCCATAATGAAGAGAAAGGAGAGAAACTATGATTAAGGTTGTTATGTTGTAGCCTGCAGAAGTTCAGGAAAAGCCAAAAAAGAAATGTGATGCTGCAAGAGTCATCTGTTATTCTTTTCTAGCAGCTTAGCAGCTGACCCATCCTCTTGCGTCTGGGGGTTATTCACTTACAAATTTGATGGTCTAATACCCAATGTGGAAGATACTGATGTTCACTATTCTAGCCGGCTTTGCAGCTGAGCATAAGCACATGGCCTAGCATCTTCCAATTAGACACTCCACCCAAGGCTTTGAATGGCAGCAAGTTTGACTTCCTGGGCCAACCGGGTACTCAAGGCAATGCTGCGAGCCGCCTCTAGGATGCAGGGACCAAGATAGGCTGGGCTTGGTGGACCAATTCTGCAACAGGTTCTAGGGCCATGTTCCTAGCTATTTTACCCTGAGCATGGTTCTTCAGCCCTTCCCTAATTCTGTGAACCATTCAATTTCTCTCTCTCTTTCCAAAATAGCTACACTGAGATGAACTTTATAGACCATAAAATTCATTCTTAAGGAATACAATTTGGTGGTCTTCAGAATATTTTCAGAGTTGTGCACTCATCAAAACTATCCAAGTATAGGGACACCTGGGTAGCTCGTTGGTTAAGCATGGGACTCTTGATTTTGGCTCAGGTCATGATCTTGGGGTCATGAGATCAAGCCCTGCATCAGGCTCCAGGCTCAGTGGGGAGTCTGCTTGAGATTCTTTCTCCCTCTCCCTCTGCCCCTCCCCCACTCACACACATGCTATAAATAAATAAATAAATGAATGAATAAATAAATAAATAAATAAAATCTTTAAAAAAATATCCAATTACAGATGATTTTAATCATCTCCCCTGCAAATTTCATACCCATTAACAGTTATTCCCCATTACCCGTTCCCACAGCATTTGACAACCACTAATCTGCTTTCCATCTCTATGAATTTACCTATTCTGGACATTTCATATAAATGGAATCATACGGTATATGGCCTTTTGTGTCTGGCTTCTTTCAGTTAGCATGATGTTTACAAGATTCATTCTGTGGTAACATGGGTTAGTACCTGATGACCAAATGATTTTCTTTTGAATGGAAATATCACAATTTGTTTATGTATTCATGTGTTGATGGGCATTTAGGTTATTTTCACTTTTTGGCTGTTACAAATAATGCTACTATGAATGTTTATGTGCAAGTTCTTGTGTGGATATACATTTTCAATTCTCTTGGGTATATACTTAGGAGTGAAATTGCAGAATCATATAGTAACTGTATATTTAGCAGAGGTACTGCCAAACTGTTTCCATAGTGGCGACTCCATTTTACTTTCCACTAGCAATGTGTAAGAGCTCTGATTTCTCCACTTCCTCACCAACACTTTTTATTTTCATTTTTCTTTTATACATCCTAATGAGTGTGAAATTGTGGGTCTTATTTGCATTTCCCTAATGACTATTGGGCATCTTTTCATGTACTCATTGGCCATTTATATATCTTTTTTGGAGAAAGTCTGTTTAAATTCTTTGCCCATTTTTAAATTGGGTTATTATTTTTTTGTTGAGTTGAAAGCTTTCTATATATATATATATATATTCTTGATACAAGTCTCCTATCAGATACATGATTTGCAAATATTTACTCCCATTTTGCAGGTTATCTTTTTAGATTCTTGACAGTATCCTTTGAAGCACACATTTTTAATTTTGATGCCTTCCAGTTTATTTTTTTTTCTTTGATTGCTTGTGCTTAGGTGTCCTATCTAAGAAACCATTGCCTAATCTAAGGTCACAAAGCTCCTATGCTTTCCTCTAAGAGTTTAATGTTTTTTTCTTTTACGTTTAATTCAATGGTCCATTTTTAGTTAATTTTTGTATATGGTGTGAGATAAGAGTCAGAATTCATTCTTTTGCTTGTGGTTATCCAGGTATACGAGGACCATTTGTTGAGAAGACTATTTTTTTCCTCCATTGAATCGTCTTTGTAACCTTGTCAAAAATAGGTTAACCATAATGTAAGGGCTTGTTTCTAGACTCTTAATTCTATTCCATTGATCTAAATGTCTATCCTTACGCCAGTACCTCCTGTGACGAGCACAACAAGCAGAGTCAAGAGGCAAGAGAACAGTGGCAGAAGGGTGCTTAGCAATGGGAATCCCCCCAAGCATCCAATAGGGAGAGTCTCAGAGAGCATGAAGCCAGCTTCTCATGATACCATTTCTAGACTCTAACAAGCACCAGAGGAGGATTTCTGGATGCATTATGGGAAGGGTATGGGAGACGTGGAAGGGAATAGATTGACTTCTTTTGTGCTCACCTTACCAAAAAAAGGAGGCGGGCAAGCATTTGCACCCAACCTGGGTATATTAGTTGCACCCTACACCATGTAGAGGGGTATTCTACTTACATATAGGACGAGTATAGGACCAGTGAAAAGCAGTGTTGCTTTGACTTTGGCCACCAAATACTTCTCGATGCCCTCCCTTCTCTTTTTCCAGCAGGTCTCAGGCTCTCAGTTCCAGCCTCTACCGGACTCCATGTTACACTGAAGTCCACAATCCAGGCCTGCCAGAATATGTAATGGCTAATTCTTCTCACACCTTGGGCCATTTTCAAACTGATATTTCCAGGTATATTCATTTCCTACTGCTGCTGTAACAAATGACCACAAAGTTAGTGGTTTAAAACAACACACATTGATTTTCTTATAGTTCTAGAAGTCAGAACTCCAAAATTAGTTTTACTGGGCTAAAATAAAAATGTTGGTAAGGCTGGTTCCTTCTGGGGAGAATCTGTCTCCTTGCCTTTTCTGTTTCTAATGTGACCCACATCCCCTGCCATGTTCGCTTCCTCCACCTTCAAAGTCAGCAGCACATCATTTTGCCCCCTTGGTAGCATTGCTTTCTCTCGTCTATGGTCAAATCTCCCTCGGGTCCCTTTTAATACCACTTGTGATTACATTTAGGTACCACTCCGACCGTGTAAGACAAGCTATCTCAAGATCCCTAATCACATCTGTAAAAATCCCATTTTCCTGTAAGGGAACTTTCACAGGTTCTGGGGATTAGGACAGGGACGTCTCTCGTCACCATTGTTCCGTCCACCACACGAGGCGGCGGCACTGGCCGGTTAGAGCTGGAGTCTCCTCGAACTGGTGGGGTCTCTGCCGGTTGTCTATATTTGGTCTATATTTTGACTCTGACAAGTTGTCAAATATTCTGAATATCATCCATGTTTTCAACCTTCTTTAAGGTGATCAATAAATGTGACTTTGTAGTAGGCTCAAAATGATAGCCAGTGAGCTCAAAAAGGTGTGAAACGGGTGCTCAATTGTAAGAAAATCAAGTGTGAGGGGCGCCTGGGTGGCTCCGTCGTTAAGCGTCTGCCTTCGGCTCGGGTCATGATCCCAGGGGCCTGGGATCGAGCCCCACGTCGGGCTCCCTGCTCGGCGGGGTGTCTGCTTCTCCCTCTCCCTCTGCTGCTCCCCCCTGCTTGTGCTCTCTCTCTCTGTCAAAGAAATAAATAAAAGCTTTAAAAAAAAAAAGAAAAAGAAAAGAAAATCAAGTGTGAGTCAAGACAAACCACATACAAGAAAAGTCCAGGGATAGATCAGTGATACAAGTCTGAAATATCAGAGACAATTAAGAGAAAAGCCATAGGACAGTAAAGAGCAAGGTTCTTGACCCACTGGGCAGGTATCAAGTGACCTGATAGGGGGCATTCTGGAGTTTCAGTTTGATCTGGGTCCCAACTAGAGACACAGCCTGGGGAAGCAACCAGGAAGGGCTTATTTCTATGCAAGAAAGATAAGGCAGAGTCCAGCCCAGGCCTGGAAAGTAGAACTCTAGATGGGACCCGACAGGAACAACCCAGAACTGAGCATGCCAATACAGTGCATTTATTTCCCACACAGGTTCCAGAACCAGTGCCATGAGCCCATGACTCGCCTCCCTCCTTTCGGGGCAAGGCCTCCCAGAGAGTAATCAATGATTAGCTGCATCGGAATCACTTGGTAAAATGCAGGATCTGGACCTCTTCCCATAATAATAAAAATTTCTGGGAACAAGGTCCTGGAATTTATATTTTAATAAGAAGAGATAATAATTCTTAAGTGCTGACGTTCCCAGACAGGCAGGAGCATTCTGGCTGGCATATTCGAAGAGGCTCAGGGACGCTATATTTTCATAGGATATTGCACAAATTGTTTTGAGTCACCCCTGAAGGTGAGTGAAATAGTCATAACCGTTAACCAAGAGACCCCAGAATCATGGAAGACCTACCTGAGAGGGCAGATAGGTTTCTATTCACCAACCAACAGTGACTGATTGGTAGTGGCTGCCTGGGTCACAGTGTTGAGATAAATTAGGAGGCCTTGCCTGGGCTTGGACAGGAAGAGAGCAATGCTTGATTAGTAATGTCTGCCATGGCCACAGTTTGGGAGGGTGGGGAGAGGTATGGAAATATGTGCCTCCTGTTTGTGATTTTCTCCTAGAAAGACCTCGCTATTCTTTTCATTTTATGATGAGGTATAGTGTACATACAAAAGACTAGGTGGAAACATATATGTACACGTTAAAGAATAAAAATAAAACACATTCTTTTAAACATGTCTCTAGATAGCAGCTTCCAAAATCTCCTTGGGTAACACGTGGCATTGTCTCACAACTTTTTAAATGTCTAATTTAAATAAATCCCTTTTGGCATAATGTAAGTCCAGTCCCTTTCATTCTATCCTCAGAGAAAAACAGAACAGCTGCTCCTGCTCTCTTATTCAATATGCC
The DNA here is from genome assembly GCF_003265705.2 of Callorhinus ursinus. Classification (NCBI taxonomy): domain Eukaryota; kingdom Metazoa; phylum Chordata; class Mammalia; order Carnivora; family Otariidae; genus Callorhinus; species Callorhinus ursinus. The sequence goes on along the minus strand of NW_027397073.1, from coordinate 16,913,038 downwards.
TCCCTATTTTTAAGAATTCAGTTCTCCAGAAAAAAAAAAAAAAATTAATGAGACTCTTCTATTTTAATGAGTTACTTGTTTGGTGGCTTGGCATTTTTCCTCCCCCAAGCCCAACATTCTTGTTACAGAGGCAACTGAGAATAGGACATTGAGAACAGCAGGAGGTCAGATACCACCCAACTCTTACTTCTCACAGATGGTGCAAGGGGCCTGGGGAAATGGAGGACACGGCTTGCCCACACAGCAGAATCAGAACTAACACCCAGCTATTCTACCTCTTCGTTCAGAGTTCCTTCCAACAGACCATGAAATTTCAACAATCGGTGTATTCTGAAGTGAAAGCCCAAACATGTTTTGAGACTCACTTTCCATACACATCAGTGGCTTCCTATCTCAAATCCTATTTCTTTGCCTGAGGGATTCAGACCCATACCTGGTGCAGACCAGAAGAGCTGGGTGATTAATTCCTCAGGAATAACACTTAACCACCGAGGGATTGAATGGGTGGATAAATAGCCCTGGTTCCTCACCACTTCCTTGAAAGAACAATTCTGAGATAATCTGTTGCCTGTGTGTCAGAGGTTCCTCAGCAGGACTGCATCCTAGGGGCCCCACCAGTGACCCTCTCATTAATGTGCCCTTTATCTGCTTTCCTCTTAGGCTCTTTCACTACTCCCTCATTGTGCTTTCTGAGATTATCTCCTAAATAAACTCACTGCACCCAATTCCTTATTTCAGGATTTTTCTTTTGGGGGAAATTAAACTAAGACCATGCTTTATAAGAAAAGAGCTTTACAAGAAGCTCAGCAAGAGCTGTGAATTCAGGAAAGAGCTTGTAAGTGGATTTCCAATGATGAGTAATCTTCAGGACCAGCTTTATAATTTATGGAGCTCAGCACAACATGAAAATGTGAGGTGTTGTGTTGAAAAAGCACTAAGAATTTCAAGATGGCGACAGCAGAGCATTAAACCAAGGACAGAGCTCTTCTGAGAGTAGGCTTGTGTGACAAGCTGCACACCCACCAAGCTGGCTCTGATGATCTTTCTATGTAGGAATGACAACTGGCAATGATGGGCACCATTTGCTAAGCCCTTACTATGTGCCAGGCAATATGCACCATGCCATGTATTCCTCATGACAATCCCATGGAATAGATACCATTTATTAGAAAATCTCTTATACTGCAGGAGGAATGTATGTATGTATGTATGTATGTATGTATGTATGATGAGATGCTGAGTGGAATTTTCCTGTGGTTCTAGAGTCATGACTAAGGTTGAAACCTACACACAAAGGTACCAAGTACACCCACTATGGTAGGCAGAAAAATGGTCCTCCAAAGGTGTTCACATCCTGATCCCCAGAACCTGTGACTATTTACCTAACATGGAAAAAGGACTTTGCAGGTATAATTAAGGATAAAGAAGACCTTGAGATGGAGAGAATTTACTTGATTATTCAGCGGGGCCCAATTTGCTCACATGGATCCTTAAGAGAAACTTTCCTCATTGAGGTCATGTGATTATGGAAGACCATCAAAGAGATGCAACCCTGCTGGCATTCGAGGGGGGATGGGGGTTCATGAGCCAAGGAATGTGGGGGGCCTTATAAGCTGGAAAAGACAAGGAAATAGATTCTTTTTTTTTTTTAAGATTTTATTTATTTGACAGAGAGACACAGCAAGAGAGGGAACACAAGCAGGGGGAGTGGGAGAGGGAGAAGCAGGCTTCCTGCTGAGCAGGGAGCCCGATGCGGGGCTCGATCCCAGGACCCTGGGATCATGACCTGAGCCGAAGGCAGTCGCTTAATGACTGAGCCACCCAGGCACCCCAAGGAAATAGATTCTTTCAGAGTCTCCAGAAAAGAACTCAGCCCTGTTCTATAAGAAAATAAATTCCTGTTATTTTAAGCCACCGAGTTTATGGTGATTTGTTATAGCAGCCACAGGAAAATTATATACTCACTTTCTAAAGAAGAAAGCCAGCATTCCTCCAGATACCTGCCGACCGAGCTTAGGAGGAAGTTGTGGAGTGGGCCCCATCACCTCCCCTGCCCCAGGACCCAGCTGTCCCCGATCCATGGGGCTGGGGGCAGAGAGGCCCTGACCCCATGACAGGGAAATCATAGGGCATGCAGGGTTCCCACAGAGGCGAGGGGCTTGTCTTTCCTCTCCCAAAAGGATGCTTTCCCTTCTCCAAAAAAGTGAAGGAGAAGCTTCCAGGGGCACCACCCTGCCCAAACTGAGCTCCCAGGGTGCCCCATGCTGCTTCAGCCTGAGGCCCGTGGCCACACCATGCCTGGCTGGTCACAGTCCTGCTTCCTTAGCTGGCAGCTGGGTCTGCTCTGAGAGCCACACCAGGATGAGAGGGGTAGAGCTATACCCAATAAAACGAAGGAAAGAAGGAAGGAAGGAAGGAAGGAAGGAAGGAAGGAAGGAAGGAAAGAAGGAAGGAAGGGAGGGAGGGAGGCAGGGAGGGAGGGAAACTGTCCTGGGACCATAAAACAATAAAACGTATTTTTTTAAAGATTTTATTTATTTGAGAGCACACCTGGGAGAGAGGGTAAGAGCATGAACGGGGGAAGGGCAGAGGGAGAGGGAGAAGCAGACTCCCCGCTGAGCAGCAAGCCTGATGTGGGACTCGATCCCAGGACCGTGGGATCATGACCTGAGCTGACGGCAGACGCTTAACCAACTGAGCCACCCAGGTGCTCCAATAAAACATACCTTTAAGGGCCCCTGGGTAGTTGGTTGAACGTCAGACTCTTCGTTTCCGCTCAGGTCATGGTCTTGGAGTCGTGAGATTGAGCCCCGAGTGGGGCTCAGCGTGGAGTCTGCTCGAGATTTTCTCTCTTCCTCTCCCTCTGCCCCTTCCCCCGTTCATGCTCTCTAAATAAATAAAATCTCGTGCTCTCTAAATAAATAAAATCTTAAAAAAAACGAAAATAAAAACATATCTTTAAGAAAGTTGAACTGATTACTGATTTTCCCTGTAGATGATGTGTGCCCTCATCATAAAACTAACTCATTCATTTGCATTTTCCAAAATATTGGTAGAGCATAGTAAAGAATAAAATTCACCACTACATAGCAACACTCTGTAAATATTATGTTGTTTCTTTCTAGTATTTCATTTACCGTCTGATCCTCCACATCTCCTTTTACCAAAACAAAGATGATATACAGCTTGTTTCATTGAACAATAATGTTAAATTACTATTTTCCCATATTAGGAAAGATTTCTGGAAGACTTTTTTGAATAGCTATCATTATCGGACATGTGGACAGTAATTTAACAGATTTGTTTCCATTTTTTTTCAACTTATCAATAATATTGTGATGAGGATTCTTGTACTCCCACTCAATATAAGACAGTTTCATACCTTATCTTTCCCTTTCTTTTTTTGGAGTGGGGAGGGGTATCTTTGGATATATCTATTTATCTTTTGTGTCACTCTATCCTACATGCCAAAGAGTATATAAGCATATATGTGGGCTAAAGAATGATACTAAAGTGAATGCCCATACTCCCACCTCTCAGATTAAATCTTGTATCAATGATAGAATAATATTTTTAAAAAGATTTTATTTATTTATTTGAGACACAGAGATACAGAGAGAGCACAAGCAGAAGGAAAGGCAGAGGGAGAGGGAGAGGCAGGCTCCCCGTTGAGTCAGGAGCCCGATGTGGGGCTCGATCCCAGGACCCTGGGATCATGACCTGAGCCAAAGGCAGACGCTTAACTGACTGAGCCACCCAGACAAACACCCCCTTTAGTTTTCTTCATAATTTTACCACCTATGCATATCTGACTGAACCCTATATCATCTGGAGGTACACGATTTTGTCCTCTTTGTGATCGGAATTATATTTTTTGTGTTCTTTTATAACTTCCTTACTTTGCCCACATGACATTCTTGTGGCCCGTTCATGCCAGTCCATGCTGCTGTGGGGCATTCTTGTTCATGGCTGTCGGATACAGGCCAGCAGTTCACCGTAGCTTTTTCAACACTGGGATTAAACATTTTTTTTTTTAATTTTGGTCAATGTCATAGGTGGTTGTTTCAAGACCCGTGTAAGAGAGAAGTGTCGAGTCAATGGCCCAAATTGTTGGCATAAGAGCTCCACAAGGTGGCTGTCTGAGGAGGAAACCACAGACATTTGAATGTAATGAGTGCGATATGTGTATGTTCAAGAACCCATCTTCTTACTTTACCACCACACCTGGAGTTAATGCTCTAAGATGCCCGATGCAAGGAGAAAGCAGAGTGTTAGTTGTTGCCTTCACTTTTAAGGAAACCTGCAGGAAACATGACTGGGTTGATTTGCTGCATAAAACAATTTGTTCAGTGCAGTTTGAAGATGCAGGTGCCAAGTACAATGTCAGTGTTTGGGTTCTGTTCTGCCTTCTTTAATCAGCTTCGGAAAACTTTAGAAAGATGAGTCCTAAACAGTAGTAGACAGATTTTTTTTTTTCCAGTTGTAGTGCAATTCTCATTGTTCCTTCACTTGTTTTCTTGTCAGTGTTGTATATAAATACGCTTCCCGAGGCCAGAAGCTCCCGCTCCCTGTTTTGGGAGATAGAGAACGACAGATATTCCCTCTAGTTGTCACCAGTGACAAGAGCATGGGTGTGTAATCCACGCTCTGCCAATCATGTTCTGGGAGCTAGGACCCCGACCCTCAAGGAGTGAAGCAAAGATACAGTGAAAGATTATCACTGGCCAGGGCAGGAAGGCACCCAGCACCCCGTGGTGACTGTCCAGACTTGTGGGGCCCATATGGCAGCGGCAGATCCTAAGCAGACTGTCCCTCTCGGCAGATTTTGGCAGTGTTCCCAGCGGCTGGTGCTTTCTGTTCCAACCCATTTCCTGAGCCTTGTTCCCCCCTGCTCCCATTAGTTTTACGGGCTACCTGTTATCCTTCTAATACATTGTTTTTCCTACTTATGTTTGCCAGAGTTGACCTCTGCTGTCACCAAGACACTCAGACTGTCACACTTACCAATTATGGTGTTTACAATAATTTCTTTTTTAAAATCAAGCAGCAGGCATTGATGAGGACTCCCTCCATTTCCCGTTAAAACTGTTTTATGGAGAGAGGCGCCTGGGTGGCTCTGTTGGTTAAGCATCTGACTCCTGGTTTTGGCTCAGGTCGTGCTCTCATGGGGGGTGGGATTGAGCCTCTGCTTTCAGCGGGGAGCCTGCTTCTCCCTCTCCCTCTGCCCCTCCCTCCGCTTATGCTCTCTCTCTCTCTCTCTCAAATAAATAAAACCTTTAAAAAAAAGATTTTTATTTATTTATTTGAGAGAGAGAGAGCACAAGCAGGGGGAGCCACAGAGGCAGAAGGAGAAGCAGGCTCCCCACTGAGCAAGGAACCCGATGCGGGACTCAATCCCAGGACCCCGGGATCACGACCTGAGCCGTAGGCAGACACCTAACTGACTAAGCCATCCAGGCGCCCCTCAAAATAAATAAATCTTTTTTTAAAAAAAAAACCCTGTTTTAGGGGCGCCTGGGTAGCTCAGTCGTTAAGCGTCTGCCTTCAGCTCAGGTCATGGTGCCAGGGTCCTGGGATCGAGCCCCGCATCGGGCTCCCTGCTCCACAGGAGGCCTGCTTCTCCCTCTCCCATCTCCCTGCTTGTGTTCCCTCTCTTACTGTGTCTCTCTCTGTCGAATAAATAAATAAAATCTTTAAAAAAACAAACAAACCCTGTTTTATGGGGAAGGAAGATGGACCCCACAGCATCTTGTAAAGGATCATATAACCCAGCATAAACACGGCCTATTTGTGAACTGGAAATTTTGGCTTCAGTATAAGTATAAAATTTCATTCTGTGACTGCTGCCCAAAAGTCTTTTATACAGACCACATTTTGAGATTCCGCCTTTAAAAAAGAAAAATCAAACCTATGTCTTAAGCTTTGGGACAGCTCTGTGCCCACATCCTGTGCCCAGAACCCTGGCCTGTATACTCCTGTAAACTTACCTTCCTGATTCTGCTGCTGGCTCCCAGGACTTTGACCATAGTGATTCTGTTCTTTCTAGCCATCAAGGATTTCTCTGAATTTAATCCCCTTCTACCTAGTGTCCCCCACCTTCAAGCCAGGTGCCAGGCCTGACCTTCCTGACAGCACTGACTGGCTTTTGCCCAAGCTTGGCACAGTAGCAATGACCAAAGAATCCTCTGTGGCCAAGTGCTTATGAGTTTATTACCAATTAAGTATAGATGTTTTATGAGTGCTCTACCAGAAAAGGTTCTCCAAGAGTCGGTTCTACGATAGGGCATGTCTGGAAGAACAAATGAGCAAGAGTAGGATGTTCAGGAATTTTCTGGAAGAAAGGTAATGGAAGGGGCTTGTCCTACCAGCAATTACAATATCTGAGAAAGCAAACTAATGTAAAAAACACAGGGGTATCACAGTAATAAACTGGGCAATGGAACAGAGCTTGTAAAATGAGAACTGGCGTCAGGGGGGAAGGATGCATGATTCAACAGGTGGTATACATGGACAATTGGCCAGCCATTTGGGGAAAAAATTCAGCAGGTCGCAACATGGGAGTGTGATGTGCTTGATGGAAAGATGCCAACAACCATAGCCAAGGGTATATAAACTTTCTTTCATGGCAGTGATACTGAGATGTGTCTGAAAACAATAGGACCACACCATGCGGCATTCGGCGCAGCATGGTCCCAGGTGGACGCCTTCCGGGCCCACATGCTCTTCGTGAGAACATACAGATGCCTAGGATACCTCTGTCCTGCTGAGAGAAGCACACACCCTCTTGTTCTTGGGGAGTCTTTATGTCCTGCTGGATTTTGCTGACTATTCTGGAAATTCTGAATCTGTGCCTAGTGTTCACCAAGTCTAAGTAACTTGCTCAAAATGTCTCCTGAGTTTTCCTGACTGTTCACTACAAGACAAGGTAAATGAAAGATCAATTTTCCAAGCTTTAGAGATGTGACTATTCTCTGGCAGGACCAGACCTCAGGCCTGTCTCACAACTCTTCCTATAGATCCCTACCTCACTCCTTATTTCAGAACATCTTCCAGCCAGATCAAAGATCTAAATATAAATAATATTAGTAATAGTCCTAATGTAAAAGAGAAAAAACAAGCTCTGAGAAAAGCATGAATGACACATTTTAAAAATGGACAAAAGATATGAAAATAATTCAAAGAGGGCAAAATGCAATGGCAAATACATATACAGAGAGATCCTGGAATTCTCAAAGAATTAATTCATGCATTTCCAAACAACGAATCATAATGTGTAATGATCAGATTGGCAAAGATGAAAAAGACTGATATATAACAATGTTGGGAGAGTGTAGGAAATAAACCCTCTTATTCACTGTTGAAGGGCGTTAGGATAGTTACCTTGAAGAAGAACTTGGTAATAACTATCAGAAGTTTAACAATACACTTCTTGTAGGAATGAGAACATGGTACAACTGCCTAGGAAAGTAGCTGCTTTCTTACACAGTTAAACATACATCTACCATATGACCTGACCTTACACTCCTAAGCACCCAAGAAACATGAAAACATGTGTCCACACAAATACCATCTACAAAAATATTCATGGCAGCTTTACTCATTACAGCTCAAAACTGGAAACAACCCAAACATCAACAGATAAATATATAAACAGATCATGGCATGCCCCCACCACCCTTTCCATCCAAGGGAATACTACTCATCAATAAAAAGGAATTACTATTATGTACAACAACATGGATACATCTCAAAGAAAGCCAAACACCAGAATACCTACTGTATAATTCCACTTTTTAAAGATATTTATTTATTTATTTATTTATTTGAGAGAGAGTGAGAGAGAGAGCAGGAGCAGGGGGGAGCGGGAGAGGGAGAAGCAGGCTCCCTGCTGAGCAGGGAGCCCAACGCAGGGCTCAATCCCAGAGGAATCATGACCCCAGTGGAAGGCAGACGCTTAACCAACTGAGCCACCCAGGCACCCCTAATTCTGCTTTAAAAAGAAATCCAGAAAATGTAGGCCAATCTATAGTGACAGAAAGCAGATCAGTGCTTGCCTGGAGCAGAGAGCCGATGGAGGCACAGATTGCAAATAGGAAAAAGGAGAATTTGGGATGAAGGAAATATTCTGTATATTAATTATGTTAGTGGTTTCACAGATATCAATTTTCACAGGTGTGTATTTATGTACACATATATATAATTTGTTAAAACTCATTAAATTGAACATTTTAAATAGGTCAACTTGTACGTAAATTATATCTCAACAAAGTTGATTTTAAATCTTTAAGAATGCATTCCCTTTGATCCAGCAATATGATTTTAGGAATTTATTGTACAGAAATATTTGCACAAATGTGCAAAGATGTATGTATAAGAATGTGATTTACAGGGCAGTTTGTAACCGTGCAAACATTGAAAATGGCCAACACACCCATCAAGGGGTCAGTAGACAAAGAATCAAAGGCTGAGCAACTGTTATAACCTAATCTGTAAACTCCAAGGGGCTGTATCTCCAGGCCTTGCACAGGGCCTGGCACACAGTACGTGGACAGACATGGAATGAAATTCAAGATATAGTAAGCAAAAACAAAACAAAACAAAAAAACCCCACAAATTTCAGGAATAGATGCTCCTGCCTAGAGTGAACTAGGCAGAGTTAATTTGGAGTCTTTCAGGCTCTGCGTCAAGACTGAGGGTCTGGTAGCGAGATCGTTCTCAGGTGAGGTTGGGACATCCCTGAAAGGGGTGAAGTAGGTTGAGACCATAATATACTGCAGGGAGATCAAAGGAAGAATCACATACAGAGGGCGGGAGCTGAGCCCACCAGGGGGGAAGGTGCCATCAGCAGTTCCTTGGCAACCGTGACTTGCTCCATGCTGGACCCCCTCCAGCCAGTCCCAGGAGGTGGTGATGTGTCCTCAGGATCCCATTACCGCAGTGCTCTGGGACATGGGGCCTCTTGGAATCATAGCAACCCGGGGCTGATGGCAAAGGAAGAGGGTCCCACGCCCTATCACTGAGACTTGCGCTGGTGGAGCCTCGCAAGGTATAGAAGCTGGTGCGGGCAGAGGCAACAAGATGAACCAAGCAGAGAGTACAGGGCCTTGGGGCACTTGGTTACAGTTCCCATTGTCAGAAGTTCCCATTGTCAGAAGTTCCCATGCAGTGGGCGGAGTAGGAAAACCAGGCAGCTGGCCAATGTGTAAATCAGGCAGAACAGGATTTGGCAAGAGGAGATCCAGCTCCAAGCTACAGTGAGGGAGACAGGAAGTAGGGTCCAGAGGGGCACTCAGCAGGGTATCTGGAAGCACTAAGGAGAAAGGAAGTCAGGCTGGATCCTAGATTTATGGTGAGTCAGTCCTGAATGAGGCTGGGGAAAGCTGCAAGGGTAACCAGGGTAAATACCTCTGGGCTTTGCCTGGTTCCTTGCTTAAGAGCACTGGGTGCTATGAACAGGATATTAGGCTTAAGGGACACAATTCATACTTAGCCATTTCAGGTGTGACTGAAGCATCTGATAGGATTTCTCTCTGGCCACAGCTGGTTCAGAAGCTGGGGCAGAACAAAGCCTCCAAGTCAGGGATGTGACCGTTTCCACAGGGAGGAGTTGAGGTCAGAAATAACAGAGGAAACAAGGCAGGGGATGAAGAAGTGCATTCCTACTAATCTCCAGGGCCATGTCTTACTCTTCTTTTGAGGGATAGATTTCCTGCAAGAGAAATTTGATTGGGAGGCACCATTCATCTCTCGCCAAGGGCCCTCCTCCAATGCAATGCTGAATGGTTGGGGGAAGGATGGAGTGGCTTATTCCAGGTCTGATCCTCTGGATGGTGCCCATTCTTTAAATAAAGCAAGCAAGTGCATAAGCTGGAGGGGGCAGAGGTGGAGGGGCAGAGGGAGAGAAGCTTGAGCAGGCTCCACACCCAGCGCAGAGTCTGACGTGGGGCTCCATCTCACGACCCTGAGATCATGACCTGAGCCGAAATCGAGAGTGGGATGCTTAACTGACTGAACCCCCCAGGCACCCCTGGATGGTGCCCTTTCTATTTGATGAGTCACTAGAGTGGTCTCAGCTGGGAAGAACTTCTGTATTTCAAACTCCTGTGTCCTTCATTTGTATGGAAGGTGATGGTTTGCATTGCTGGGTTCAAATTGTCATCCCTCAGAAAGCATTCCTGGTACATAAACTTTGGAGAAGCAATACTATCTGTTGCTAGATTGAAGGCCTGAGTGCTAGAAGAGAGTCCGGGAACATCTTTTTTTAATATTTTATTTATTTGAGAGAGAGAGAATGAGAGACAGAGAACACGAGAGGGAAGAGGGTCAGAGGGAGAAGCAGACTCCCCACTGAGCAGGAGCCGGACGCGGGACTCGATCCCGGGACTCCAGGATCATGACCTGAGCCGAAGGCAGTCGCTTAACCAACTGAGCCACCCAGGCACCCAGTCCAGGAACATTTTGGAAGCAAACGGAGAATAGAGTCCATTCTCATCCATGACCCACCACTTTCAGAGGTTCCAGAGACTACTGTTTGTTGATTTGAGCTCTGAAGGCTATTTTGACCTGTAACTTCGCCCTTGAGATCATGGAATGCTCCAAAGTGTACTTGTCCATGGCTGGAGTCATAATAGTTCCTACCCAAAGGATTGGTGTGAGAATCCAGTAAAATCAAGTTTATGGAGATTGTGTGGGTCTGACCCCTTGAGAGTGCTGTAAGTAGTAGTCCCTATTATGTTCGGGACAAAATGATTTTTCTTCAATAAGCTTGTTTCCGTTGCTACAGGGAAAAAAAATTTTTTTTTTTTTAGGAAAAAAAATGTTTTGACCAGACCAGTTTGCATTGGCAAACACAATCTTTTCTAGAATCCATGAGATGCCAAGACCCCTTGTTGGGGCATTCATGTCAGCTCCCAGAGATACAATCCTCTCTTCAACCATCTATGCAGACCCCCAGTCACTGCGCATAGACCCACCCAAAGAAGCAGCTCACAACTAGAAGAAGCCCTTTGGTTTTCTGCCAAGAACATCAACCTCAGATGGCTCCTAAGTATCATTCATTTCCATGTGATAAGTGGTTCAGGCCCTGGCTGGCTTTTTTTTAAAGATTTTATTTATTTATTTGACAGAGACACAGCGAGAGAGGGAACACAAGCAGGGGGAGTGGGAGAGGGAGAAGCAGGCTTCCCGTGGAGCAGGGAGCCCGATGCGGGGCTTGATCCCAGGACGTTGTGATCATGACCTGAGCTGAAGGCAGACACTTAACGACTGAGCCACCCAGGCGCCCCTGGCTGGTTCTTAATACCACTTCCACTCAAACTGGGAGAAGACATGTCTCCGTTGGCCAAGTCCACTTTCATGTCTGTCAGTGGGACACTGACATTATTCCAGGGAACAGTAACGGCAATATTTCTGCTTATTGGAGACCAAGAATGCTCAGCCTTCTTTGCACCACTGCATGGTGTCACTTCTTCTCAACATTCAGACCCTTATGGTGGGAAAGAGCCCTATACTGGGTTTGTTTTTTGTTTGTTTGTTTGTTTTTTTAGCTTCTTGTAGTTTGGAGTTGCTTGTCTTCTTTCTCCCCTGGGATATATTTTTCTATTGCCCATTTTTTTATGCTGAATTTCCTAAACTCCTTTATAATGCTTTGCCTTATGAATTGGCCTCTTGAATGAATCAAGTACTTTTCTGTTCTCTGTCCACAATGCTGGTTCACATTTGCCACCACCTACTAGGAAGATCCAGGCTCAGCACATACCCCCCACTGGTTACTACAACAGTTTCTCAGGATTTTCATATATTCCGGATCTACATATAATTTAAGGTCACCTTGAGCTCAGAAAAGGATAGATTCCCACCTGCTGACATGGTTTCCAAGCAAGATGCAGGACTCAGACCCCTAGTTTTCTGACCAATCACCATGTAAGTATTAGCACCTCCTCTTTCTTTCATTCTTAACTGAAAGTGCAGTAACTTACATGGCAGGCCCTCCTTGTACCCAGGGGCCAGATTAAATGCATATTAACATTTAGCCTTACTTATTTCAAACACTGAAGATACATGGGAGACCCCCCTGCCCCTCCTCTTTCCTGCTCCCTCAGAGGTAAACACCATCATTTATATCTTGCCCAGAAACGTTCTTTTGTTTTTGCTGCACTTGGTGGCGCAGGGGCTGAGGAAGTGGGATCCTTATCATTCTTTTCCACCTTTCCACTTCTTTCGGGAGAGTGGAGGAAGCTTTTTGAATGGGGAAAAAAATAAACCCTAAGGGTCAATTACTTGAGGTGCGATGTGTGAGGGTCTTTGTTCCAGTTGTAAATAGTCTAAATTTGATTTAAAAAAAAAAATTGAGTTACAATAGATGAGTCTGGATTTTTGACAGATCCTTTCAGCCCCAGAACACCACCAAGATCCCATAAGGCCACAGAGAAATGTATAATCCTAAATCAGCCTTCGAAGGGAGAGTCAAATCCATTCAAGCCCACAAGATCTTTCCACCGCAAACTCTTTGCTCGATTCTGGTTCGAGCACCTAGGGAGTCACGAGTGAATAACGAAACACCACCTTTTGAGGAGCTGACATATCCATTAAGATAAAAACATTTTCTAAAGAGAATGGTAGGGGACAGATTATAATCAAACTTGAAATAGAGTAGGGAAAAATCTGAGAGCCAAAGGCAGTCAGAAGAGTGTGCTGGGACGCAATCAGGATGTGAGTGGGTAAGAGTAGAGCAAAGTGAGAAGGAACATTGAGAAGAATTATGAAGGTCGTGTGATAAGCCTGGTTCTATTTTGCTAAAACACTTCCTCTGACTACTTCTCACAGCCCTTAGCAGAGCATCATTTTTGTTTTTAGACCAGTTCATTAATATCAATTATAACGGCAGAAAATGTTATCAAGAATTAAAGTGCGGGGCGCCTGGGTGGCTCAGTCTTTGGGCGTCTGCCTTCGGCTCAGGTCATGATCCCAGGGTCCTGGGATCGAGCCCCGCATTGGGCTCCCTGCTCGGTGGGGAGCCTGCTTCTCCCTCTCCCACTCCCCCTGCTTGTGTTCCCTCTCTCGTTGTGTCTCTTTCTGTCAAATAAATAAAATCTTAAAAAAAAAAAAGAATTAAAATGCTGTTATTCTTAAGACACTGAACCTCACTTCTTAATGTCATTTGGTAAATGTTGTGACTGTCTTGGATGTGGACTCCGATGTGACAGAGCGAATCCTTCAACATTACCCAGACAGCTGCTGGATGGGGAGGGGGTGCAACTAAAGGAACAAGTTTCTCTCCGTTCTGCATCTATTTCTTTTTTTTTTTTTAAGATTTTATTTATTTATCTGAGAGAGAGAGAGCACGAGCAGGGGAGAGAGGGAGAAGCAGGCTCCCTGCTGAGCAGGGAGCCCGATGCGGGGCTCCATGCAGGGCTCGATCCCAGGACCCTGGGATCATGATCTGAGCCCAAGGCATGGGCTCAGATCTGACTAAGACTGACTGACTAAGTCTGACTAAGCCACTCAGGTGCCCTTTTTTTTTTTTTTTAATTAAGTAAGCTCTACACTCAAGAGGGAGCTTAACTCATGACCCCTAGAACAAGAGTCACATGCTCTACTGACTGAGCCACCCAGGCGCCCCTATATACATAATTTTTTAATGCAGTTGGGATCATATTGCATGCATAGTTTCGTTTCCTGCTTTTTTTCACTGTTTATTATTTCATAATCATTACCTATGTTTTTAAATATTATTTAAAACCATGATATTCAGTAACAGGATAACATCTTCTAGTATGGACAAATAATTAACTTAAATAGAACTCTATTATCGGGCATTTAGTTTGTTCCTAATTATTTGCTACAACAAATAATACAGGGCGCCTGGGTGGCTCAGTCGTTGGGCGTCTGCCTTCGGCTCAGGTCACGATCCCAGGGTCCTGGGATCGAGTCCCACATTGGGCTTCCTGCTCAGCAGGAAGCCTGCTTCTCCCTCTCCCACTCCCCCTGCTTGTATTCCTGCTCTCGCTATCTCTCTCTCTCTCTGTCAAATAAATAAATAAAATCTTAAAAAAAAAACAAATAATACATATCCTTGACATAAATACCTTTGCGGCATCTCTGAATATTTTTTTATTTTTAAGAAACAAAAATGATTTATATATATATTTTTAAAGATTTTATTTATTTATTTGAGAGAGAGAGAATGAGAGATACAGAGCACGAGAAGGAAGAGGGTCAGAGGGAGAAGCAGACTCCCCGCTGAGCGGGGAGCCTGATGCGGGACTCGATCACAGGACTTCAGGATCATGATCATGACCTGAGCTGGAAGCAGTCGCTCAACCGACTGAGCCACCTAGGCGCCCCAAAAATGATTTATATTTAAGGTATACCATATGATGTTAGAACTATCTATACATTGTGAAGTTATTACCACAATGAAACTAATTAATATATCCATCACTTCCCTTAGTTACTGTTCTGAATATTTCTAGGTGTATATTCCTAGAAGTGGGAATGTAGGGTCAAAGACTATGGACATTTTTAAGACTCAACAGGTATTGCCAAGTTGAATTCTAGAAAAGTTGTACTACTATATGTTGCTGCCAACAGTCTGTAAGATGCCAATGTCGCTGTAGCCTTGCCACCAGCAAATATAATTTTAAAATTCAATCTAGAACCTTGAGATGGCTCTAAGAGTTGGGGCTTCAGAGGCTGAATGCCCAGTTCGGCGGGCCTGAGTGAGGTTGAGAAGGGACCTGGAGGGCACACAAGGAAGGTTTAGAAGAATTCCTGCAGATAATCTAATGCCACTGGGTATCTTCAGAGACTTTTCATGAGTCAGCAGGTGAGCAGCTTCTGCATAGATCTGCTGGGTGGGCTTAAAGGTGCAGAGCAGGGCAGGTCTTACAGGCATTTCTTCTTGACATCTCTTCTTCCTAGGCTCTGCCTAATTTCTCTTGCCTCGGCCTTCTCTATAGTTCCTCTCAGTATGACCCATTGATAGCCCTAGAGCAACCACTTCTGTTTCAAGCCAGTCAAGAAGGGCAAGATGAACCCAAATTGCCTCCGTTCCATTGGAATTAAGATTCACTCACATGCCCAGGAACGGTGTTTCCATGTTGCATCTTGGGTCACCTCCATTTCCAACCCGATTCAGGATCTAATGCTCAGGGATAAGGGTGAGTATGTAGTGGTCTCCTGCTGCTTCCCTTCCCCTCTCTTCTCCACCATCTAGGCCCCCACCAGTGCTACATTGGAGCTGGATTATACAAGCTGGGGAGTGCTGGTGGCTACATGCTCAGGAATTCTGAGAGCCAATTGTTAAATAGAGTTATTAGTAAAAAAATTAAATGATATAAACTTACCACTAAATACTGCTAAATGCAAAGGTGATAAATACCTGAAACTTACCACTTGGTTATCTTACACCATTTTACTTTTATTTACATCTGTTGAGTCTGTGTGGTGGAAATAATATATAACGGCGTGCTACTACCCATCTCTTTTTTTTTTTAATTTTATTTATTTATTTGACAGAGAGAGACACACACAGAGAGAGGGAACACAAGCAGGGGGAGTGGGAGAGGGAGAAGCAGGCTCCCCACTGAGCAGGGAGCCCGATGTGGGGCTCAATCGCAGGACCCTGGGACCATGACCCGAGACGAAGGCAGACCCTTAACGACTGAGCCACCCAGGCACCCCAGCCCATCTCTTTTCAGTTCAAAGCCCAGCGATGTCACACTGGTAGCTCGAAACCTGCTTCCACTCAAGATCGTGGCCAATGCTCTTAATTGGGACTTGATTTATTGTCTTGCCTGTGGTCTAGACTTGAGAAAGTCTAGATAGAGAAAATGTTAATAACAGGATTACATTGAAAAGTGCATCCTGTCTGTAGCTGTTACATCATGGATAGCATAAAAATATTAAGGAAATATTCTTCCCGTATTGGAAACCCTTACGTGATGCAGCAAAGAAGTCGCTTACGCCATGATGAAGGGATGAAGTCCCAAATCACACTGATGTGGAAGTATAAACTGAAAAATAAGGTGAGCGTTTTAGCTGAAAACTAATTTTATTTCTAAAATTATATGAAGACACCATTGACAGAAGGTTTTATATTACCCCTCAAGTGGTATTGTAACTTTTATTGGTGTGACATATAATTGTTTTTTGGATTCTGATACCTAAAAGCCCAAAATGACAGTGATGTGGTAGTGAAGCTGAAAGAGGTTTTGGTGTAATTAACACAATGTTACAAGGCTGAGGGATAGTTTAACAGTCGATCACCTATCAGAAGTAATGACAACAAGTTTATTGGAAGAATAGGGGTTTGGGATGCAACTGCACCTACCCAGTGGTGGTTGATTTACAACCAGAGGTGGACTATGGTTATGAGAATTTGACAAAAATAAGAATATTTTCTGTAAGCATCAAATGGCTATATGGAATTTGTAATAAAGAGTACTGTGTATATTAGTATTATTTATAAACTGTGTGCTACACATCCCCTTATGTGAGTAAAATTTATCAAACACACATATACTTTTCCACAGAGCTGGTTGTGAAATATTTACCAGTCTACCTCTGCTTGTCACCCACCTCTAGCCTGTATTGACCACGCCCCCTCCAGGAGGTTCAAGTTCTGTCCAGAGTCCCCCTCAGTGTCAATCATGCCTAATATTTATAGGCACCTGCCTTTAGACCAGTAGTCCAATGCCAATGTTAAGATACTTGGGAGAGAGCCATGAGCATGTCTTGGCTCTGCATGGTACCCTTCTCTGGGTTGGCCTGGGACTCAGCATCCCTCGGGTCTCTAGCTAGCTTCCTATCACTGCAGAGACCATTTCTAAGACTCAGTCATTGCTCCCAAATGTTGGGTTCTGAAATCCTTGACTATATTTTAAAATAGTCGCACAAATGTCATATCACATTTTTTCCCCAGAAGGAGATGCCAACTGTATATCTTGTAGCCTAGAGAATTCTTACACTTGATGTTTTAACTTGTTGTTTTGACAATACTGACTTCTACCTGGATCGTGATCAATTTGCTTTGAGTGTTTGTGGGATCGAGCAGAGTCGCCTTAGCCCACAGGTGCATCTAGGTGCTGCTATGAAATGATAATTAGCAAGAACATCGCTTTCACTTTGGTTTTATCAACTTACTCCAACAGTGACATCTCGCAGGGCTTGGTAAGAAATAACTTCTCTGCACCATGGAGAGACTCAAGAAACGAGGAAGGCAGGAATAATCTCAGAGCCTTTATTTCAACCGCCTCTTCCTTTGCATTAAATTTAGCTAAGACCATTGCCTTACACAACTCCAAACTCTTTATTTTATTCTTTTCACATGGACTTATTTCCAAGCGCATGCACCCCCACGGGAAGCCCCAGAGAGCTGTGTTGGTGTTTTCAGAATTAATTTACGGGCCTCTGAGGGCACTCGGCGTGGTCGCCTTTGCACAGGTAACGCGGGAACTGGCTGAGATTTTGTACGAGACAGATGTCATCTGGAAAATGAAACAAAATGCCAGTGCCACAAAACAAACTCAAGGTCTGAATAGAACAAACCCATCCTTTAACCATGTAAACCACGTGCGGAGGAGGGGAGGGATGGGGTGGAGAATTCATCCAGTTTCTACACCCTTTGTGTTTTATTTTTGTTTGAAATGATTATATTAGCTCAGAATCATTTAATTTTTAGGAGCGGGGTGCATGAACCATCTCAGAGCTCAACCTGGGGGCGCGCTGAGCATCTGAATAAACACACAGCCCTTGGAGATAGACAGTGTAGATAAAAATTCAGCCCCTCCCCGCTCCATCTAAAAGGTCAGAGAATTTGAAAGACTGGAAGAATCAAGCGTTTGCTCATTTCTGTCTGGCCTGAGCAATGGAATTAAGGTGAACAAAAACTGAAAATGCCTGACAAGCTTTGTAAAGATAAATAGCCAGGAGAATGTAGTTTCCAAAAGGGAATTCTTGCAATGGTTTAAGAAAATTAGCCTGGTTGTAACTATCATCTATTGAATCCTTCCTCGTGTAACTCTTTTGTTATTCACACAAAGAACTGCACACTCATACTTCATTGCTGAAAAGAGCAAACAACATATGGTTGACAAAAGGCACGTACCCAGAGCAAGAGTGTTCGGAGAGCATGTTCCCAGCAAACACAGTATCGCGACAGCAGTTCCAAACACCTTAGAATGATCCGCGAGATCAGGGTGAGGGCCAGCCAGCTCAGGGGCTGGTGCTCCCCCTGCCCGTGTTTTTTTTTTGGGGGGGGGGACTTCTTTCCCACCCTTTCCTGTAGGACTCAGTTCCACTCAGGCCCTACTGACACTTGTCCCCTAAGTCACTGCCTTACTGATAGTGCTTATGAGGGAGAAACTTCCAGCACTCATTGTTGGTGGAGGGTTCATGAGCCAGCAGGTGAACGAACCTGCTGATTACATGCTAAAAATCAAGATTTTCTGTCCTTCCCTCTGCTTCCTCATCATATACTGACACTGTGCAAGAGTACCTGAAGGCGTGCACATGCACACGCACACACGCACATGCACGAAGGTGGGCCTGGAGTCAGGAGCCTGGGTTTTTTGCTACTTCTCTGCTGCAAACAGCATGATTGAGAACACCCCACACATCTGAGACCAGTTTCCTCTTTTGTAAAGTGAGGGGGTGGGATTAGATGATCACTGGGGACTAGCTCAGCTCACACAGCTCCTGGACTAGGACCGCGGCACCACATACCCCTGAAAGGAGACAGATGGCCTCTACAGTGGGGACAATGAAAGCACTTATTCCATCCCACTGGTGACCCAGCGCCCTCCTGGCTTGCAGTCCCCAAATCTCTCCTGCATTTTCATCTGGCCCTTCCTCTTTAGAGCATCTTCCTGCGCCGGTTCAAATGCCTGTGATTAATATATACTTTTTTTTATGTATTTATTTGAGAGAGCGAGAATGAGAGACAGAGAGAGCACATGACAGGTTGGAGGGAGAAGCAGACTCCCTGCTGAGCGGGGAGCCCGATGAGGGACTCGATCCCGGGACTCCAGGATCATGACCTGAGCCGAAGGCAGTCGCTTAACCGACTGAGCCACCCAGGCGCCCATGCCTGTGATTAATATTATAGCTCAATTAAAGCAGTTAGCAGATGGTCACTGAGGAAGAAAGGCATAGAAGTTTTTCTGGGAGAGCTTTTTCAGGGTGATTTAAGAGGCTGAGGCCAGTGAAAATTAGAATTGTTCTTACTGGAATTTCCCAGTCTGGGAGCCCAGGTACCTCCCAGAGGCCTCCGTGAATCCTAGGAATGCCAAAGGGAAACTCACCGAGAAGGGAAGGCCATCTACTTTTGTACTCCCATAAAGAGCAGCTCATGTAAAAATAGATACTCCACTGTTCTAGTTATCTATTGTTGCACAGAAAACTAATCCAAAATGTACTGGCTTACAACAGCAAGCACTTTATTGTATTTCCCAATTATGTGGGTCAGGAATTTGGGCAGGGCGTGGCTGGTGATTCTTGCATTTCACCAATCACCTGTAGAAGTCATTTCAAAGTTGTTGGATGGGCTGGTCTGGGGCAGGGTTGGGAGGTGTCCAAGATGGCTTCTCCTGCTGGTATGTTGCCTTGGTTAAGGACGGCTTGGCTCAGCTGGGACTGTCGACTGGAGCGCCTACAGGAGATCTCTCTGGTATAGGGGCCTCAGGTTACTTGAATTTCTTACTCAGCATTCAGGGCTCCCACAAAGAGTATTTGAAGAGGCCAGGTAGAAAGTAAATCTTATGATCTTAGCCTTGAGGTTTCCAGAACATCACTTCCACTGCATTCTACTGATGAAGGAAGTCACTGTGGCCAACCCAGATTCAAGGAGGGATGAAGTAAATGCCATCTCTCCGTGGGAGTAGCAAAGAATTTGCAGCCATCTTTAAGCTACCACACCCACCCCATCCCCCCAGAAGAAAATTCCCTATGGCAGGTCCAGTGGGTTTTCAGCTACCGTGAAGGACTGCTTGCTTCAGAATCCAGGTACCTAATCAAAGGCATAGCGTTTTCACCTCCATGTGCCTAACACTTAACCCAAAAGCTGGTCACTTAACTCCAATGGACAAATCCTGTGGTCTATTTTCTCTTGGCTACTTGGCCCAGACTGTTCCTGCTTCTCTTCATTCATACTTCTACTTTTCGTATTAATAATAAATAATATGGTGTTTGTCTTAATTCCCTCAGGCTGCTGTAACAAATACAGCTAAACGGAGTGGCTTCAACAACATTTTTTCTCAAGTTCTGGAGGCTGGGAAGCCCAAGATCCAGTGTCTGGCGAGGGTCTGCTCCTTGGCTTGCAGACAGCTGCCCTGCCCCTGTGTCGTTACATGGCGGAGAGAAAAAGATCCTCTCTCTCCCGAACTTTCTTACAAGGGTGCTCATCCTATTCAGAAGGAGTCCACCTTCTAGATCTAATTTTCTGGTAAAGGCCTCCAGTACCTTGGAAGTTAGACTTTAACATATGAATTGGGGTGGGGGTGGGGGCCCATGCCTTCAGCCCGTAGCAGTGTTCTTTTTAATCACAAAGTAGCACATGCTCATTGTAGAAAATAGAAGGATGAAAATGACTCATAATGCCACAATCTGGAGATAAGCACAAGT
This sequence comes from Callorhinus ursinus, assembly GCF_003265705.2. Taxonomy (NCBI): domain Eukaryota; kingdom Metazoa; phylum Chordata; class Mammalia; order Carnivora; family Otariidae; genus Callorhinus; species Callorhinus ursinus. The sequence goes on along the minus strand of NW_027397073.1, from coordinate 16,892,416 downwards.
AACACATCCTTCCATTCTTTCTTCTGTGCATACATATTTGCATTTGTAGTTTGCATTATATATAGTTCATCTCTTGCTTTTTCAGTAAATAACTCATGACCATTTTTGTAAGTGGTCAAATACTCCTTGCATTATGTTTTAATGCTCACAAACTATTCCATTACAGGGAATCCATAATTTATTTAGCAACTTCCTAATTGCAGTTCATTTAGGTTTCTCCCAAATTTTGACTTTGGTAAGTAATACTCCAAACATTCTCACATATCAAGATTTGTCCATATGTTTTATTATTTCTTTAAGGGAGATTATGAGAAGTGGAATTCCTGAGTCGAATCCCCTCACCTTGAAATTGTTTCTTCCTTTGACTTCTGCGTCACTTTGTCCTTCAGGATCCTATTATCTCTAGATAATCAGTCCTTAGCATAATGCTTCATCTTTTCCACTGCTTATGGTAGGTGGCTAAAGTCCTGGTGATGTAGAAATTGTTGGGGTTCGGCGCCCCGACCAAGAAAGAATTCTTGAGACGTCTCTGGTACAAAAAGGTGGTTTTATTAAAAGCCAGGGGACAGGACCCGTGGGCAGAAAAGAGCCACACGGGGGTCGTGAGGAGGGGCCCATTACATACTTGCAAGTCGGGAGGGGGTTAGGGATAGCGTAGGTCTCTAAGGAATTTTGGAAGCAAGATTTCCAGGACCTTGAGGGGACTCGCTATTGTTAGGAAAAGGTAGTTTATTACTGTCTAATAAAACCTTAGTCATGAGACCCTTCAGATGTGTATCGGTGGGTCATATGCTCGGGGGATGACTGCTAATATGTATCTTGGCGGTAGAGATAAACTTTCCAAAGGAATTTTTATATGTTAAAGAAGACCTACAGGGGGTGGGGCTAAGACTGCCTTTTGCCCTTAGCCAAGTGTCAACTTCCAGGCCACTGAGTTCCTAGAGGAGTGTCACTCCGCCTGCTTCAAGGGCTGTAGGCAGTAAGAAAATTTAATTTTTTCTCTTTCCTTTGTTCCCCATGTTACCAGGACCTGGTAAGAAGGGCCTGAGTTTAAAATCCCAGAAAAACAAAGAAAAAGATTATTTTCAACTGGCAAAAATGTATTCCTAACAAACCCAAAGAAGTAAACACAAACATTTTTAGTAAAGACTCTTTAAAAGTTCAGTAAAATGTCTGGTTATGAGAGTCATCTTCAAGTTTCAGTACTATATGTAAAAAGAAAATAAAATAGTATAATTTTCATAAAGGCAAGCTAAAATATAAAATAGTTGAGAATCTAATTCCACTGGAGCAAAATACCATGTTCCTTAAAAAAGAAAGGAAATATGGTAATATAGCAATTCTCTCTAATTCTAAGCCAGAGTTTTAGCACTATTCTCATTAAAATTCTAATTGCATACTTTACAGACCTTAATATAATAAGCCCAAAATTCATTTGGGAAAATAAAAGGAATACTTATAAAAAGAATAGTGAGAGACAACTAGCTTTTTCTGAAAATCGATCTTTTTATAATACTCAAGTAGTCAAAATGATATTTTAGAGATTTGCTCTAAAACATAAACTAACAGAACCAAAGAGAAATGGAATAGTTCTAATTTATGTACAAAATTTAATATGTAAGAAATCAAAACAAGTAATAGAATTATTGTTCTTATGATAGTGGTATCTGTGTGGTTAAATATCAGTAATAGAAAAATTAATTTGAACCCATACTTCTCACCGGGGATATTAAAGAATCCGTTTTGAATTGTGAAGGTGAACAAAAATACAGAAAATGATTAAAGGAATTAATAAACATTTTTCAAGCAATAGAAAAACTCGTCCCCGAAAAGGACATTTTTAAACCAACTCTTAGAAGATCAGGGGAGAAGCCTATTCTATATGTAACTTTCAAATGAGAGAATTCCTTATTTCATGATCTGAAAAATTCTGGAAATTACCCTACCTCTGGGTCCTGGAGAACCAAAGCTGCTTAGTTTCAGGGGAATGGAGTAGATACAGAAGGGGTCAAAGCTGCCCAGAGACCTTCTCACTGGTGACAGGGAGCCTGTCCAACTTGAGGTACCAGCATCTGAAGTAGTCTCGGTGACCAGCTTCGTGGCTGAGGCTTTCCGTTTCCAAGATGAAGTGGCTACTCTCCAGGGAAAGGGAGAGCCCAGCAAAGAGGTCTGTGAGGCAGCATTCTGGAAACGGTGGCACCAGGAGGCAGAAAACAACCGAGAAAAGTGTCTGTGGATAACAGGGAGGGCCGTGGAGGACACGTTTACCACTGGGACTCAGGTTCAGGTGGTTTCTCCATTCTACCTCTTATGACGCACCGGGCGTGAGCCTGGACCTGGGGGGCAGCTCGCTGCGGTCGAAGAACTATGGCGAGAAGAGTAGCCGATCAGATCATCGTTACCCAGGACTGTCACTGGTTGTCTTCCAGAAGAATCCGAGGGCGGGGTACCAGCTGTGCCGGGAAGCAGGCTGTGTCGTGCCCTGGTTGGTCCCAGCAATAATCTTGTGCTTACCAGAAGGCAGAACATTAACCCTTTGTCAATTGCCTTTTTTGCTTGGAACGGGAGAGAAAAGTGGAGAAAATACACCTTGTACCATTTCCCATCTCAACAGGCATCTTTAAAAATGCAAGAGCTTCCTTTGTAAGAACAACATGTATTTTGGGAAACCTACCATTCTTTATGTGTCAGGTATATCAGATACATTAACACTGTGCATTATAAAAGGGGATTCTGGTTTAAATACACGTGTGTGGGGGGTGCTGACTATATAAGGGAACCTTATGGTGAACCATTTGTAAAGCAAATAATCATCTCTGATGATCTGTCTCAATCTGGATTTTCATATTCTAGATCAGATTTACCTGAAGGAAGAGCTCTCTACAAATTTATCTTCTGTTCAAATTAGAATTCATCAGTATCCACACAACCTTTGGAGCAAGACTTCTGTAATGAGCCACCAAATTTGTACAATGCCTGTTGTAAGGATCCAATGGCGTCAACAACTTTAGCTCAGTTTTTGCCTTTTATCCGTACTTCAGAAAACGTAGATACCCTATTGAACAGAGTATGTTCTGGTTCTTTTGTAAAACCTTAGGGCTTACTCCGCAAAAGAAGGAGACGAATGGCAATTCATATGTGAAAAGATGTTTCCTCAGGCTCACTAGCAATCAGAGACGTGCAAATCACTGTCCCCTGGACCTCGGTCTCTTCCAGGTTTCAGTTCTGGGCCTGGTGGCTGACGGGTTTGAGAAGTGAGACCTCAGGGCAGGACCACGCTTACATACCTTAGCGGCAGACTGGACAGACTCTGCCAGAACACATGCTAAGTAGTTTTAATTTGTGGAGAGGAAATGTTATTTGGAAAAATGGAGTTCCTGGGGCTTTTACACTGTGGTTAGGGCTCGGAGTGCTGGAGAAAACACTTTGAGAGCAGAAGTCCAGCCATGTTATTAGTAATTCATTGGCTTTAGCGCATATGAGAGATAATGCGTTCCTTGGCCCCGTGGTCCAGGTGGTCAGCTCTGCCAGCAATGATTTGGAAGCACTTCTGAGCTGAGCACCACCACGTGGGCTGCTGCAGAGGGTGAGGGGGCCTCCCTCCTGCTGCAGCTGCTCCAGCAGCTGGGATGGAGGCTTCTCCTTTTGTCTGGTTAAAGCAAGTAGACAGGTTTAGCAGACAGCCATGTATACTGCAGTCCAGACCCACTGAATGGAAACGGGAATGCTCGCGGATGCCCAGTGAGCCATTTCTGGTGCCCCAGTGCGGTTTTTGTTCTCTACGTGAGACCTGATTGAACCCAGCTCCCGCATCCTCGAAAGTCCCTGGGTGTCAGGGCTGGAGGGTTGGGTGGGGCACAAAAGCTGCACATTAAATCTAGAGTGGATCCCTGTGCATTTTCTGCACGTTCAGTGCCAGATTATGGAAATGAGCCCTCTACAATAATGCTTAGTAAATTGAAAGCAAGAGAGAAAGAAAAAGAGAAAGAAAGAAAGGAAGGGAGGAGGGAGGAAGGGAGGGAGAAAGAAAAAGAAAGAAAGAAAGAAAGAAAGAAAGAAAGAAAGAAAGAAAGAAAGAAAAGAAAGAAAGAAAGAAAGAAAGAAAG
>NW_027397073.1:16632651-16888210 GCF_003265705.2 Callorhinus ursinus | reverse complement strand
AAGAAAAGAAAGGAAAGAAAGAAAGAAAGAAAGAAAGAAAGAAAGAAAGAAAGAAAGAAAGAAAGAGAAAGAAAGAAAGAGAAAATAACCCACTAGTTTATCGGTAGAGTGGAATTGCATGAAATGTTCCTCACGGTTGGTGTGCCCTTCTTTTAATTGTTTTGCTGGGCTGGTGCTGAAATGAGCTTGCTTTTCTCAGTATGCACTAATTAATGCTACAGAGAAGTGGCCAGGAAGTATGCTGCATGAGAGAGGAATTGAGTTTAGGATTAGCATTTGAACAGCGTTTGCTGGGGGAAGGCAGAGGCAGCTGGGTTTTTCGCCCATGCAGAAACCTGCTTTGCTTACATTATCATAGCACTTTGATTCCAATATGCAAAAAAGGCTTTCATCCATTCTTTTTTAATCAGTTCCCCTAAGAAGCAAGGGAAAGATGTGATGTCACCATTGAGATGCCCTTTACATGGTCTCCCATTAACGGATCAGTCAGGGACCAGTGCCATCCAAGTGGCCATCCATCACCCCTATTGAAAGACAGGATTGAAATCCTGCTCCTCCAACTTCTAGCCGGAGGAGAGAAAGAAAGGGTCCAGAATCTTGATATGTCAACCCTGGATTCATCAGGACCATGGGAAATCCAAGCCCTCTGCGAAGCTTCCCTAACCTATCTGGCCTCCCTAATGTCCCCCTTCCGTGATCTCTAACTGCACCAGTTGCTTTGCACCTCCCCACAATGTTTACTACAGTCACATGGCACCCCATTATGCTTCTTGAGTGCTTGAGTGCTTCACTCATTCAGCAGTGGGATACGACCTTAGATTGCATGGTCAGGCCCGTGAAGAGGTGATAATGGGCTGATACCTCCACAGTGAGTGTGGCTGGTCAGTTTCCTCGAGAAACAGACCCTGGGTGGAAATTAGCACACAAGGCATTGATTCCAGTGTGTGCTGGGGGGTCAACCCCCATGGAATGGAGAGAGAGGAAGCAGCATTGGCAGATGCAGTCCCAATGAGGCCTCGGGAGTGGAGATGGCCTTTCGGAGTTGCCCCAAGTTGGGGTGGGGCAGGCATTTATGCTTCTGCAGTAATCAGCCATTAGATGTGGACTGCTCCAGAAAGGAAACATGACCTTGGGAGACGCAGCTCTCCTGGCTGGGGCAGCTCCCCAAGGGCACTGACAGCTGAGGGCTGTCTGCTGGCAATACTTTCAGCAGCTGGGGAGCAAGTCCTTCAGTTCTGAAGAGGGATCTCAGCAGCTGGGGGTAGAGAGGGGACAGCATCCATAATATACAGAGGAAGAACATTCTGGGTAGAGAAAAGAGCAAATGCAAAAGCCTAAGGCAAGAGTTTGCTTGGTGTGTATAAGCAACAGAAAGGAGGAATGTAAGTAGACTAGAAAGAATGAGCTAGAAGACAGGGAGTGGAAAGACAGGCTGGAGCTTATGGGCCAGGAGTTCTGTATCTATTCTGGTGGCAATGGGAGCCATTTCAGGGTTGAAGCAGGAGAGTAACAAGATTGATTTATACTTTTGCAGACCACACTGGCTGTCAGGTATAAGTGAGCTGTAGGGTGAAGAGTGGAAATGGGGAAGCAGTAAGAGGTTATAGCAAGTCGGATATGAAAGGATAGTAACTTGGATTGGGGTTATGGCAGGGAAGTTGATGAGCTGTGGTTGAATTTGGGATTTATTTTGGGAGTAGAGCCAGTGGGTCTTGCTGATTGGTTGGATATAGGGTTTGAGAGGAAAAGGTAATTAAAGAGGACTCCTAGGTACGGAGCCTGCCTGCCCACGTGGGGGGTAGGGGAGATGGAAGTGGTTTGGGTGTGATTAGGTATGAGTGGAGGATAGAGAGGCAAATGAGTTAGGATTTGTTCTGGACATGGTAAGTTTGATATTCCCGTCTTAGTCTTGGTTCCCCAGAAACAAATTCTGAGACAAGAGTTTGAGAGCAATAGTTGAATCGGGAGAGGATTCAAGGAAACACAAATAGGGAGGTGGGGAAGGGAGAGAGGGAAGAGAAAGCAGCCACAGGGTGTACTCTATCAAGCAAGTTACTGATGTAGAGACAACCAGAGCTTGTGATGGCCAGGGAACTCTAGAAAGCATTATAGAGCATGCACTGCGGAGCGGTCCCACCCAAAAGGTTACGGATGCTGGCATATTTGTCAACCACTCTTATGTGCACTCCTCAGTTAGTAATTCCTTGGCATTTTCAGCCAGCCATACGTTCGAGCAGAATGGGCTCTGCCAGGTGAAGAAGTCCTCAGGCCAAGAGGCTGCTCCTGGCCACCAGAAGTCAGGCTAGTGGGTACTGAAATGGTATCCTGGTGGGAAAGAATAGATCCAGAGTCAGGACCTAGTCAGGACACCAGATAACACAAGGAGGTGCTAGGATCTAAGGGAGCCAAGTCCAATGGCTAATTTCAGAGTTGACTCTCAAGTCACAAAGAAAAACACATGCAGCTAGATGAGGTGGTAGTCTGATCCAAGTGATGCCCATGGATGAGGCGGTGGTCTGATCCGAGTGATGCCCATTGGCAGAGCTTCTTGGCACTTGGCACATCTTTTGAAGATCCCAAGTCAATAGTAGAGGATGTCCACAGTCCCCGAACCTAAGTGGGATTGAATGGATCATTAAGGGATGTCAGTGTTGCTTCTCTGGGGAACTTGCCTCGAGACTCATGAAGTGGGCACCTGGGTGGCTCAGTTGGTTAAGCGACTGCCTTCGGCTCAGGTCATGATCCTGGAGTCCCGGGATCGAGTCCCACATCGGGCTCCCTGCTTGGCAGGGAGTCTGCTTCTCCCACTGACCCTCTTCCCTCTCGTGCTCTCTGTCTCTCATTCTCTCTTTCTCAAATAAATAAATAAAATCTTTAAAAAAAAAAGATTAAGACACATGAGGTAACTTTCTCAAGGTCGTCTGTAGACCTGAGGTTCTATAAATGTTCCTCTTCTACAAATGCAGAAGCTGAGGTGCAAGAAAGAGAAGGGTTTTTCTTTGACTCTGCAGTTTGCCAGCATCCCCAGCTAGAGCACACTGCACACATAAAAGCTCATCTCAGTAACTGTTTCCATGAAGGAGGCTTGACGATTTTATCAATATTCATGAAAAATTATTTTTTTAAAGCTAATAAGCATGTCAGAACATCTCAAGCCTGAAGGTCACATTATTCAGAATCCTTTTCTCTCCTATAGTGCTTTAATTCTGTGTCATCTTTCTGTCACAGTCCAGCACGCGTTCTCAAGTAGTAGTAATGACTCCATTACTTAATCAAAGTCCCAATCAATTAGGACCTATTGTCAAAATGTAATCATCTATTTATCTTTTTTTTTTTAAGATTTTACTCATTTATTTGACAGACAGAGACACAGCAAGAGAGGGAACACAAGCAGGAGGAGTGGGAGAGGGAGAAGCAAGCTTCCCGCGGAGCAGGGAGCCCAATGCAGGGCTCGATCCCAGGACCCTGGGACCATGACCTGAGCCGAAGGCAGACGCTTAACGACTGAGCCACCCAGGGGCCCCAATCATCTATTTATCTTAAACAGGCTGTCTTCTCTTCTCTAAAGTCACAGTCAATGGAAGTGTTGGAATTTTCCTCAAGAAAGGCTAAATGTAACCTCATTGTTTGCTTTCCCAGCCCCTGGTCCTCTTGTTCTGGAACTGGTAACTGATTTTCAAGGCAGGGGGCTTTCTTAACCAAAGGGCGGGGGTGCGGGGGGGTTAGGAGGGGTAGGGTGGGGAGGCAAAGGCTTCGCAATTTAAATCTCAACAGCCTCCAACTTGGAGATGCTCCTGAAGCTTCTCCTAGGCACAGGGGGGACCCTGACTTCCCCTCAGCTCCAGTTTTTGCTCTTAGCAATCTTTGCTTGCGTCCTTCATGTTGGTTGGGCTTACCTGTGCTCTTGAAAACTGTTTATGATCTTTCCCAGATAAGCCCCATCCTTTCAGTTCTCATTAACTCCCAGTCAGAGGTTCCTAACTTGAAGCTCACAGAGCCCTAACAATTCATAGATTTGTTTCAAGGATACCACGGACCATTTCAAATTAGTCCAAATTTGATGTGGCTCTGCATTTAGTCTTTTCCAAGGTAGAGATTTTTCTACAGCTTCTCAAAGAAATAGGTGACCTGAAACAAGACTGAAAACCACTTTTTTTTCTCGTTCTTTTTTTTTTTTAGATTTTATTTATTTATTTGAGAGAGAGAATGAGAGAGAGCACGAGAGGGAAGAGGGTCAGAGGGAGAAGCAGACTCCCTGCTGAGCAGGGAGCCCGATGTGGGACTTGATCCCAGGACTCCAGGATCATGACCTGAGCCAAAGGCAGTCGCTTAACCAACTGAGCCACCCAGGCACCGTTCCTTGTTCTTTTTAAAAAGGTTTCAAACATGGGGTGCCTAGGTGGCTCAGTCAGTTAAGCACCTGCCTTTGGCTCAGGTCATGATCCCAGGGTCCTGGGATCCAGCCCCAAGTTGGGCTCCTTGCTCAGCAGGGAGCCTGCTTCTCCCTTCTCCCTCCGCTGTTCCTCCAGCTTGTGCTCTCTGTCAAATAAATAAAATATTTTTTTAAAAAAGGTTTCAAACAAATAATTTTCCTTTGTTTTGTGTTTTCCCTTTGAACCAGCTCTTCATTCAGGGCATCCATTAGGCTGCTCCCCCTTCATTGAATCCCAAACTACCTTCTATCTATCTATCTATCTATCTATCTATCTATCTATCTATCTATCTATCTATCTATCTAACTATCTTCATGCCAGATTGCTCACATTTATACTCCAAACCTAAACAGTGAGGTAGGAAATTATTTCTCACTCTCTGATTCTTAAAATGGTTAATTTCCCCCCTCTGGAATGGGCATTAAGATTTTGTCTTTCTTCATTTATTTATAAACTGGAAACTTAGACTCTGCTCAAATAAAGATGTCCCACTGAGTTTACCTTGCTAGGGGACAGGAAAATCAAAGGACGTTCTGAATCCGAGGCTGAAGGAAGCAATCCTTCTCATATCACACCTGAGACTTCTCCTCCTGCTGCTAGATTTCACACTCACAGCCACCACGTGCCACATGGTCAGCTGCATGGCACGGTGGTGCCAACTTTACCAGTGCATGTATGCTAATCAGTTACGGTCTTAGCTACCACCTTAAAGAGATGGAGCCATAATCTCCCAGCATTTGTCTTCTAAGCTCTTCTCCTGACCTAGGAAAGCCAGTTTGGATGTTGTTGGGGGTGTTTGATTGTTAGAGCGTGATCTGGAGGTGGGTTCTTGGTTGGCCGAGGAAAGCCATGCCAGGAAGTTTGGACAGTATGCCATCTGCAATGCAAAACCACTAAAGGATTTAAGTTAAAAAAAAAAAAAAAAGAAGTAATGATCAGAGTTGCATTCGAAAAGTAACATTTTCGAGAATAAATAAGGGAAGCATAAGATTTGGAGTCTACATGTCAGGCTAGAAAAGTGTTGGTCCATTTTAGATTGAATGCAGTGGAGATGGAGAGAATGGGCCAGATATAAGGAGACTTAGGACATAGGTAGCGAGTGAGTTAACTGTGGCAGTCGGATAAGACGTAAGAAAAGAGTCAAAGATTACTTCTTTATTTCTAGATTGGATTGGGGTAGGGGGTGGTGCCAGTTACTGGTAGGAAATGAGCAGGCTAGGTGTGGGGGAAGAAAGAGAGGTGAGGAATTCAACTTTGGACATGCTGATTTTGAAGTGCCTGCAAATCATTCAAGAAAGAATGTCCTGCAGACAATTTAAAATACAAAGCCAGGAGCTCAGGGGAGAGGTAGAAACATAGGTCTATCCCCATCAATATGTAGATAACTGAAGATTACCCAGGGATGGGGGATAATGAAAAAATTAGGTCCAGGCCAAACCCTAATATATTTAAAAAAATTTTTTTTAGAGAGAGAGAATGAGGAGGGGGAGGGACAGAGGGAAAGAGAGAGAATCTTAAGGAGGCTCCATGCCCTGCGTGGAGCCCAACACAGGGCTCACTCTCACGATCCTGAGAGGACCTGAGCCAAAATCAAGAGTCAGACTCAGAACTGACTGAGCCCCACCTAATATATGTTTTTAATTTTTTCCTTTAAGTAAACTCCACACCACACATGGGGCTCAACTTCACTACCCTGAGATCAAGAGTCACATGCTCTACTGGCTGAGCCAGCCAGACACTCCAGGACCCTAATATTTAAGACACAGATTAACAAGGGGGAGACTAACAAGAAGTTACCAGGGATTGAGAAAGAAAATAAAGTGTGTGTTGTCCCCTGGATGAATCCTGAGGACAATTATGCCGAGTGAAGCGAGCCAGTCATGACAGGAGAAACATCGCATGATTCCACTTGTTTGAGGTACCTGGAGCAGTCAAATTGACAGGGACAGAAAGTAGAATGGTGGTTGTCAAGGACTAGGGGGAAGGAGGGATGGGGAGCTAGTGTTTAATGGGTATAAAATTGCAGTTGTGTAAGATGGAAATAATTTTGGACATAGACAGTGGTGCTGGTGGCTCAACAATGTGAATGTGCTTAATGCCACTAACCATATGTATGAAAGTGGTTGAGATAGTATATGTTATGCTATATGTATTTTGCCACAATTTTCAAAGTGTGCCAGAGAAGCCAGGAGAACAGAGCATTTGGAGAGAAAGGTTGTAGTCAACTGGCACGCATGTCAAGGGGCCAAGCATGATCAGGACTGAAAGATGTTCAGTTGAGCAACATAATGACTACTGACGTTCTCTTAAAAAGTAGCTTTACAGGTGTCATGGGGATAGAAGGCAGATTTCTGTGGGTGAAAGAATGGAGGGGGGCACCTGGCTGGCTCAGTCAGTAGGCATGCAACTCTTGATCTCAGAGTTCAAGCCCTATATTGGGCATGGAGCCCACTTAAAAAAGAATGGAGGGCTTCCGGGCAAGGTTGCATTGTAGTTTCAAGATGTAAGGTGCCCCCTCTTTCCTGCAATACACAATAAATAAGATATAAATACATATAAAAATGTAAAAACAGACGTCAAAGAAAAATCAGAACTGGACAGAATTTAAGGTGGTGAAAACAGACTTTATTCAAAAAGCTACTGCAGTACGGGAAGAGACTCTAGTATAGAACTGGGCTTAATTCTGGAAACAGCTAGAAGTAGTGGAGAATTACAGCCAAGGAACAAGCTTTGGGGAGGGGCCATTGGTGATGGACAATGACTCTGAGGAGATACCAAGCCTGGGGAAATTATGGTTGAACCCACCTAAGAGAGTCTTGCTCAAGTCCAGCCAGGGTGATCTGATATCACCTGGGAGAGGGGATAGTGGTAGTGAGAAGTTTGATCAGATATCAAGCATAGGGAAATCTTGCTAAACTGACATGCTTTTTTTTTTCAAGTTTTTTTTTTTTTTTTTTTTTTTTAAGTAATCTCTACACCCAACGTGAGGCTCAAACCCATAACCCCAAGATCAAGAGTTGCATGCTCCACCAGCTGAGCCAGCCGGGTGCCCCTAAACTGAGGATTCTTGCTCAAACTGGATCCTACAAGGAAGCACAGACAGATCTTGTTAGCGAGAGGGTTCAGGGCACCTGGCTAAAGTTTGGTCAAGCAAGAACTCTTGGTCACAGTCCAAAAAAATAACATAAACACTTTTTTTGTTGGAATTAAGCCAAGCTACAAAGGCTTGGTGACTGATCTTAAATATTCTCAACATCATATGGAGCAGTATTTCTATGTTGCTGTAGGGAAGACAGACTTCTTCCTCAACTCTCTTTGGTTCAGTCGGTGGGGCCCATGAATCAAACAGAAAAAAGACAGATTAACAGGAGAAAAAAAAAATTTAATTATTTACATATAAGGGGAGTTCACAAAGAAATGTGACTCAAGAAGGAAATTAGATGAGCAAAGGGAAAAAAAGAGAGAGAGAGAGAGAGAGACAAACCAAGAAACAGACTTTCAACTCTAGAGAACAAGCTGATGGTCCCCAGAGGGGAGGAGGTGGGAGGTGGGGGAACCAGGTGATGGGGACGATGGAGGGCACTTGTCGTGATGAGCACCGGGTGTTGGCTCACTATACTATACACATGAAATTAATATGAGCCTGTATATTAATTAGAATTTAAATAAAATCTTAAAGAGGTGAGGATTAGTGTAGATTATCCAATGTAATCTGAGATTTCCTTTAAATGTGGAGGGAGTGGGTGGGAGAGTCCATGTCAGGGTGAGGTGGGAAAGACTCAGTGGGCCTTGCTGGCTTGGAACAGGCCGAGGAATGCAGGCTGCCCCTGGAAAGTGGAAACCACACAATGGATTCTCCCCTGGAGCCTCCAGGAGGAACACGGCTCTGCTAAAACCTTGATGGTAGCTCAGTGAAATCCACATCAGACTTCTGACCTCTAGTATTGTGAGATAACGAGTGTGGTTTTTTTAAGCCAAAAAAAAAAGAAGGAAGTCAGAATTTAGGGATTATAAACCATTTTAACAAAGGGTAAAAAATTGACTGTGGAGAAGTAACTAGACAGAGAAGGAAGGGTTGGGCTCCTAAGTGCAGTAAATTAATTGTGGGAAGACAAAGACATGGGAAAAACTAAAGGAAGGTCAAAGTCATGTAGTAAGCTTTGTTAAACAGACTCGAGTGGGGGTCTTTTCCGTCGAAGAGAGTTGTCTTGGTGATTAAGGTCATCTTCCTTTTCCTGGTTCAGGACAGGGAGATACCTTTACAGACAGAGATTTGTTACCTTGACAAAGGGAAGTTTATGCCCTCCTGCCTTTAGATAGAAAGAAGGAGGTCAGTGAGATTTTCCTGGGTCTGCTATTTCTCAGTCGCCTTCAGCTCAAAATAATCCTCATGAAAAAGTGGCACATTTTTGGGGTAGCGTGCTCTGATCCTCTTCATTGCCAGGATGAGACCTGCGTGTGCACTGGGCCCCATGTGGGATGCTGAAGTCGGTTGTGAAAATGGACCAGGAGGAGGGGAAATATGAATGAATGAGCATGCATGTGTGTGTGCGTGGTGTGCGTGCGTGCGTGTGTGTGTGTGTGTGTGTGAAAGAGAGAGAAAGAGAACCCTCCTGTAAGTGTAAAGCCAAAATTCCAAAGTATATGAAAAAAACTAAGAAAGCCAACAAAATGAACAACCAAAAGATAAATTCATTCAATTCATTATTTTGAACTCATGGTCCCTAATAAATAGTTAGGAATACTCACAAAAGAGAGAGGATGGAAGCAGTATAAGAAAATTAAACACTAAAACAAACAAAACAACCTTTAAATCTTCAGAAAAGAAGAGAGGGTATATTGCATATACCCAGCAAGATCAGCGACGCTAAAACAAGGAACATTTTGAGAACAAAAGAGAATATTTGGAAATTAAAAATGTAATTTGAAAAAATTCCACCAAAGAAGGGGAGAACAAAATAAAAGTCATCATCTGGAAATCAGAACAAAAGGAAAAGAGACAGAAAATAGGGAGAGAAGAGAACAAAACTGGAGGATCTGTTTTAGAGACCAAACATCTGATTCTTCACCAGACTTTCGAAAGGTCTGTGGAGAAAATTCAAGAGATCCAGGAACTCGGATGTGAAAAAACCACATCTTTATTTTCCCTAATCTCTAACAGAAATGGAGCATCTCCTTTTGTTATTAATGTAAGCTACAAAACACAGTAGTCCTATGACCTTGTCGCCAAGAGAAATCCTAGATATTTTCAGTTGTTACAGATCTCTTAAAATGAGTTTGGGCACCTGGGTGGCTCAGATGGTTAAGCGTCTGCCTTCAGCTCGGGTCATGATCCCAGGGTCCTGGGATCGAGTCCCACATAGGGCTCCCTGCTTCTCGGGAGCCTGCTTCTCCCTCTGCCTCTCTCTCTCTCTCTCTGTCTCTCATGAATAAATAAATAAAATCTTTAAAAAAAAATGAGTTTGCACACATTACTATTTTATTTTTTTAAGATTTTATTTATTCATTTTAAAAAAGATTTTATTTATTTGAGAGAGTGAGAGAGAGCACAAACTGGGGGGAGGAGCAGAGGGAGAAGGAGAAGCAGACTCCCCACTGACCAGTGAGCCTGACACAGGGCTCAATCCCAGGACCCTGAGATCATGACCTGAGCTGAAGGCAGACACTTAACTGACTGAGCCACCCCGGCGCCCCGTAAGATTTTATTTTTAAGTAATCTCTCCACCCAACATGGGGCTCACCCTTGTAACCCTAAGATCAAGAGTCACATGCTCAAGGCGCCTGGGTGGCTCAGTCGGTTAAGCATCTGCCTTTGGCTCAGGTCATGATCCTGGAGTCCTAGGATCGAGCCTGGCATCAGGCTCCCTGTTCAGCAGTGAGTCTGTTTCTCCCTCCCCCTCTGTGCTCTCTCTCCCTTTCTCACCTTCTCTCAAATAAATAAATAAAATCTTTTTAAAAAAAAAAGGTCACATGCTCTACTGACTGAGCCATTCAGGAGCCCCACTCATTACTACTTTAAAAAGTCCTGGAAGTTATTAAACTTGCTGTTGGATTTTGTTATTTAAGCATACAACTGTAACAAATACAATAACACATATAACTATATGACAAATTTATTTCTTAATGTTTTGTTAATTATATTTCAGTAGAAGTGTTTTTATAATCTGTCAACTGAAAGAAAGCCAACGGGAAGGTAGCTTAGTAAATTCTTTATTTGTCATCTTACTGAGCACTATGGCCCAGGAGACTTTCAGGTTACTCTGAAGAACTGTTCCAAAGCCTGTTAACTACAGGGGATTCTATATACAAAGAGGGGAAGGGGGTATATGTTTTTGCAAGCAATCCTCCAAATACTTGTGGGTCACCAGGTATAATTTGTTTTGTTGTAAAGATTAAGGTTTATTGCTTTTCACACAGACACATGAAATACCCTTAAGTCATCATAATACATTAGGTTTCTATCATAATGATTATTCAAAAATATTGCCTGCATGCCTCTGCTTAACTGGTTTTCTGGTTCTAGTTTGTGGGTTCTCCCTGAAGTCACTTGAGAGATCCCAGAAAGCTGACATCAGTCGCCTATTTTAATGCACTACAGTTTTAGTGCATAAACTCTACATTTAATGCACAGAGTGCATACGTATATTGTGTATTTCAAAGTGTTATTGTGAAAAGGGGTTCATAATATAAAAGATAAGAACCTTTAATTTGGAAAACAGGAGTTTCATAAAGATATGAAGACAAAATTAAAGAAATGAAAACAAGAAAAGATTTCCAGACCTGAAGGACATGAATTTCCACATCAAATGGAGCCTCCGTGTGCTTAGACCAATAAATGAGGATCCACATCAAGATCTAGGATCATGAACTTACAGAACTTATGTGATGAAGACCCCCAGAATCTTGCAAAGAAACAAAAGAACTTATGAAGAACTGGGCATCAGGAATTCATCTAACAGCTCATCTGCAACACCGGAAGCCAGAAGACAATGGAGCAAAGTCTTCAAAATTCTGAAGGAAAATTATCTCCAGTCCAGAATTTTATAAGCAACCAAATTATCAATCTTAAATGATAGTGAGTACACACTGAAACTTCTGCTCCAGAAAAATGAAGGAAGAAATCACACAAGACAGGAATTCAGCCAACTGGTAACCCAACACAGGGGAGAAGTGAAATTCCCAAAATTACAGCAAAGGGTAGTCCCAGATTAATATCTCTCCCGCAGTTCTACAGAGCATGCAAGAGGATAAAGGGATTCCCCAAGAACAAATGCAAATGATAGTGTATTTGCTGTTTCAACATATCGGAAGGTTTAATCTTGGCAGAGATTGGAGGATAAATCAAAGAAAGCTACTTTTAAAACAAAAAAGAGGGGGGCGCCTGGGTGGCTCAGTTGGTTAAGCGTCTGCCTTCCGCTCTGGTCATGGTCCCAGGGTCCTGGGATCGAGCCCCTGTTTGGCTCCCTGCTCAGCGGGGTAGTTTGCCCCTCCCCCTCCCCCTGCTCATGCTCTCTCTCACTCTCTCTCTCAAATAAATAAATAAAATCCCTAAAAAAAAAAAAAAAAAAAGAGGGAGAAGGAAAAGAAACAGTTGCAGTTTAAAAATTATTTAGAGCGATGCCTGGGTGGTTCAGTTGGTTCAGCGTTGGCCTTTGGCTCAGGTCATAATCTCAGGGTCCTGGGATTGAGCGCTCCACGTTCAGGGTCCCTGCTCAGCGGGGAGTCTGCTCCTCTCTCTGCCTGCCACTTCCCCTGCTTGTGCTCTTTCTCTCTCTCTCTCAAATAAATAAATAAATCTTTTAAAAAATTATTTAGAAACGAGGAGATTAAATACCCAAAGGAACAACTACAAGAGTGATTGTACGGATAGAGCTTCTCCACCTTGGCATTGTCAGTACTGTGCACTTGGAGAACTCTTTGTTGTAGGGGACTGGCTATCCCATCCTTGACCTAGTATGTGGCAGGAGTATCCCCCCTTCTAATTGTGAAGATCGAAAATCTCTCCAGACAGTACAGAGGTCCCTGGGGGGTGGGGATGAGCGCATGCAAAGTCATGCCGGGTTGAAAACTGGAATAGGGAACAGAAGAGTGTTTTTGCTATAAGTCTTGTGAAATTGATTTCAGAGTCATGTCCAGGTACTACTATGACAAAAAAAATTAAATTTAAAATGTCAATAGTAATAAAATAAAAAAATTTAAAAAAAGTCACTAGTATTCACAGATACCAATGATAATCAATTAGAAAAGTATATTGGTAATAGCAACAAAAACTGTTAGGTACCTAAGAATAAATCTCAAAGATGAACAAAGCAGAATAGAAAAAATCATATCTGTTATTAACGGACACAGGACCACCTGAATAAGTGAACATACATCATGCTTGTATATGGGAAGGAAAAAACTTCACAAAGATGGAAATCCTTCCAAAAGTAATTCATAGATTAAATTGAGGTCCGAGGGCGCCTGGGTGGCTCAGTTGCTTAAGCGACTGCCTTCGGCTCAGGTCATGATCCTGGAGTCCCGGGATCGAGTCCCGCATCGGGCTCCCCGCTCAGTGGGGAGTCTGCTTCTCCCTCTGACCCTCTTCCCTCTCGTGCTCTCTATCTCTCATTCTCTCTCTCTCTCTCTCTCAAATAAATAAATAAAATTTAAAAAAAAAAATAAAAAAATAAATTGAGGTCCGATAAGAATCTCCACAGGGTTTTCTCTGGCTCTAACAAGCTGATCTTAAAATCCATACAAGGAAGAGAAAAGGGTAAAAAAATGTACAATCAATGGAAGAGAATAGAGAGACGAATCCACTCATATTTGAAACTCGGTTTGTGGCAGAAGTGGGATTATTAACCTTTGGAGAGTGTATAACCTTATTCAATAAACAGCCCTGGGAGAATTAGTTATCTGTAGGAAAAAGTCAAATTGGATCCCTATCACAGATAGAAACCAATTCCCGGCATATTAAAAGTCTAAATCTGAAAAGTGAAATCATAAATGAGTAGGAAAATATTTTACCTATATAAGAACACATAAATCTTAACAGAAGTTACAGATGTTTGGCCAAATTACAATTTAAAATTTCTTATAATCAGGGACATCAGACATACATAGAAAAGACAGGGCCCTCTGGAAGAAGCCACTTGTAATTCATTAAGTGACATAGGGTTAATAATACCCAGTGTATTTAAATAACTTTTACAAATCAGTAAGAGAAGTGTAATTGAAAAGAAGACAAAAGAATAAGCAGGTCCGGCCAGGAGGGGGAAATGGGTAGGAACAGTCAATAGCATATGAAATGGTGCTTACCCTCATATTAATCACCAGGGAAATGCAAATTAATCACAATAACCTACCATTTCATACTTTTTTTAAAAAGATTTTATTTATTTGAGAGAGTGTGATCGAGAGAGAATGGGAGCAGGGGCAGAGGGAGAGGGAGAAGCAGACTCCCCCGCTGAGCAGGGAGCCCTCACAGGGCTCCATCCCAGGACCCTGGGACCATGACCTCAGCTGAAGGCAGACGCTTGACCGACTGAGCCACCCAGGTGCCCCTACCATTTCATACTTATGAAAGCCTTGATTTTCTTCTGATACCCATCTCCTCCCCCATGTCTCAGGTAAATTGTGGTTTAAGGCAATCACAGCTAACAAAGCCACAAGGCAGTATCAGCTGTGCAGTTGTAGGAAAGGTATTTTTTCACTCTAAAAAGAAAAGACATGTAGGGAAGTAAGAATCTTGGATCTTCGGGCGCCTGGGTGGCTCAGTTGGTTAAGCGACTGCCTTCGGCTCAGGTCATGATCCTGGAGTCCCGGGATCGAGTCCCACATTGGGCTCCCTGCTGAGCAGGGAGTCTGCTTCTCCCTCTGACCCTCCCCCCCGTCATGTGCTCTCTCTCTCTCTCTCTCTCAAATAAATAAATAAAATAAAATAAAAAGAATCTTGGATCTTTTGGGGTCTCCCAGTAATGTCTGGAGCTATGGCAGCCACCTTGTGAGTGTGAGTAGAGTGAGGTTGAAATGAAGACACTGAGTTGCACAAGGGAGAAAAATGGAACAAACCTAGTCCTTAATGAATTTTTGAATTAACCAACCCTAGTAATGCCAAACCAGATTTTGTATGTCTGTGGAGGGGAGGGGGGGCATAGATCCCTTATTGTTGAAGACATTTTAAGTTTGGTTTTCCAACAGTTGCAGCTTAAATCATCCTAAGTGTCTCTGACACTAAACTGCAAATTACTCAAAAGAAGGGACATGTCTTTTTCACTTTTATCCTCTGTACTAAAAACACTTGCTAAACAGAGGCACAAAAATTACTTAGTAAATAAATGAAAACCTAGTCAGGATGGCTCTAGAGAATGGTAAATTAACTTTTTTTAATATTCCTCTTTCTTGGTCCCCCTTCCCATCACTCCCCACCCACATATTCCCACCATGCCCACAAGGCCCCCCTAAATTCTTCTGATACAAAATGACAGGGAATGAAATTTTTCTCCCCTTCTCCAGGCCCCATATTAAAAACACCTCTTATGTTGCCATTCCCTCCAGAGTCCCACACACTGCAAACGTTAGTATTATTAACCAATTGCACCAGAATAATTAGTTCCTTACTTTTCCTGCCCAGACCATATATCCATTTTTACAGCTATCTACAAACACCTAAACAAAGAAGTCTCTTTTAGGGTTCCCAGACCCAATTCCAACATGGCAGGGGAGAGGGTTCCACCCTGCAAGACACCAAGCAATTTTCTTGGACATCCTGCTGGTATCCAAGAATTCAAGTCAATTCTGATACTGTCTACCCAGAAATAGCATCAGATCCCACAGGTTAAGGATTCAGTCCCACAAGACGGGCCGCACCCACTCCAGATGCCAGTTACAAGCCCCAGGCTGTCACCTGTGCTTCTGACCTACTGGCTTCAGATTGGCTGTTCCAATGACCTCTTCTTAGGTGGCATTAGTTTGCTAGAGCAGCTCACAGAACTCAGGGAAACACATTTACCGGTTTATCAAAGGATAGGATAAAGGATATGAATCAAGGGCCAGTTGGAAGGAGATAGAGCAAGGTCCGGAATGGAAGAGCTTCTGTCCTTGTAGAGCTTGGCACCAGCTTGGTGGCACATGGGAGTCTTTGGGCTTTAAGAGAGGAAGTGCTCAGAAGATAAAAAAGCTCTCCTCTGCAGTTTTTATGGAGGCTTTATTACATAGTCGTGATTGATTAAGTCGTGGCCATTGCCTGATTCAACCTCTAGCCCGTCTCCCCTCCCTGGAGGTCTGGGGGTAGACCCGCACCCTCCATTCATGGTTAGTCCTCCTGGCAACCAGTCCCCACCCTTGGGTGGGGTCCAAAAATCACCTTTATAATAAGGAGACCCCATTTCACTTCTCCAGTAGAAGCATACTCAGGAACTGTGGCTGAAGACCAAATACATCTGAATGACCAAACAGGTATTATAAATGATTATATCGAAAAGCCAGTGGTAGGAAGATGGAGTCCAAGGGCAAAGTTAGTAAGATATTGGCGGTGTCAGGGTGTTTTTCCAGCACCTCTTAGCACCCTCCGTACACATGTCTCTTGCTCACCAGCTTTCCTGTTGAGCCCGCCCTATACAGGCCACAGTTGAGGCTCATGACCAATGGAGTAACACAGGCATCACCACTAGAAGCCTCGTAAGGAATGAGGCTGACCTCGAGCTGTATCCCAGGTGGTAGAACACTAGCCTGTTTCTTCTCAGGGGGAAGAGAAATGTGGAATTAATCATCTAATTGGGGCCAGCACTTGAACCAAGGCTAACCAGCTGTCCACCTCCGGGTGGCACCTGATTCACAAAGAGTTTTATTCACAAGGGAGCCTGTCACAGAAACTGGTGTGAGCAGTGCCCCCTGGAGTTGTGTGAGGATGTACTACTAGTTTGGACTCAACAAACAATTAAAATCGACGTGATGGCCTAGAGATGATCTCTCTTCACTTGGTGAGTGGGAGAACTCTCTGGAACCTTCCAGGGCAGCCTCTTGCCGGCAGTCCTTTTGTGGTGAGGCAGGAGGAGAGCAACAGAAGTCATGCAGAGTAGAGGCCAACACCAGGAAACAGCCATCTACGGCCATGGTCTCAGCCTTGGCTGCATACTGGAATCATCGGGGAAGCCACAAAAACACGGGTGCCTATGTCTGAAGTAACTAGTCTGGGGTGCAGCCAGGGCATCTGGGATATGAAAATGTCCCCAAGGGAGTGGGTGAGCAGCCAGGTTGTGAACCACCGCTCCAAATCTATTTTAGCTGGCAACCCCCCCCACCCCAAACCGGTACCCATGCCCCAAACCCCATCTTGTACCAGAAGTGTTTTCTCTCCCCTGTAGCCCAATAGTTGATCTACATAACACACCTGTAGGGCAGGTCAGGGCTGCTTGCATTTTTTTTTTTTTTTTAAGTAGGCTCCACATCCAATGTGGGGCTTGAACTCAACCCTGAGATCAAGAGTCACATGCTTTACTGACTGAGCCAGCCCACTGTTTGCTCATTTTCGATAGGAAGAAACCAAACTCTGAGAACACAAGTATCTCAGCTAGGGATTTACAAAATGCTTTTCCTTCTAGGAGATCTTTTAAGATTGTTAAAGTGAAAATGTTTTTTTTTCTGCCTATTCCTTGAGGGCAGGAAGATAAGGATTTGAGTCCCGACACAAAAGGATATGGTGAATATGTGAATGGCCTTAACAGTTGGGATTGTTAAGTGTGGAAATGGGTTGTCTTAGAGAAGCCCGAGTCTTATTTTATAGGGACTTGTATTTTAGTTCAAGACACTCATATTAGGGTAAGAGAACTGATCAAATCATCTCATGGATTTTTTCCAAATTTTTGACTCTACGAACGCTACACATACAGTTTCTCTCCCTGACACATTTTGTATGTGGGAGTCTACACGTATCTGTTTGTATATGCGTGGGTCTGGACTTGTGTGAATGCTCTTTTAATGCAGCATTTTCAACCATCTACCACAGGATCTCATACTTTTACCCCAGGATTATGCCTTTACATCACTGGATGTCAAATCTCTCTCACTTTTTTTTTTTAAATAAGATTTTATTTATTTGACAAAGACACAGAGAAAGGGAACGCAAGCAGGGGCAGTAGGAGAGGGAGAAGCAGGCTTCCCGCAGAGCAGGGAGCCCGATGCGGGGCTCGATCCCCGGACCCTGGGACCATGACCTGAGCTGAAGGCAGACGCTTAACGACTGAGCTACCCAGGCGCCCCCCCCCCTCTTTTTTAATGCTATTCTTTTTTTTTTTTTTTTTTAAGATTTATTTATTTGAGAGAGAGAGAGGTGGGGGAGAGTCAGAGGGAGAGAGACTCTTAAGCAGGCTACGTGCCCAGCGCAAAGCCCCGGGGCTCGGGGCTCTATCTCACCACCCCTGAGATCATGACCTGAGCCGAAACCAAGAGTCAGATGCTCAGCTGACTGAGCCACCCAAGAGCCCCAAACCTGTTTTAAAGCAGATTAACAAAACCTTGCACACACTGTGTAAGACAGATATATTTAATTATGAGTTAGAAATGTTTATGTATAACAAAAGCGATCAACAAGAAGATTCAGCATGGTTTGATGAACACAAAACACTTTTAACTTTTTGTTTGTAAACAACTTTAAAAAAGTTACAAAAATAAAAATGTCACAGAGTATCCTGGTATATCCTTTGCTCCGATTTGCTATTATAAACAGTTTACCCTGTATACTTTATCATTTGCTCCGTTCTCTCTGCACACCACACACACACACACACACACACACACACACACACACACACACACAATTTTTTCTGGAGGTTTTGAGGATGAGTTCCGTGTCATGACCCTTCACCCCTAAATACATCAGTGCATATCTCCTGAGGATAGGGCTATTCCATTATGTGATCATAGTACAGTTTTCAGCTTGATAAATAAATTTGCATTGATTCAATACTCTAACAGCCGTGCTCCAGTTTGTCAGTTAACCTAATAACACCTCTAATATGCCCCTTACTGCAGGATCCAGCCTAGGGTCAGTTATTTCATTTAGTGTTTCTGTCTCTCAGCTGCCTCTAGTCTGGAGCAGTTCGTTTCTTTCTCTTTTATACCATTACCATTTGTAATGGGTACAGTTATCCCCCTGCCCCCCCTTTTTTTGATAGGACAGTCCACATTTGGGGTTTGCCTGATGTCTCTTTGGAACTGGACTGCGGTTACATATCCTTGGCCGGAACACCGCACAGAGGATGCTGTGTGCTCAAAGCATCAGACTTGTGATGTAGTTTTTGGAATGTTGGTGAGGTCCGGAGCTGACAGCCAAGAAAGAATCCTTGAGACGTCTTTGGTGCAAAAAGGGTGGTTTTATTAAAGCACAGGAGGACCTGTGGGCAGAAAGAGCTACTGCCCTGGGGTGGTGAGGAATGGCTGAGTCTATACTTGGGAGTTGGGAGAGGTAAGGACAAAGGGAGGTGGCCAGGAGGACTTTGATATGCTAAAGAAGACCCTCAGGATCCAGGAGGTCTCGCCACTGTCAAGCTAAGGTTGTTTTGCCCTCTAGCAAATCATTAACATTCAGACGGTTAGGAGTTTCCTGGAGGAATGTCACATACATCCCACCCAGGAGTGGGGGGGGCGGTTTGCAGGGTGTCAGCTTGTGCTTTGTCCTCAGCTTGCCTTCTGCTTCCTCATCACTTGGAGGTACAAGGCGCCCCTCTGTTTCTTCTTAGTGATGTTAATTTTGATCTCTCAGTCTAGGTGTTGCCTGATGTTTCCACTGTATCATAACTTATAACTTCCTCCCTTGTAACTGTGACAGCTTCCCTGGGAAGATACTTTATGACAATACATATACTCCGCTCCTCATCAAAACATCCTCCTTGATTTGGCATTCTTTCAGGATTCTGGCCATTCCCAACCTTTACCTCAGTGCTTGCTGACACTGATGTTTGGAAGACTGGTCAACTCCAGCACTCCCTCCACACTTACAGCTGGTTTATAGCCCTGCTCTCCTTCCTTCCTTCCTTTCTTCCTTCCCTAGATTCATGAATTTGTATTTTTTCAATGGTTTATAAATTGTTACTGTGCTTAATAATTTTTGTGCTCAGATTGGGAGACTCTTCAAACTGGCTCCTGTAGCCTCCATTGTTGGAGCACCTTCTTACTTTCTGGCACAAAGGACTGTTTCAGACCAGTACTGATGTGGGAAACAAAAGCAGAAGAAAAATTACTAAATTTCCTTACTATGTACAGTCCATTGAAAAATCCTTGAAACAGGCAGAGTGACCTTCCTCTAGGAGCTCAGCTGCCTCCATGTTGATACTTGGCTAAAGGCAAAAGGCAATCTTAGCCCCACCCCCCAGGATCCTGTAAGTCTACTTTAACATCTAAAAATTCCTTTGTTAAGTTTCTTTATCTCTACCCCACCCACAAGATACTCCCAAGCATATGGCCCACCGATACACATCTGAAGGGTCTCATGACTAAGGTTTTATTAGACAGTAATAAATGACCTTTTCGCAACAACAGCTAGCCGCCTTAAGGTCCTGGACACCTTGCTTCTAAAATTCCTTAGAGACCTATGCTATCCCTAACCCCCTCCCAACTTGCAAGTATGTAATGGGCCCCTCCTCACAACCCCTGTGCAGCTCTTTCTGCCCACGGGTCCTCCTGTGCTTTAATAAAACCACCCTTTTGCACCAAAGACGTCTCAAGAATTTTTTCTTGGCCGTGGGCTTTGAAAACTACGTCTTTCCTCCATCAGTCTCATGTTTAGACCCAGGGAAGCTCCAGGCCAGGGCCTCAGAAGGTCATGTGCTTTCATACTACCTACCATCTTCAAGTTCTTCTAAGTCCTCCTCTGGGTCCTAATGATGTGGGAAACAAAGGCAGAAGTGACTGTAAATAAAATTAGATGTCCCAGTAACCAGCCCATTGACAAATACTTGAGATAGGCAAGGAAGCCCCCAACTGTCTTTTCTTTTTTTTTTTTTTTTTTAAGATTTTATTTATTTATTTGACAGACACAGCGAGAGAGGGAACACAAGCAGGGGGAGTGGGAGAGGGAGAAGCAGGCTTCCTGCCGAGCAGGGAGCCCGATGCAGGGCTTGATCCCAGGACCTTAACGACTGAGCCACCCAGGCTCCCCCCAACTGTCTTAATGTTTTGCTAGAAGGATGAACAATCTTAGCTTGATAATAGCCAGGCCTCCAGGGTCCTGAGGGTCTTCTTTAGCATATCAAAGTCCTCCTGGCCACCTTCCCTTGTGCTTACCTTCCCCCAACTCCCAAGTATAGAATCAGCCATTCCTCACCATCCCAGGGCAGCAGCTCTTCTGCCCATGGGTCCATCCCTGTGCTTTAATAAAACCACCCTTTTTGCACCAAAGACATCTCAAGAATTCTTTCGTGGTCATTCATTGGCTCTGGACCCCAACACATTCCAAAAACTCCATCACTAGAACTTCCCAGGGCCAGCACTGGGATAACCGTTTCTTGCATAAGTGGTACCACGCTCTTCCCAATCCACCCATGAGCTCTTTGTGGATCCCCACCCCCCCACCATCCTGTTGGTGGTGTGTGCCAGGCAGGGGCACTGTCAACATTTAAAGAGAGCAAATTCCAGGAATGTCTGAGGAGTTCAAGAGATGACACAACAAGAAGACATGTTATTCTACATTATTCTACATTCTATAAAATTCAGAATGGGAAATTTAACATGCCCAGAAAATATAAAATAGATCTTAGTTCCCTGCACACTTTAGGCGTGTGAACATCATCGACAGAGCACAGGAACCACCTTGGACTGAATCACTGGAAGTTAGCATTCTCGGGCTTGCTCCATGGATGACGCAGCATCATGAGCAAATGGTACCAGAGAGATACAGAGGCAAAAAAATCTATATTGTTTCAGTAAGAACAGGTCCTAAAGATCTGTGGCTCTTGAAGTTAACAGTGTTACCTTTTATCTTGTGGTGAGATGTGGGAGTTTAGCCAAGGAGAGTGCTTTGGGCAAATAGGAAGAGATGGTGCCCAGATCCTGGGAATGATCGTCATGTGTTCTTTGACCAATCACACAAAGGTAACAACCTCTTTTCTATCAGTTAGTCCAAATCTTCATTGATAAATAATCATAACTTATGTGGTCTCATGAATTTTGTAATACATTTTTTAACCAAAATTTTGGATAGCCTACAAAAGTGACTGGCCTGATATTCCACATACTTGGGGACCGCCATGGTCCTGGTCATCTTGCAGCTGCTCTGCTCCAGCCTTGGAATCAGTCTTTTGTCCATGGAGTCTGGGTGTCAGAGACCAAGATCTCTGTGTTAGTTCCATGAACTCGATAAACATAAAATTTTGAACTTGGGAGTTAGACTTAACAGTTTCCGGTCTTTTATCAGACTCAGCACCTGTAGTGAATAATGTCATTTTGGGCATCCAGCCCTCTCTCCCTCCTGCTAGTACCCCATATTCCGTGGGGTGTCTGTTGTGCATAGTTGGTGGGAGGCAGTGACATTATCACTTTATCACTAATGAAAAGGGCCATTAGCTCCTCCTTATTCCCAGAGAACGACATGACTAAGCCTCACTTACTCGGATGCTTTCTTTCCCCTGCAAGTTTAAATCTTGAGCAAGTATCACGGGAACATGGATGGTTGGCGGTGATCCCAGAGGCAAGAGTGTGCAGTGCAACTTCTCCTGGGCTTCTGCTTCTTCCACCCTGAACCCCCGTGGTTTTTTACCATTTCCCAAGATAAATTTCTTTTTTTTTTTTTAAGATTTTATTTATTTGAGAGAGAGAATGAGATAGAGCACGAGAGGGGTAAGGGTCAGAGGGAGAAGCAGACTCCCCGCTGAGCAGGGAGCCCGATGTGGGACTTGATCCTGGGACTCCAGGATCATGACCCAAGCCGAAGGCAGTCGCTTAACCAACTGAGCCACCCAGGCGCCCTCCCAAGATAAATTTCATCATCCACCTGTTGATTTTCTGAGACTCTTCTGAGTCTTCTTGCAATAAATACTCTTTTTTTTTCTTTTTGTATAAGATAGTATTGGTTTTGTTTCTTAAAACAATGACTCTTGACTGAATCAGCATTCTATTTATTTCTGGTGTTTTTTTATTGTTGTTTGGTATCAAGAGGATTTCGATTCAGTTAAGTTTTGCAAATGGTAGTAATTTAACAGCTTGTCTTGCAATCTCAGGATACACAGAAGTAAAGTCTTCCAAAAGCTTGAGCGTAGAGTTATAGGAAATTTCCATTTCAACATGGAAGCATGTAGCGTATCTAAGAACAGCTCATAATCCTTAGTTGGTGATTGTTTAATTTTGAAAGTGTTAATGAACAGCTTTCTCAACCACTTAAATTTTTCGCTGTTCATAAAAAATACTTTCCAAATATATCTTATAACATGAAATGTTCAATGATATAAATGAAAAGAAACTCAAAAATCTCAGGGCTCACTCCTGACACTTGAAAGTTTTTAAAACAACAAAGTTTATTTTGCCTTTGTGTATTAGAGATAAACTTTATTTCACTTTCATCCTTGGTGCATTATTTACATTTGTAAGCATATAATAAAGAGATCGAGGTCAGCACAAAATAGTTCAGCCATTTGGCATAGTTAACACATTGGCAGCCTCCCCTGTGTTTAAATCTGTGTCTGTCACATTGGAGTAGATGCAAATGTGTGCTGATACACTTCCAAAAAAATAGTAGAAAAACTCCATTGTGAAAAATGAAATTTGGATGTAAGCTTCTATGTAGAATCCTAAAAAACCTGATGGAAACAACAGGTTTGCTGGTAATACTCTCCCTATCCTGTTTAATTTTTTTAAATTGTACATTTCTAGGCTTGGATAAGGTCCTCCCTCCTTCCTGATATCTTCCCTATGCCCAGCTCAAAAGAAATCTCTCTCTTCCTGGGGGGCCTGGGTGGCACAGTCAGCTAAGCATCCAACTCTTGGTTTCGGCTCAGGTCATGATACCAGGGTTGTGAGATCGAGCCCCACATTGGGCTCCACCCTCACTCAGTGCAGAGTCTGCTAAAGCTTCCCTCTCTCTCTCTCCTCTGCCCCTGCATACTCTTCCTCTCTCTCTCTCTAAAATAAAGAAATAAATCTTAAAAAAAAAGAAATATCTCTCTTTCATGTGCTTAAAGCAATTATTTCCCTCCTATAGAAAGGCAGAGGCAAGACATGGCCTTCCCTGACCGCTCACCATTTGGGCTTGGGATATATATATATATATAATGTCTTCTTTTCTCAAAGATATTTTATTTATTTATTTATTTATTTATTTTTAAGATTTTATTTATTCATTTGTGAGAGAGACAGAGAGAGAACAAGCAGAGGGAGAGGCAGAGAGAGAGGGAGAAGCAGACTCCCCGCTGAGCAAGGAGCCCAATGTGGGACTCGATCCCAGGACCCCGGGACCACGACCCGAGCCGAAGGCAGACGCTTAACCATCTGAGCCACCGAGGCGCCCTCTCAAATATATTTTAAACTACTTAGAGTCATGAACCACTTCCTACATGGGTATTTGTCACTTGATCAGTATTAAATTCCACTCTTGCCCCTCAGATTCATTTTCATGCACTTGGTGGAGTGTTTCCCAGTCATGTCACCTGCTACCTTTCCAATGTTGACTCACTTTCATGCCACAGGTGCTATTTTTACTAGACATTTTTTCTCTGGATTACTCACTTTTTAAATATAAATTAACTTATTTTAGTTTTTAAAAGATTTTATTTATCTATTTATTGGAGAGAGAGAATAAGCAGGGGGAGGGGAAGAGGGAACAGAAAGAGAAGCAGAATCCCAGCCGAGCAGGAAGGCAGACCCCAGGCTTGATCCCAGGACCTGGAGATCATGCATGACCTGAGCAGAAGGCAGACGCTTAACCAACTGAGCCATCCAGGCATCTCCCCTTACCTTAACTTACTTTAAAAGGAAGCTTTCCTTTAAAATAAGGAAAGCTGGCTGGCTCAGTCAGAGTATGTGAGTCTTGATCTCGGGGTTGTGAGTTCAAGCCCCACCCTGGGTATAGAGATTACTTAAAAATGAGGCCTGGGTGGTTCACTTGGTTAAGCGTCCTACTCTTGACCTCGGGCCTTTTTTTCTTTTTTTTCTTTAAGATTTTATTTATTCATTTGAGAGAGTGTGTGTGTGTGTGTGCATGAGCAGGGCAGGGAGGGGCAGAGAGACAAGTGGACTCCCTGCTGAGCAGTAAGCCCAACTTGCGGCTCAATCCCAGGACCCCAAGATCATGACCTGAGCCATAACTGACTGAGCCACACAGGTGCCTCTCAGTTCAGGTCTTGATCTCAGGGTCATGAGTTCGAGCCCCATGTTGGGCTCCACGTTGGGCTTAGAGCCTACTTAAACAACAACAACAACAAAACCTTTAAATAAACAAACAAACAAACAAACAAACAAATAAATAATAAAAGGAAGCTTTCCATGAATA
This sequence comes from Callorhinus ursinus, assembly GCF_003265705.2. Lineage (NCBI taxonomy): Eukaryota > Metazoa > Chordata > Mammalia > Carnivora > Otariidae > Callorhinus > Callorhinus ursinus. Next base: position 16,863,319 of record NW_027397073.1, on the reverse strand, counting down.
GGAAACCAGTATTGTTTGCCACAAATTGAAGGTAACATAAAAATAAATACATTTTTAAAAAGCAACACTGTTATTTCTTGAACTCTAGCCAGCTGCTGCTGCCTTTGGGCTCTGAGGCCAAGGGAAAAAGGAAGTTCAGTGAGTGTTAGAGTCATTTCTCCTTAACTCATCGGATTTGGAACATTGGAAAGGGAGTACCTTTCTTTGTCACCATGGGACTCAATGTTATTGAAGTTATCCACATCAACTAAGACCACCCTGTGTGGCATGGGAGGCAGATACCCACTAAGTGGAGAAACACAAAAATAAAGAGAGCAGCCGAAGAGTAGTAAGAAGTGTCTCATACTCCATGTTCTTGCTTATCTCTACAACTCACTCTACAATTCTTCTCCACTCTTGCTTGCATGGTGGGACCACATGATACATTTCTCATCATTGACTGAGCCTTAGGTTCCTTATCTATAAAATAAGAGAATTCTGCCAGAGGCTCGTTCTGGATGCTTCCAGTCCTGTCTTCACCAGAGTCCATGATCACTAGATCATAAGCAGTCATGGAACCCAGGACACACACACACTCCTGTTTGCCATCACCACCCAGCGACTGATCACTATTTACCAAATGTTCAGCATCAGCTCAAGTCATCTTCGCCACGAAGGAGGATGGTGGCCAATATCACTGCCACCCCCCACCCCGACCTGACAAAGGACCAGAGTTAAATACAGGACAGATCCTTTCTCCCCTGAAGGGCAAATATTCAGGGAATACAGAGAGTTTTGAGCTTGGCTCTACCCCCCAGAGTTTCCATTGTTCCAATTACTCTGACTCTCTCACATTTTATTTCCATAAAGGGAAGGAAATCATAGACAAGCTAAATATATTTTAGCATGTAATCCCAGTTTAAGTTAGCTAAAGGGCAAATGAGCTATAAAATCATGCTGAAATCACCCAGAAATCATTTTTTAAAAGCAGAATGTTGGGGCCTCGTAGAGTTGATGGCAGTAAAAATGTGCAGATTGTAAAGTTGGTCTTCCCCTTTCTTGGGAGTGTGAATTTCTGGAAGCCCCAGCTTCCCCATCCATTACATGAGGAACGTGGGCTTCACTAGATCACCTCCATTTTCTCTCCTAGCAATTACCTTAAACATTTACAAAAATTCCTAGTTCTGAGAAAAATAATCAGGAATCGAATTTGTAGTTGGCCCTAAAACCACTAAATGGTAGGAAATGCAAATAGGAGTTAAGATTTAGAAATTGTCCCTTATATAATAGTTGAAAAAAAATCTTAGGTGAAAAAATAAGTGAGAATTCCTTATAAAATGAGAGAAAATCAGGGCGTCCGGGTGGCACAGTCAGTTAAACATCTGGCTCTTGTTTCAGCTCAGGTTGTAATCTCAGGGTCATAAAAGGAAGCCCTACATGGGCTCCGCACTCAGCAGGGAGTCTGCTTGAGATTCTCTCTTCTTCTCCCTCTGCCCCTCCTGCTCGTGCTCTCTCTCTTTTTCTTTCTCTCTCTCTCAAATAAATAAATAAATAAATCTTTAAAAAAGAAATAAAAGAGGGCGCCTGGGTGGCTCAGTCATTAAGCGTCTGCCTTCGGCTCGGGTCATGATCCCAGGGTCCTGGGATCGAGTCCCACATCGGGCTCCCTGCTCGGCAGGAAGCCTGCTTCACCCCCTCCAACTCCCCCTGCTTGTGTTTCTGCTCTCTCTGTCTCTCTCTCTGTCAAATAAATAAATAAAATCTTAAAAAAAAAAAGAAAGAAAGAAAAGAGTGCAGGATTTGAAACATGGTAGATGACGTGGACAAGCAACAAACTACCAATACTGTAGAAGAGCCCCTGGATCTGATCAGGCTCAGCCTGGATGAGCAAATTCATGTGAAAATGAGAAATGACAAAGAGCTCCGAGGCAGATTACATGCTTATTTTCGGCATTTAAATATGATGATGGGGGATGCGGAAGAAACCAAGACTACTATAGAAATTGAGGAGGAAACATATGAAAAGATACATAAATCAACAAAATGGAATATTCCCATGTTTTTTGTCCAGGGAGGTGGTGGTGTACTAGTTGCCCCTCCATTAAGAGTTGGCTGAAACAAAGGATTTATCATGTATGGAATATAGGAGCTTTTGTATGATTGCCTCTTTAAATGTAGAAGACATTCAAAAGAGAAACCTGCATAAATTTTGATATTAAGAAATGACCAAGGATTCTTCCACTCCTGAAATAGGTTGATTTGCAGATAACTCACAAATTCTTAAGCTAAAGGGCATTTTAATTTTTTTCCAACCCTTTCAATAAATGTGATCACCAAGATGTAAAATAAATAAATAAATTAATTAATTAATTAATTAAATAAAGGGAGAGAAAATGTAACTCTTCCACATGGTACATATGAATACATAAAGTCATCACTATTGTTGCACTAATGCAACCTTACATTTTATTCCATGCAATATTAATAATAAAAATATTTGCCTGCAAATATATATTGGAAAACTGTTGACTGTCTGTCAAAATATTGGCAACACTCAACACTTAAACCTACAAGGCTGTTTGGGAATATGTCATATTTCAACACTAAACACTTAAGCCAGCTCACCTGCCTAGACATTAGCCAATAGCAAAGATACAGGGACAGCTTACAATTAGGCTAGCAAGGGTTATATACAGAACCTAGATACAAACTACTGTAGGGGAGGGGGAAAATCTCTTTTCCTTGTACCCACCTAGGTTCTCAGCTGGGGCTCTGTAACAAAAGACAGGGTACTAAGAGAAAAGCATACGCATTTATTTCATGTCAGTTTCACGTGATTCTGGAGCCTTCCTACAGAAATGAAGACCCGAAGAAATGGTTCATCCTGAGTGTTTTATACTAGGTTAGATGAAGAGTGGGAAGTGGTGGGAAAATGTGATAGGACAAATAGGCATGAGCTAAATGGAGTAAATTGAGGAAACTTAGCAAAGCCTGTTCATTTGGATTCCTCTTGGCATCTCCTGTTCTGGGAGGTAAAGGGATGCTCCTTTCCTCCAAGTACATACAGGGAGGGTGCCTCTCACCTGAGGGTCTATGACCTGCATCAGGGGAATGTCATACAGTCCTTCCTGCACCTGTCATTTCTCATATTCCTTAAGCTTAATATATTTAATATGCCAAGGGGCCATATTTTGCGGTAGCCTGTGGTCTGAACTCAGTCATTACAAAGTGAGTACGCTAGCAATATTGGAGTGTTGCAACAAAAAGCAAGCCTCTGGAGTTCTTATGCCAAACAAATGCCTGAGGGAGGGGTGAAGATTTAGCCACTTCTTCCATTATGAGAAATGAGAGTACAGGCTTTTGTTACTGAATCTCATGTTACAATTTCTGCTGGAGAAGGCATTTAGAAAGAGCTGAGACTGTAATCTTATCTAATAAAATGTGTCCCTGTGCAGGGGCAACTTCAAGTCCATCTGCAAAAGGAAACAGTAATCCTTTGATTTTTCTTGCCATCTTAGTCTTCCCAATTAATTAGAGCTGAAAAACTGGTTTGAGTTATACATACTTTCTCTCCACTTCAAGAAAACCTTACCAAAAATATGTATATTTCATCAAGCAAACTAATTAGGTAAATAGCACAGGGGAAGTAGGGGGGGAGGAGGGCAGGAATTTTAACTACTGCAGAGAAGCAGCCTTTGATTACTTTAATATGCTTTAGAAGCACTTAACTTCTTTTAAAGTCATTGGGACACTGACTTATTTGTTAAAGTGGATAAATTATGGGATTGCTCTTCTCATTACTAAAGATTCATGCACAGTTCCTGGAGACATGCGACACAGGAATGGAATCAGAGTTCAAAACTCTGAGCTACCCAGAACTGTTTATGAATCTTGTCCAGGTTTGGAGTGAGGGGCTCATGCATTTTAGGTGAGGTGGCAGATTGCCATAGGGGATATTAAAAAGGCCTCAGAGATGCTGTGATCTCCTGGAATCTGGGGTGACCTGGAGGCAGGGAGAGTAGGAATAGGGGGTTACAGATGAAACAAGATGGGCAAAGAGTTGATCATTGTTGAAGCTGATGATGAGTACATGGGGGCTCGGTATACTATATTCAACACCTACTGAAATTGTCCACAATGAAATCTTTAAAAGCCTTTCAGAGGCACCTGGGTGGCTCAGTCGTTAGGCGTCTGCCTTCAGCTCAGGTCATGATCTCAGGGTCCTGGGATGCCGAGTCCCAAGTCAGGCTCCCGGCTCAGCAGGGAGCCTGCTTCTCCCTCTCCCACTCCCCTGCTTGTGCTCTCTCTCTTGCTATCTCTCTGTCAAATAAATAAAATCTTTAAAAAAAAATAAAAGTCTTTTTTTAAAAAATCTCTCAGAATGCACATGGTCAGGAAACTGAGGGGGCCAGCAAAGATGCAGACAGCAATGTGGCTGAAGGGAAAGCTCATATTGAGGGAGCAAGCAGGTCAGCTGGGCAAGTGTGGGCAGCGACTTGGTTGGTGTTTGAACTTGCTTTTTTTCCCCTCCATGGAAGGCAGGAGAGATCAGAAAGTGTCTGCCATGCCTGCCCTGAGTCAAACTGTCATGGAAGCTCCAGATGCCTTCCATGTTCCCTGAAACACTCAGTCTTTGCTTCTTCCTTCTTCCTGCTTCCCCGCAATGCTGTGTTCTCCACTCACACTTCAAGGGCGCCTCCTTATCAAATCCCATCACAGCAAGAAAGTTCTGAGCTTGTAACATTAATATTTTTAAGAAACATGATGGTGCTTTCCTCATTTGCATCTTTGTGCTGTCTATATATGCATTTCCGGGGGAGAGGGTGGTGGGATTCTAACTGGTGGAGGGGGTGTTAAAACAGGAGTGTAGAAAGAGGTGGTATTCAGGTTCTGGCATCTGAAATGGGATTTTTGCCCAAATACGTCGTGTTACAAACCACACTTTGTTGAGAAATATGATTCACATTTTCTTTTGTCTCCTCCAAGAGAATACCAAGAGCCTGGCCCTTGGCACCATAGGGTTTTAGGTTAAAGGTTTCCCATCGATACATAGGGGAGAGGAGAAAGTCTGTCCCTTCCACCCCAGAAGAATATGGGGACAAGTAAGAGGACAGGGAAGGTAGAGGGGAAGGCAGATGCTAAGATCCTCATTTTCTCTTCCTCCCCCTCAAGGAATAGGCTGGAGGCAGCTTTAGAAATATCTAGAAATGTGTTAAAAAGCTGCAAGGAAGCAGGGCATCTGGCCTGCTTCCCGTTTATGGCTATAGGCTGTCTGCTTTTTCCAATCTGGGGAGAGCTCCATCAAAGTGAACGCAGGCAGGACACTAGGGTTAAGCAGAGGGAGGGAGGGTGTAGCTCCATGTGGTACTAATTGAACCTAGAAGGTCCCACCTGTATGTGAGGCTGAAGGGGGAAAATTGAAACTTAGAGAGTTTAAGTAACTTGACCCCAAATAGTAAGTGGCAGAGCTGGACTCGAGCCCTTCGCTCTTCACCACCACACAGCTTCCACTCGGCTCCCCTGCAGCTGGGTAGTGCAAGAGCAGAGCTTCCCGTGTTGGTCACAATGTCTTCCTCTGCTCAGCCCCTGGGCGTGGTCAGCATTCAGCCAAGCAGGTCCCTGCTGCTCCCTTCCTCCCACAGCAGTGGTTGCCGAAGTCCCTGCATGTCTCACATCCTTTATCATACTCCTTCCACACCTTCCCCTCACATTCATGACTCAGGTTGCAGATGTCACCTCCTGGTTTCTAGAACTTTCTATGGCTCCCTGTGGCAGTGACTTGTTCCCTCCTGTGTGTTCTCATGGCATCTCACACAGAAACATAGTTACATACTTACAGGATAATCACCTGAACTGGACTGGGCATCTTCAGTGACAGGTGAATGCCATATCCATCTCTGAGTTTCTAGCTCAGACAGGGAGTGGTGGGCTGTGGGCTGCCTTGCTTGCTTAAGACTCTTCATACTTGGGCGCCTGGGTGGCTCAGTTGGTTAAGCGACTGCCTTCGGCTCAGGTCATGATCCTGGAGTCCTGGGATCGAGTCCCACATTGGGCTCCCTGCTCAGCAGGGGGGTCTGCTTCTCCCTCTGACCCTCTTCCCTCTCGTGCTGTCTCTCATTCTCTCTCTCAAATAAATAAATAAAATCTTTAAAAAAAAAAAAAGACTCTTCATACTCTGGGGGCACCTGGGTGGCTCAGTCGGTTAAGCGTCTGCCTTTGGCTTAGGTCATGATCTCCCGGTCCTGAGATGGAGCCCCGCATGGGGCACTCTGCTCAGCGGGAAGTCTGCTTCCCCTCTCACTTTCCCTCTGTGTTCTCTTTCTGTCTCAAATAAATAAATAAAATCTTTAAAAAAAAAATACTCTTCATACTCTCAACCAGTGTGTCTTCCAATACAGCAGAGGCCAGAAAGCAGAAAATGACATTCAAAGCTAGGTTCCCATGATTAATTTGGGTCCTGCCCATCATGCATTCATGTGAGACTCTGAATTAAGACTGAGCTGTGTTTTGCAAAGGCAAGGGGCAGGGTATTCATTTTGCTGGGGTGGATCTTGGTTTTTAAATCGTGACACCAATTCCCTGAGTCAGACAGATCTATACACAAATGTAATGTAATCCACAGAAATTTGTCATGGGGGAAAAAAGAATAAACTTAACAAAACTGCTTCCTTAAATTGCCAACAACGTCTAAGAATTGGTATCAGTCCCCATCCAAATTACCTGGTTAACCATAACTTTCTCACTTGCCTTTTCTTTTTTTTTTTAAGATTTTATTTATTTATTTGAGAGAGAGAGCATGAGAGGGGGGAGGGTCAGAGGGAGAAGCAGACTCCCTGCTGAGCAGGGAGCCCGATGTGGGCCTCGATCCCGGGACTTCGGGATCATGACCTGAGCTGAAGGCAGTCGCCCAACCAACTGAGCCACCCAGGCGCCCTCACTTGCCTTTTCTAAGAAAGCAGTCTTTGTGTTGTATTTGATCTAGATCTTTTAGAAATTCTGTTAAATTAGCCACAGATTCTAGTTGTTGAAAAGAGAGTGAGAATAGTAAAACAGAACAACAGTATAATCAAAACAATAAACGAGGGGCGCCTGGGTGGCTCAGTCGTTAAGCGTCTGCCTTTGGCTCAGGTCATGATCTCAGGGTCCTGGGATCGAGCCTGGCATCAGGCTCCCTGCTCTGCAGAAAGCCTGCTTCTCCCTCTCCCACTCCACCTGCTTGTGTTCCCTCTCTCACTGTGTCTCTCTCTATCAAATAAATAAAATCTTTAAAAAAAAAAAACAATAAACGACAGTAAAAGATTATTACCGGCAGCAAAGTCAACAAATGTCCACTGAATTCCCAAAAATCACTCCAGAGAGCTAGGAATAGAAACTTTCATGTAGTCCTCAGCCTTAAGTTTTATTTGTATAACTTCAATTATATTTCTTTCCACCTTTGGGATTCTATGCTTCTTTGACATCCAAGATTTATGAGCCAATTATGAAGTATACCAGGAAAGCTGTGGGCATGGGAGTGAGGACTGAGTAGAAAGTCCTGGTAGAATTTTACCAGTGAGGCAAAGGGAAGTTCAGTGATTTGGTGAAGATCCCAGTGAGTTGGTAACCAAACCAGTTCTCTTTCTACCACGCACCGTCTAAAGCGGCTATGTTTTCAATATACTTCTTGAGAGTTGTCGAGAATGGCCGTAGCAGGCATCCCAGATCCAAGAGACCAAGCCTGGTGAGATCCTGCCAGGCTCCTGGGCAGTGGCATGGGGCAATGGACACCAGAGCATCAACAGCCACGGGAACTAGAAAGGGCTGCAAGTTGTTCATGGCATGGGCTTTGGTGCATCCCGAAGGGCAATGGTGCCAGGGATGAATGTATATTTGTATGAATCCTAGTTTAAGAATCATACAGAACAGAAGTGATTGGTCCTTCGCAGCTCTATACCCAGTGCTAAAAATACAGTCTTAGTTTTGAGGCAGTTAAGTTTGCTGCGTTGGTATGCAGAGCCTTTCCTGGGTGTGACCACTTACATTGTTTTTTTTTTTTTTTTAAGATTTTATTTATTTATTTGACAGAGAGAGACACAGCGAGAGAGGGAAACACAAGCAGGGGGAGTGGGAGAGGGAGAAGCAGGCTTCCCACTGAGCAGTGAGCCCGATGCGGGGCTCGACCCCAGGACCCTGGGATCATGACTTGAGCTGAAGACAGATGCTAAATGACTGAGCCACCCAGACGCCCCACTTACATTGTATTTTCAACACCACTCTCAAAGCACTGTAACAAGCAACCGCTTGGGGGTATTGAAAAGATAACAATCTACCCACACGGGGTCCTTCCTTCCGTGTTAACCAGCAAGGAGCAAGCCCAATGGCATCTTCAACAATCCAGGAGCTTTTTGTGACTTCCTCTTCCTTAGTCAGCTCTTAACACCAACACAATTATTAGGTTAGAGCTGCAAGGAACATTTCAGAGGCTACTCAAGTACTCATCATCTACCCCACCCCCACAAATGATATAAAGGGAAATAATCAAAGACACTTAAATAATCACAATTTTAGCAAATATAAAGTAGAATAGATGGTTTTATTTTAGACCGTTAAGTGAAAGTAGATTAACGTTTTTTTCTTAAAACTCATTTATTTGAAAATTTCAGATCAATTCCTGTGTCACTGCCTGGTATGGAATCTTGCTTGTTTTAACCTTGTCTCTGCAGATTCACTCCTTCTTCAGTTGCAGTCACTGCCGTGGGTCTGACCCTGCATGCCTGTCACTGGACTAGGTAACAAATATCCCCAGGAAAAGTGTAGAGTGGAAATGTTTGAATGGCTTTTTTTTTTTTTAAGATTTATTTATTTCAGAGAGTGAGCGAGCACAGGTGGGAGAGGTAGAGGTAGAGGGAGAGAGAATCTCAAGCAGACTCTACACTGAGCGCAGAGCCCGATATAGGGCTCAATCCCATGACCCCAAGATCATGACCTGAGCCCAAACCAAGAGTCAGATGCTCAACCAAATGTGCCACCCAGGCACCCCTGTTTGAATGTCCTGATACCCCTCCACATGACCACGACTGCATGCCTACCATTGTTGCCCAACACCATGTCCATCCGGCAACACCTCACCCCTTCCCTTCTAGTCAGCACCTGGGACTACCTACTTTCTGACTTCATGTCTTTCCTGTTGCCTGGGTCTTCCCTAACAAGGTCAGTGCCAAGGACTTTGACTTCCTTAGGTGCATCTACATTTTAAAGGTAAGATGTGGGGTGCCTGGGTATCTCAGTTGGTTAAGCAGCTGACTCTTGATTTTGGCTCAGGTCATGATCTCTGGGTCCTAGGATCAAGCCCTGTGTGGGGCTCCCACTCAGTAGGGAGTCTGCTTGAGGATTCTCCTTCTCCCTCTCCCTCTGTCCCTCCCCCTGCTCATGCTCTCTCAAATAAATAAAGAAATGTAAGTTGTTTATCCAGAGAAATAAAAGGCAACAATCCAGAAACGTATTTGTTATAAGAGTAACGAATCAATGTGAAAACAAAAGTTAAAATGTTGTTGAAGGCTCTTGAGTGAAAAGAAAGCATCTCCCTGCCGTTCCCCCATTCTCTGTTCCCTCCTCAGGAGAGCTGCTTTTGACTATTGGCTCTTATAAATCATGAGGAAGTACCCCTGTAACTCTAAATAATATGATATGCCCCTGTTTCCTGATTTATCTCTCTAAAAAGCGTCTCTTGACTTCTCATCACGAAAATGAGGAATTTACTTTGCCATTACTCCTTTTCCTCCTTCACCAAAGTTTTATTATATTTTTATCTTTTGATCCTTCTGTGAGTCAACTGTGGAAATAAGTGAAGACTAACCAAATGAGAAAAGCAAAGGCTATTTATTCTGAGCTTTGATATAGCAAGGGAGTCAGCCACCATCCCTTGCATTTTGGCAGAGAGTCAAAGGTAGGCAGAGGAATAGGAAAGCTTTATAGTGGAAAAAAGAGACGGCTTCAGAAGTGTCCTGTTTGGGGGCTGTTCGCCTGGGGAACTGTAGGTGAGCCAACTAGAAGTGGAGCATCCTATGTAATTGGTCAGGGATGTGTTTGGCTTCTTCTGGTTGGTCTTAAATTGAAGAGGGGGCGAAAATTAGGGAAGCTATCAGTTGTTAATTGTCCTGGCCATTTGGGGCTGACTGGTACAGAAGTTATGGTGTAGCATCCTGAATTATCACTAGAGATAGGAATCTGACTTCCTGCAAGCTTGACTTACAGGGGCTGGCTTCCTTATCATAAATAAAGGCTTGGTTACCTGGGCAGCAGGTTGTGGATCCAATTTCTATGTTTACATTGGTCTGGCCATTGTCCATTTCTATAATCAGTCTCTCAAAACTTATACCTTAAAATAGTAGAATTAGATCTCTATTTCTTAATCTTTCAACTGTAAATAGCATCTCTTTCTCTCCATTCAATAATATCCCCCCACCATTCTCTAATCTCCCTCCTTCCACCTTTTGCCAGCTATGGCATTATTTTTATGATGTGAAGAGTTATAACATTATGATCCCTTTCAGTATGTGTCTGTAGGTCAATTTTGAAAATCAAGAGCCGGGCGCCTGGGTGGCTCAGTTGGTTAAGCGACTGCCTTCAGCTCAGGTCATGATCCCGGAGTCCCGGGATTGAGTCCCGCATCGGGCTCCCTGCTCAGCAGGGAGTCTGCTTCTCCCTCTGACCCTCCCCCCTCTCATGTGCTCTCTCTCTCTCTCTCTCATTCTCTCTCTCAAATAAATAAATAAAATCTTAAAAAAAAGAAAATCAAGAGCCAATAAGCAGCATTTATGATATTATAATTATATAAAGTATATATATAAATAGTATAAATAAAAAAGTGTATATAAAAAGTATAAATAATACATAATTAGATAATATAAATATTCTCCACTTGAAAAAAATAGTGAGATTCCATCCATAGAGAAGGAACAGTGGTTTTATGTCTCTAACCTGTACCATGAAGAGCACTGGAAGTTTTATGGAAGTGATGAATCACTGAATTCTGCTCCAGAAACCAATATTGCTCTGCATGTTAACTAAGTAAAATTTAAATTAAAAAAATAATAATAAAATAAAAATAAAAATGTGCCACAGGAAGGGTAATATTTTAAGTATCAATAGAAAATTCATTTTCTTTTATTATATTTACAAATATTTTTTTCTTCCAAAGGGATACATGTCACATAATTGATAGTCTGACTGAGTACTGAATTTTAGGTTCTAGGTTTAAGACTTTGAAGGCATTGTTCCACTGACATCTACCATCCGGTGTTGTGGATAAAATCATCTCAATATCACTATGACTTTCATTCTAAGTAATTTTGTTTTTTTTCTTTCTAGGAGCTTTCAGGATTGTCTCTCTATTCTTATTATTCTGGAATCTCATGAGGATGTATCTAGAAAATTATTTTGAATGAAATTCTGAAATCATCCTAACGGTTATTCTGCCGGGGACTAGGGCTGGCCCTCTTAGCAGGATTATCAGAGTCTGCCAGAATCTCCTCCCCTTCAGACAAGGAATCTAGATCTTAATGGCCAAGGTTGTCTTTTTTTTTTTTTTTAAAGATTTTATTTATTTGACAGTGAGAGACACAGCGAGAGAGGGAACACAAGCAGAGGGAGTGGGAGAGGGAGAAGCAGGCCTCCCGCAGAGCAGGGAGCCCGATGCGGGACTCGATTCCAGGACCCTGAGATCATGACCCGAGCCGAAGGCAGACGCTTAACGACTGAGCCACCCAGGCGCCCTCAAGGTTGTCTTTTAGGTCCATGTTTTGACTATCCCATTCACATTTCTTTCTTTTTTTTTTTTTTTATCCCATTCACATTTCAAATAACTCCTTGAGAGACAGCAAGTTACAGCAGAAGGAGTCATGGAAACCTGAGTTCAAACCACAGCTGTGTCTTCCTACCCCCAGCTGGGTGTTTTGGGCTGCCCATCCCTGTAGAATGCTGCCCAGCCATTTCTTCAGTCCTTCTACGAGTTGAAGAGTAGAATAGACAGATAAGGTGCTAACATTAGTGTTTCTGGTTCCTCTTCATTCCAAATCCCCAGTGTTCGGGTGGGTCCCACTCAAGGCTGATAAGAAAGCAGAGTAGTCTGTGTTGTCAGCATAGACTTAGGTATCCAACAAGTTTGAGTTCCCTCCTGTCTCAGCTGCTTACTGCCTGTATATCTCAAGAAAAACTTACTCGACCCCCCCAGACCTCCATTTTATTATCCATTAGATGGAGATAAAAACTCTATTTCTTAGGGTTGTTGTGAAGCATAAATTAAATGAGAATTTGCATCCAAAGCACCTATCACAAGCAAGAGTTATCGATTTTTTCATCAGGGTAAACATTGTATCTGCTCAATAGAGTTAGAGTCTGACACTTATCCTTGGGAGCATACGTATAAAATGGTGGGAACAAAATGCTCATAAAATGCCATAAAATACCCATTCCCCCAAAGGATACACATATAGTAAGAAAACCTGGCCCAGTAGATGTCCTTATATAAATGGAAGAAAGCTCAAGTACGGCAGTTCTAAAGTGTAGAAGAAGCTCACTGGAATGATTTTCAAAAACACAGTTGAAGGTTGTAGAGCTCCCAACCAGATAGAAATGGACAACTGAGTCAGATACAGGCTAAGCAGCAGAAACTATCATCTGGGTCAAGTGTGAGCAGATGGTGTCTGGAAAGGTGCATGGACCCCCTCTGGGAAAAACAAGGAAGAGAAGGTGAGGGAAGGTGGCATTGAGAGAGAAATGACCTAGAAGAGTGATGAGCACTTCTAAGCTGAGAAGAACTAAGATGGGGAGCATAGCACGCTTGTACATATGCATGTTTCTGAATGTGTTATAGGCCAGGTCAAGGGAGGAGAGAAAGGAAATAACAATGAAAGTAGTGAGTGACGATAGATAAAGTCTGAAATGGATTTCATAGTTCTGAAATATAATTGAAAAACAGTGACTGGGAGCTTTTAAAAAATTTTTATAAAGGAAAATTTCAAGCATATACAAAATTATAGAAAATAGTTCACCCCACATATTCACCACCCCGCTTCAAAAATGATCAACTGTCCAATGTCATCATCAATCACCCATTATTTGGTCTTTTGTGTCTGGCTTCTTTTACTTAGCATCATGTTTTTGAGATTCATCCAAGTTGTAGCATGTACCATTATTGTATTTCTTTTGATGGGTGCATAGTAGTCCATTGTATGGATATAGCACTTGTGTTTATCCATTCACCAGTTGATGGACATTTGGATTGATACCCAGTTTGGGGCTATCATGAATAATATTGTTCTGCACATTTATGCACAAGTCTTTGTGTGGACATATGTTTTCATTTTTCTTGGGTAGATTTCTTCAGTAAATTTGCTAGGTAGGTTTATGTTTAACTTTTTTACAAGCTGTGAAAATTATTTCCCAAAATGGCAGTCCCATTTTCTATTCTCACCAGCAATGTATGAGGGTTCCAGTTTCTCTATGTACTTGGTATTGTCTCTTTTTATTATAGCCAACCTAGTGGGTATGAGGTGGCATCTTAAAGGGGCTCTAATTCCCATGTTCATAATGATTAATTGTGTTGAGCATCTTTTCATGTGCTTATCAGCCATTTGTATGTTTTCTTCGGTGAAAAATCTATTCAAGTATTTTGCTCACTTTTTAATTGGGTTGTTTGTCTTCTTATTGAATTGTTAGAGTTCTTTATATATTGTGGATACAAGTCTATTATCAGATATATGATTTGCAAATATTTTCTCCTAGGCTTGTCTTCATTTTCTTCGTGGTATCTTTTGAATCATAAATGTTTTTAACTTAATAAATTTCAATATATCAAAATTTTTTCTTTAATGGCTCATGATTTTAGTGCTGTATCTAAGAACCCTTTCCTAAACCCAGGTCACAAAAACTTTCTCCTATGTTTTCTTCTAGAAGTCTTTTCCTTTTCACTTTTACATTTGGTCTGTAATCCTTTGTGCATGGTGGATGTAAGTGCCTAAATTTCCTTTCCTTTCCTTTTGTTTTTTTTTTTTGCATACAGATATGCATTTGTCCTCGTGTCACTTGGTGAAGAGAAATATCGTTGAAATGTTTTGGCATCTTTCTGTTCCATTGATTTATTTTTCTATCTTTACATAAATATTATACAGTCTTAATTAATTGTAAATTTTGAAATTGGGTAGTGTAAGTCCTCTAACATTGTTTTTCCTTTTCAAAACCATTGTTTTGTGATGAAGTGATCATTAATAGCAGGATACTCCTATTTTAACTTAAAAAAAAATTGGGGATCAAATCACACTGTAATCAAGCCTTGACATGGGTTAATTTCTCTAGCACAGAGACATTTACTTCTTCACCCACCAAATCTCTAGTGGGCAAGCCTTCTCTGGGGAAAGTACTATAATCATCATGATTGAGATTCAGTCTCTGATCTGGAAGGGTTCATGGTCTCAGAGAGAGACATGCATATTCACAAAAAATATAGCACCTGTTGAAGTCCTAAAGTTCAAGTGCATACACATCATGCATATAAGACACCATGGCACAAAGAGCACAGGACAACTTGCCCCGCTGGATGTGGTCCCAGAAGGATTTACATAGGAGGTGACAATTGAGAGAGGCCTTGACAAATGGTTGAGTTTACCAAGATGGGCTCAAGAAGCTCATCCAGGGCTGGGAAGCACATGAGATGACACAGCACTGCTTGAGGGCAGACCAGAGAGGGGTCATTTTGGAGAAGGTGCTAGGGAGAGCCCAGGGCTAGACAAACAGAGCCTGCTCTTTAGGCTCAGGAACCTCAGGCAATGTCTGGCATGATGGAGGGAAAGCAGGGCCTTAAGGGGATTAGAAAGGAGGCCGACTGCTTACCTGCTCTGGGCAAAGACAGTCTGCTTGTAACCCTGTTCAATCCTCTCAAAGAACAGTCTCTTCTATCTAGTAGAGAGGGGACAGGGAGAGAGTGAACAGCTCACAGAAATCTACTGCTTTCACAGGAAAAATAAGTAGAAGCCACCCTATCGATTGAGTCACCAATATTATCTTCAGAAATAAATGAGAAACATTTTTTATTATTGTTCTTTTATCCTGTACAATTGAAACCTAAAAGGTCTGATGTCACTCAGGCCATTATCCTGTCTGACCACAGGATGATGTTTGTGCAATCTTGGTGATACCTATTAACACCTCCTCAAGGTTTATGCTCTTCTCTTCCTCCTTTTCAAAGTCTGCTGGAGGGGCTCCTGGGTGGCTCAACTGGTTGGGCGTCTGCCTTCGGCTCAGGTCATTATCCTGGGGTCCTGGGATCAAGCCCCACATCGGGCTCCTGGCTTAGCGAAGAGCCTGCTTCTCCCTCTGCCTGCAGCTCCCCCTGCTTGTGCTCTCTCTCTCTCTTTCTCATTCTCCCTGACAAATAAATAAATAAATAAATAATCTTGGGGGAAAAAGAAGTCTGCTGGATATTTTTTAGGACAAGCCTTTGCCTCTAGAGCCTTCCTTCTAACGACCATCTGGGGCCAAAATGGTCACAAGACATGTAATCTCTCTTTTCTAGTAAATGTTCACTAGCTCTTGTCTAATACTTGAATTGATTTATGTGTATTACGTGAATCCTTGAGACCATTTCTGCTTGGACTGGAGACGGAGTCTATATTTCAGGAATGATGGGCTCACAGAACGCGGCCAGTGTCTTCATAGATTCACAGACCCCAGTGGGGTTCTGCCTGATAAATAAGGGCCCAAGCACAGGAGAACATTGATCCCCATGGCAGCCATCCAGGGTCCCCAGAGCATATGCACAGCCTCAGCACTGCTAAACAGAGCACCCCATCCAGGTAGCTCTGGGCACAAAATATTGAGGTAGGACTTGGGCAAATGTGTAAGGAGAGGAATTGGGCAATGCCTGAGACATCTTTCCTCCAATTTTATCATGTCTTCTATCTTCTGATCCCTTAAGGACTTTGAATAGAGGTAAAGTTCAGAATGTTTGTGATGGAAGAGCCTTTGAGTCTCAAGAGTGGTAATATGTATGGTTGATTGGTCAGTTATAATACATATGGCTAACACACAGCCATCCCAGTCTCTGTCTTCCTTGAGTTACTTCCTCCAGGGAAACTGAAAAGTGAGATCCCTACTTACCTGACCATCCTTACAGCTAGAGGCAGTCATGTGACCCAGTTCTGGTCAAGGAGCTATAAGGAGATATGAGACAGAATCTTTTGCAAAACTGTTTTCTTTATGGGGAGGCATTTGAGGACAAGTTCTTTTATTGTTAGTTGCTGCCCTTCCTCCACTGCTTCCTGTTTTGGAACTCTGTTTCAATGTTGGAAGTTGGAGCAACCATTTTGTAGTCATGAGGCCTCAAGCACAAAGATGCAAAACCAACACATGGAAGATGGTGGACAAGGAAAGATAGAAAGAGCCTAGCTTCTTGATGCCATCACTGAGCCCCTCATCCAGCTCTGGTCTGCATCCCTTCAGACTTCTCATTCGGTGAGATAAGAAGATGCCTTCATTGTTTAATTCATGGTTAATAATGTTTTCTGTTGCCTGTAGAAATATATCATAGAAGGTATGGCCCTAGTTCTTTCCCTTTCCAAATTTTCTTGTCTTTACTTACACTAAAATGTACGGAACCCTTCTAGTCCCTGCCTGGAAAATCAACTGGGAAAAAAAAAATAGACAAATTTCCAGGAAAACACCCTCGTGATAGATGATTAGATGATAAAGAGTCCACAATAGCATTGACGAAGGAGAGTAAACAGCGAGGGACCCACTGCAACAATGGCCCTTGTCCCAGTTACTTTATGAGGAAAACAGAAGGACCAGTGTTTTGTTGTACCACTCTGGTAAATGAGTGAGTTTAATAGTGACCGACCAGAAACATCTACCTCACACAAAGCAGAAGATGAATGTTTATAGAAGGGAGGGGAGAAGAAAGTAGTGAGGGAGAAAGGATGGAGATAGGCAGGAAGGAAGGACGATGGTGCGGTACAAAATTGGGAATACGATGGTGAAGAGTAGCAAAATATGCCATCCCAAAATATGCCACCTTGGCATAAAGATTATTCTGAGCTAAAGACACTTGAAAAACAGGAGGTTCAGGAAGGCCACTCTGACCTCCCCTTGTTGCCCTCTAAGCAGGAGCAAAAACTCCTAGGGGAAAGTTTCCCTCAGGAGGACAGAAACCTTCTTATCACCAGAGATGGGAGTCAAGGCGAAAATAAATCTGTACAAACAGACCTTGTTAAAACAACTCTTTAAAAAAAAAAAAACTCTTATCTTCCTATACTCTCCCCGTATATGTTAGTTACTTTTCTATAATTGCTATTCTTTAATAGTATGTAAGCTCTTGGGACTACCTGTTTGGGGTCTTTGTTTTCCTATGGGGGCCCCCATGTCCATGTAAGAATTTATTACTCTGTCTCATATCAGTGTCCTTCCCAGGCCCCGTTGGAGACCCTCAGAGGGGAAAGGTAAAGTTTTGCCTCACCTACAGGGAAAAGCAGGGCCATAGAGAGTTACGGGGCAACAGGAAATACCAGGATTAAAATCAGAGGCTATAGAGCAAAATTTGGCCTGTGGGGCAGTTGTGGGTATTGAAAGCCCACTTGAAGGGACAGGAGAGTCCCTTGCCATGGAGTTTGTCCTGCAGGAGGCTGAAGATAAAAGAGAGAGTGTCTTAAAAACTAGTTCACAAAATCTTGTTTCTTTAGGATTCAAGGACTTTGAAGAGGAAAGCTCTAGGTTGTTTGGGGTGGAGCCAGAAGAACCTGGAATAGCAAATACCCAGTGAGAAACCAGGCAAGCAAAAAATAATCCCAGGAAGGAGTGGTGTTAATAAGCAGGCAGAGCACCAGCCAGGTAGACGGCTTGGGAAAGCTCCCTGACTCTTGGGCATAGCACCTCTCCCATCTGGGTTTAGCAAGTGCGGGTAAATGACATTGTAGCATCGTGCAGGTTCAAATGCAAGCTGAACTGAGAACAATGTGGCCAACGACTCTGGGCTAAACAGGAAATTAGAAAGAACAAAATGGCAAGGACTGTCATTGGCAGGGGTGGCTTAGGGACAGGGGCTTAGCACCTCTGTAACCTCCGTCAGCCCATGGACAATTGACTGGTGTTCAAATTCATGTAAAATTCTATCTCTATTCCGCCTCCTACCTAGTGGCATAGCTAGTTTTCTTAGGGCAAACTGTGTTCATTCGCTAGGGCTGCCATAACGGAATACCACACGCTGTGTGGCTAAACAACAGAAATTTCCTTTCTCACAGTTCTGGAGGCTGGAAGTTCAAGGTCAAGGTGTTGGCAGGGCTGGTGTCTGCTCAGGCCTCTCCCCTTGGCTTGTAGATGGCCACTCCACCCTGTGCTCACACGAACTCTCCTCTGCACCTGCACATCTTCTGTCCTCATCTCTTCTTATAGGGACATACTGGATAGGGGCCACCAATGTCACCTCATTTTACCTTAATTACCTCTCTAAAGGTCCTGTCTTTAGAGAACACACAGTCACGTTCAAAGGTACTAAGGGTTAGGACTTCATATGAATTGGTGGCAGGGGGTGGGGGGGGATACACAATTAAGTCCATAACAAATCATCACAAATTTAGTGTCTTCAAGAAACACACCTTCATTCTCACAGTTCTGGTCAGATATTCTGAAATCAGTTCCACGGGGTTAAACTCAAGGTGTTGGCCAGGCTACATTCCTTTTGGAGGACCTGGGGAGACTCTCTTACCTCGCTTTTTCTACTTCTAGAGGCTTTCTGCATTTCAGGGTTCATGGACACTCCCTCCATCTTTAAAGCCAGAAATGGTTGGTGTTAAAAGATAAACTGAAGCATATTAAAAAAATCAAGAGTTTATTTGAAAAAAAAATTAATTCAAATTGGGCAGTACCGAAAGGGGAGTGGTTAGGAGAGCTCCACCAACAGCAGCTGGGGCAAGATTTTTACAAAGAAGATGTGGAAGCAAAGCAAGGAAAGTATTTGGTTGACTATAGCTTACATGGTTGCCTTATTTGGGAAAGCCTAGCTGGCTGTTTGTGATGGGCAGTCCTTGGGTTTTTATGTCTTCCTCTCTTCCTCTTCCTTTATAAATAAAATAAATTTTATTTATTTATTTAAGAGAGAGCACAAGCAGGGGGAGGGACAGAAGAAGAAGCAGACTCCCTGCTAAGCATGGAGCAAACGCAAGGCTCCATCCCAGGATCCTGGGATCATGACCTGAGCCAAAGGTAGACGCCAGACGCTTAACCAACGGAGCCACCCAGGCGCTGCGGTTTTCATTTCTTAACTTTGAGGGATTTCAGGTTTAGGTTTTGGTTTGCATAAGTAGGCAACTGAGGCACTGAAGCCACCTCAGTCTAGTGTTAATTCATTTAACATCACTCAAGTCCTTCTCATCTGCGTTCCTCCAACACTCCGTTTTGTAGTCAGATCTCCCTCTGTTTCTCTCATGGAAGGACACTTGGGATTGCATTTGGAGCCCACCCGAATAATCCAGGATAACCCCCCCATCTCAAGATCTCTAATTTAATCACGCCTGCAAAGTCCTCTTGTCATATAAGGTAATATATTCACAAATTCTGGAGATGAGGACAGGTGCATCCTCAGGGGGGTCATTAGTTAGCCTACTGTGCATCATAAATCTGCTTCTGCTGGTGACACCCTCACAGCCAATCAGATTGCTTCCCCTAAGCCCTCCCTCCCTCCCTGGTCTTCCAAAGTTGCCCCTGGCAATGAGCTTGAGGACTCATCTCAAAGAGGAGCCTGGGAATGAGGCAGCCAAAGAAATCTTGTTTAAAGCAGGAAGGCTTAGGGGCACCTGGGTGGCTCAGTCCGTTAAACATCAGCTCAGATAATGAATCCGGGGTCCTGGGATTGAGCCCCGAATCTGGATCCCTACTCAGCAGGGAGTCTGTTTGTTCCTTTCCTTCTGCCCCTCCCCCAGCGCGTATGCTCCTGCTCTCTCTCTCTCCCTCTTTCTCGCAAATAAATAAAATCTTAAAAAAAAAAAAAAAGCAGGAAGGCTTAGGTGTGAATGACTCTGATGTTTCATTAAACCCTGCTGGGTATAGTGCCCTGTTTGTTTTCTTGTTTTGTTTTCTATGTACTTATCACTAATCAACTTCAACCATTTTTCCAATTGCATGGATCTCCTCTCAAGGCATGCAATTAACAAAATTAACAAGTTGTAGTTTTTTGAAAGATTTTATTTATTTATTTGGGGGAAGAGTGCCTGAGTGGCTGAGGAGGGTGGGGGCGGCAGAGGCGGAAGGACAGGCAGACTTCCTGCTGAGCTGGATCAATGTTTTCTTCCCTCCATGTTCACGTCTTTCTCTCTCTTGGTTAATTCACTTATCTGGGGGGAGCACATCCTCTAGCGTAGCAGTATCCAACAGAAATCCTGCAGTGATGTGTATGTTCTCTACCTACACAGCCCAATGAAGTGGTCAGCAGCCACAACTGAATGAATAGACTCTGAGTAGAGGTTTGCTGAATGGCACTGCAGCAACATGGGAGTTCTAAAGAGAAAGACCTGGCCTGGCTGCCGGCGGAGGTGTCTCCTAGCCTTTGAGTCAACCCTGACTCTTGCCCATTCCCCTCTGTGACCATGCTCTGTACTTCTTGGACAGCAGGGTGTCTGGATTCTGCGCTCCATCCTACCATGCACAGGACAGCCCCACAGTAAAGAAGTATCCAGGTCAGATGTCACGAGTGCTGGGAATGAGAAGCCAGGATATGGGGCACACTGGTGTGCTAGTCGTTGACTTGCTCAGTTAATGTAATGTCACCGGAAGTGATGTGTGTCACTTCTAGGTGAAAACTTTTAAAGCCAGTGCACAATATCATGTTTTCTTTTTTTCTACTTCAGCCATCTTGTAAATCTTGGAAACCAAAGAGGGAGTCTCTCTCAGCCTGTCTCTTTCTATGAGGATAAAGCAGAAAGAGCTCTTCAGATGACCAATGACAGATAAGCAGGCCGAGCAACCAATATCCTTTGTAGTTTTAAGCTCCTAGGATTTGGAGTTGGTTCCACAGCATGACTCAGATTACCCTGACTGATTAGCTGCCATCTTAATGTTAGCACATATCTCCCCCATGTGTCATGTAACCTGATTTTGGCCCTTCTACCCAGTTCCCAGGTTCCTCCTCAGGTGGATGGTTTCCTGTACCCCTCCCACGAGGCCTGATCACTCTTCTTATGTTAGGAGTTTTGCTTTGCCACTGAGCTAAACATCTAGATTCCATGACGATGGACTTATTTCCCATTTTATGTCATGACAAACCTCTGACATAAGTTGTATATTATTTGTTGCCATAACAACCATGCAACTCAGATTTTTCAAGTTAACATACACATACTTGCTGTTCTTACTACACCTCAACCAGCTCTGGTGAGGTCAGAATTATTAACATCCTAATACCTCGTATTACATGAACTTTATTTTATTTTTTAAAGATTTATTTATTCATGAGAGACAGAGAGAGAGAGAGAGAGAAGCAGAGGGAGAAGCAGGCCCCCCGCTGATCAGGGAGCCCGATGCGGGTCTCAATCCCAGGACCCTGGGATCATGACCTGAGCTGAAGGCAGATGCTTAACCATCTGAGCCACCCAGGCGCCCAGATTACATGAACTTTAAATCCCAAGAGATATGGGCAGGCTTTAGTCATGGTATTCTACTTTATTCATAAATCTCAATGCTTAAGAAATTTAAGTGTTCTGGTTTTACAATTTGTAGACCTTACGTCATAGGTCAAATTAATCTGCTTCATCATGAATTGGAGTTTCTCCCATTGTGGATAGATACAGAATGAATTTATGGCACTAACAATGTAGATTAATGAATAATCCACTCCAAAATGTATTGTTTTCACTAACAAAAACTCTATATACTCAGTGTGAAGTAGGTCTAGATTATAGAGTTGGAGCCAAGCAAATAAACAAGTGCTTTTACAAAATCCAGTAGCCATGAAAAGACAGTAGAAGCAACAGGTCATGATTACTACTTCTCTCCAAGAAAGACTTTCTGTCACGAGCATCTCTTTATGATCTTTAAAATGTCAGTCTACTCCTCC
Organism: Callorhinus ursinus; assembly: GCF_003265705.2. Taxonomy (NCBI): domain Eukaryota; kingdom Metazoa; phylum Chordata; class Mammalia; order Carnivora; family Otariidae; genus Callorhinus; species Callorhinus ursinus. The sequence goes on along the minus strand of NW_027397073.1, from coordinate 16,841,265 downwards.
TCTCCACCCTTACGTAATTTTCTCTGGCTATTCTCCTAATTTGAAATGCCCTCCTGTCTCCTCTCCTCTCACCCAAATCCAATAAACCTCTTCCTAATGTGAAGTTAAAGTTTCTCCTCTTCTCTGAAGTATTCCAAGCCAATACTACTTTCTTTCCTTTCATAGCATTTATAATTTGGCAATGCATTTTATTTTATTTTTTTAAAGATTTTATTTATTTATTTGACAGAGAGACACAGCGAGAGAGGGAACACAAGCAAGGGGAGTAGGAGAGGGAGAAGCAGGCTTCCCACTGAGCAGGGAGCCCGATGTGGGGCTCGATCTCAGGACCCTGGGATCATGACCTGAGCCGAAGGCAGAGGTTTAACAACTGAGCCACGAAGGCGTCCCTTGGCAATGCATTTTAATACTGGACCGTAAGTATTACGGGCTATGCTCACATCTGGAGACTCAGCTGGGAGAAGTATGCGCATAAGCTCATCCAGGTAATTTGGCAGAATTTATTTCCTTGCACTGTCTGACTGAAAGTCCTGGCTTCTGGCTGGTTGTCAGCTGGAGGCCGTCTTCAGCTCCTGCCCGGATTCAGAAGGAAGGAGAATAGACTCTGCAACTCAGTGGAAGCAGTATCTGTGGCCTTTTGAGAAAAGCACGTGGGAATGGGTATCTGTGGGCGTGGCTGTTTTGAGGAAATACACTTTGCCACCGCTTGCCTGCTGGCCACCACAATTCATGTGCCATCCCCATGCGAAATACACTTATTTCCTCTGTTCCAGGCTTTGATTTGTTTTAACAAGAGATGGCATGAGGGAGTACTGCTTCATGTTAACAGCCAAGTGGGAAATGCATTAGGAACATAATCTGGGAGAAAACCTTGCAAACAGAGGGTTTTTCATTTGAGCTGAATTTTGAAGGGGGAATTGGTTGGTGCTATATAGAAGCTCGTTAAACGGTATTCCCTTTGGCACTGAGCCTGTAGGGTCTGGTACAGCTTTTCTGCTTTGTGTATGTCTGGTTCATCTCCCTGACAGAACCTTAACTTTTAGAGAAGAGAGACGTTGCATTTCATGTCTTCTATATTCCTTGAGTATTGCTAGTCCCCAGGGAGGATTCTGCTCATTCCTTCCAAATACCTGAATTCCTAAGGCCCTGTGTATAAATTATCACCAGTTCTTGGAAAAGTCTATCCTGAAAAGGTGTCTATCAATCCTGCTATGACAACATCGCTTTATGTCAAGACACATAGTATGATTTTGAGAAGGTGGCTGGATGTCTAATGAAATTTCTTCCTTTTAGGAACCTGTCTTCACGAGGAGTGGGAGGAAGAAGTCAGGAGACACAGGCTGAGGTACTCAGCTGTGCCCACGGATGTGTGGATAGCTCTGTGGAAGGTTTGGTCTTAGGAAATGTCTTCAAGGGCCTCCCTCCACCTGTCTCACCCTCAGCAGAAGTTTAAGGAATTGAACTGGTGAGGTGGATCAAAGAGCAATTCCATGTCCTCATTGTTTGGAAACATCTTTAAAGGGATGTCTCTGAGCTGTGTTTTCAAATATTTGTAAATCAAAGCTAAGTCTGAGCAAAGCTTTGATACAAAGGTTTTTCCCAATGCATTTTGTCTTCACATTTGTGCTGTGTTTTTTTCCAAATTTACCTCCCTCTAACACCATTCCAAAATTCCCTCTTGTATTTAATCATAGGTTCTTCTCCTTCATCCTCTTAAATAAATACAATTGGCAGTAAGGAAAGAATCTGAAATCTAGTCACATGAATGTATGAATGACTGGTAGTCGTTCAAAGCTACATTCTCAAACTTGACGGTATCTGAGAATCTCCTGGGCAGCTTGGCAAAAATGCAGATCCCTGGCCCTACCCGAGGACCCTAAATGAGTCTGTGCATGAAGGGGCCCAGCAGTAGCTTCTCATGCTCCTGTAGGGAATTTTCTTTTCCTTTCTCCACATTCCAAGTTTGCCTTTGAGAAAAACAGCAAACAAAGGGTAGGACTAATTTATGAGGACTTTTCCTGCTCTAGCAGCTATGATTCTATGAATTATATCTGCCGACAGTTCCCAAACATTCAGAGCTTCCCTGCAAGGTTGGATTTTTCTCTTGAAACCAAGCTCAGCAGCTACATATGTGTTCTAATTTTCCAGGTTCCATTCCCTGTGGAAGTACTTCTGATTAAACCCAATTCCCAATTCAAATTAAAATGTAGCATTAGGGATTGAAATAAAAACTAAAGAGGATCCCAAATTTGCTAATTTTTCCATTGTAGCTTTGCTAATAGCACCCTTCACCAACTCATCTCACAAGCAGGGGAATCTGAACACCAAACCTCAGGTGCTGAAAATGCCTTTCATTGCCCTCTGGGCAGGAGCTTGTGTGCCGTCCCCTGGAGACGTGAATCTTATGGGCACCACTGACTTTGGTGTGTGTGATTATTCCCTGTTGTCCTGTGGTAGGAAATGCTCACTCATTTCTTCATTGTGCCAACTCTTCAATGGATGCTGAAAGGAAGGATGGAAAATAAAATGTGTCTTTGTCTTCAGGAGTTTATACTTGCTCCATCCATAAGGCTAGAGGGTGTGGTCAGGGACCCATTCCCTTCATCATAGCTCAAAATGGATGACTAAGGAGAAAGGAAAACTAGGTTCAAGAATTTATGGATTGGATGGATCAGTAGACGAAAATGGATGCGAGTGGCACTCCCATCATTCTGCTGGTGAGGAATCAGACTCAGAGAGATGAAGTGACTTGCCCAACATCACACAGTCCATCTCTTTTCTCCTAACCCGTAACTCTTTCTGCTATAGCAACTGTCAAGCTGAGAAAGCCAGTACTTGGCTTATCCTTACTAGTCTTTTTCATCAAAATCTTCCTGGTTATCCATGGGGCACCTGTGTGGTGCAGTCGGTTAAGCATCAGACGCTTGATTCCAACTCAGGTCACTATCTCAGGGTCATGAGATCAAGCCCCACATCAGACTCAGTGCTGGCTGTGGAGCCTGCTCAAGATTCTCCCTCTCCCTCTGCCCCTCATCCCCCACCTGTGCCCATGCTCGCTCTCTCTCTCTCTCAAAAACACAAAAAAATCTTCCTGGTTATCCAAATGGAAAAATGGCTGTCTCTTTCTTTGGTAAACATTTCTTTTTTCTTTTTAACTTTACATTATATTTATTGCACCTCAATAAAAATATTTAACCAAAAAAGAGAAAATACAAAGAAATGAGCAGAGGACAATTTAGTCTTCTCATTTGTACTCTTCTATTTTGATCCTACTGTTTTGTCCCACTCATTTCACCTGAAACAACTTTGATCAGACAAAATGTTTCTTTGGTAAACATTTCCATCAGATTTTTTTTTTTTTTTTTTGGTAGGCAATGTAGGGGGAAAGGTGGTAATCATTACCAACCATGAAACTTTAGAATTTAAGAGCCCTTCCAGATTATCTCTTCCAACCACTCCCTTTCCAGATCCAGAACACGAGGACCAGAGGGCTGGAGCCCAGGCTTACATGACTAGGTGGGAAGGGAAGAGGGATGTCGGAATCCAGGAAATCATGAGTCCAAGTTCATGACACGTCCTCTCTGCTGTATCTCTGAAAAATACATCTCAGCATTGGCTCAAAATATATTCAAAAGACTGTCACTTTTTCTCCCCCCTAAACTTTGTGCATTTGTACCAGGACAAATGTGTTGTGCCTTGAGCTGTCAGATTTTCTACCTTAGTCCTGATATAGGGCGACAGGTCTCAACAGTAAGCAGGAATGACATTAAAGGAAAAATGGCCTGAAGATACTTTAAAGATCTCCCTAACAGATTAGAAATGAATCTCTTAAGTATTATTTCGGAATATAAGAGCCTGCAGCAGATTCAATACCTGTCACAACAAGTTCAAAATCCACACACAGTAAGATGGAAAGGGGCACCACAGATGATGCCAATAACGAGCCGGGCAGAACACTGTGGAGCACGGGACATCTACAGCCTGCTTGCTCAGTACAGTCACAGATCAACACCAGCACCACCAGGGGCTTGTCAGCAATGCAAAACCTCTGGCCCATCACAGACCTGCTGAATCAAACATTCATTTACTCAAGCTCCTGAGGGAACTCACATACAGGTAAAGTTTGAGAAACACTGGTCTACAGTATTTTCCCATTAACGACTGAGCAGTGGGCGGCATGAAGGGTTACAGATAGGTGGAAGGCAGGGCAGCTCAGAGTCCTACAAATTTAATCTAACCTTTCTTTTTTGTTGTTTTTTTAAAGATTGTATTTATTTGACAGAGAGAGACCCTGCACGCACAAGTGGGGCGGGGGGGGGGGGGGGCAGCAGAGGAAGAGGGAAAAGCAGTCTCTGCTGAGCAGGGAGCCAGATGCGGGACTCGATCCCAGGACCCTGGGATCATGACCTGAGCCGAAGGCAGACACTCAACCGACTGAGCCACCCAGGAGCCCCTCTTTTTTTTTTAAGATTTATTTGTTTATAAGAGAGCAAGGGGAGGGGCCGAGGGAGAGGGCGATAAGCAGACTCCCCACTGAGCAGGGAGATTGACACGCGCTTATCCCAGGACCCCGAGATCATGACCTGAGCCCTAGTCAAGAGTCAGACGCCCAACCAACTGAGCTACCCGGGTGCCCCTAACGTAACCTTTCTGAGGATCAGCTTCCTCAAGTATAAATTGAGGCTTTGACTAAGAAGCTGTTGTAATTAGTTGACAGAAAGCTTTTTTTCAGTCCAAATTGTGTAGGACTGAGGGTTGACTGACATGCACATCATGCATTTGGTATGCTCCATGAATGCTGGTAATAAAAACATGAGTCACCAATTTTATTCCCATTTACTTCCCATCTCAAGAAAGAAACTGTACACATTGCATGATTTGTTGAATTGGGCAGCCGGTGTCTACTTTTTCTTCTGGAAAAAAAAAAAAAAAAAAAAAAAGTCCTGAGAGCCACGCCAGTATTGGCTTCACCGGGAATCCTGACTTGGGTTTCCAAAGCTCGATTGTTGCCGTTAAAAAAGTCAACATGTTGATTTGTCAGTTTCCTCATTACATTGCTTCAGTTCCTCCTTGTCAGAGCTTCTTTAATCTGTAGGCTTTCAGCTCCACCTTTAAGGTTTTGACTTGCGTTATTGATCCCAAAGTAAACACTGACGAAGGTGGTGGCAAAGTCAACATGTTTTTTTTTTGTTTTTAAAGGTTTATTTATTTGAGAGAGCAAGAATGAGAGAGTACTTGAGAGGGGAGAGGGTCAGAGGGAGAAGCAGGCTCCTTGCCAAGCAGGGAGCCTGATGCGGGACTCGATCCCAGGACGCCGGGATCATGACCTGAGCCGAAGGCAGTCGCTTAACCAACTGAGCCACCCAGGTGCCCAGTCAACATGTTCTTTGAAAGGCAATTAATCTGGGTGAATGAAACCAGATGTCAGCAACATGCTTATTGTTGTTATAGTTCTATTATACAATGGGGTTTAGAAGAATTCCTTTCTCCAGGTAATAACTACACCATACCAGTTCATCTGGGTGAGGAATGGAATCTATGTTTGGCAAGGACCAAAGAATATTTGACTTCATAAATCAATAACTATTCTCAAAGCTACTATTGACCTCTGATCAGCAAATCCGACAGTGAGGAGAGGTTATGGCAACTATTTTCCTGGCAAAATGCAAAACTTGTGGTTAAATATTTGCCGAAAGCCCTGCTAGTGATCTCTGATAAAAATGAACTGAATTTGGCCATGGATCCTTGCAGTGCTCTGTAACATCAGGAGAAATTAACTGCCTCACCCAACACATCCTAGCTCCTGGATTAAGAGATTCCTCTGGGCCATAAGTGCTGGCAGAGAGAATTTTCTTCAGTTTCTCTTCTCTACCAGGGGGCCCAAGGTAGTAGGATCTTTAGGAGATTAAAGCAATTTTTTTCCTTGAGGCATGTGGGTGGCTCAGTTGGTTAGTGGCTCGGTCGGTTATGTGTCCGACTCCCAATTTTGGCTCAGGTCATGATCTCAGGGTCCTGGGATCGAGCCCCACATTGGGCTCTGTGCTGTGTGAACCCTGCTTGAGATTCTCTCTCTCTCTCTCTCCCTCTGCCCCTCCCCCCACTCACACTCTTTAAATAAATAAAATCTGAAAAATTTTTTTCTTCTCGAACTTGCTCATACCTTCACATAAAAAAAGGGTCCAAGAATTTGTTAGTCCTTCATCTCCCTCAATGTCTAACATAATGTTTTATACACAGGAGGTACTTAATAAATACTTTAAACAATTATTTTTTAAAAGCAATTTTAGGTTCATAGCAAAATTGAGAGGAAGGTGCAGAGATTTTCCATAAGTCCTCCTCCTACCCACCCACCACCCCCCTGCCCTAAACACACACATAAATGCACAGCCTCTGCCATTACCAATGTGCCCCACCAGAGTGGTACATTTGTCAGTCTATGAACCTACAGTGACATGTCATTATCACCCAAAGACCATAGTTTCCATTAGGTTCACTCTTGATGTACATTTTACCATTTAGACAGATGTATAATGACATGTATCCAACAATATAGTATCATACAGGATAGTTTCACTGCCCTAAGAATCCTCTGTGCTCTGCTTATGCTTTCCTCCCCTGCCCCCAACAACCCCTGATTGTACTGTCTCCATAGTCTTGTCTTTTCCAGAATGTCATATAGTTGGAATCATACAGTATATACATTTTTCAGATTGGCTTCTTTCACTAAGTAATATGCATTTCAGTTTCCTTCATGTCTTTTCATGGCATCCATTTACCTGCTGAAGGACATCTTGGTTGCTTGCAAGTTTAGTAACTATGAATAAAGTTGCTATAAACATCTGTGTGCAAATATTTTAAAAATGAATAAATTATGCTTTCTACTGTGCTTCAACTATGTACAATTATCTATTTAAACACTTCCCAGGGGCATCTGGGTGGCTCAATTGTTAAGCGTCTGCCTTTGGCTCAGGTCATGATCCCAGAGTCCTGTGATCGAGCCCCGCATCAGGCTTCCTGCTCAGTGGGGAGTCTGCTTCTCCCTCAGCTTCTCCCTCTGCTCCTCCCTCTGCTCGCCCCCGACTCGTGCTCTCTCTCTCTCACTCACTTTCTCTCAAATAAGTAAAATTAAAAAAAAATAAACACTTCCCATATTGAATTGTATTATCTATTTATATGCCTATTTCTCTTTCAGCACTTGTTTTAAAGAAAGAGTCTACGTCTTAGTCACCATTATTTCTCTTGGCACAGAACACAATGGTTATAGGTTCAGCTCATCCTTTTGTTGTTTCTGGGTAAGTGGGTTGGCAGATAAGAGCAGGATAACCCTGCCTACAATGTCTTCATGATGGATTTAACAAGCTGTTCTTTATAAATATAAATACAGTAAGATCTCGGGTGCCTGGGTGGCTCAGGTCATGATCCTGGAGTCCCGGGATTGGGTCCTGCATCGGGCTCCCCGCTCAGCGGGGAGTCTGCTTCTCCCTCCAACCCTCCCCCCTCTCATGTGCTCTATCTCTCATTCTCGCTCTCTCAAATAAATAAATAAATAAATAAATAAATAAATAAAAAAAAATCTTAAAAAAAAATAAATACAGTAAGATCTCAACTAAAAGAGCAAGATTCAGGATTTCCCCCTAAAAAGGAAAATTAGGAGGTTAAACACTTTCAGCTTTATGGTAAAAGGAGAATTGGATCCCAAAGTTTGAAGTGATACTATGAAAGCCTTTATTAATATTTTCTGTATTCACAGAGAGAAAATAGGCAGCCAAGAGCATCCTCAATAAGGAAATACTAACAATGCATTACACATCTTTAATTAGTGGTAATGGATGCTATATGTAATTAATTCAAGTTATCATCCCTTCTTCAGTGGAAACATTTCCCCTCCCCAAAGCTTCCATGAAATGCTGTACCTTTGGGCGCCTAGGTGGCTCAGTCATTAAGCGTCTGCCTTCGGCTCAGGTCATGATCCCCGGGTCCTGGGATCGAGTCCCGCTTCGGGCTCCCTGCTCTGCGGGAAGCCTGCCTCTCCCTCTCCCACTCCCCCTGCTTGTGTTCCTGCTCTCGCTGTCTCTCTCTCTGTCAAATAAATAAATAAAATCTTTTTAAAAAAAAAAAAGAAATGCTGTCCATTTGTCCTAATTTGCTGCAAATAAGATGCTTTGTTTCTTGACAAGCAAGTATTTGCTGCCTTTCTGATCTTACCCATAGGGGCTGGCCCCTGTATCTTGTACAGGAGAGTGACCCAGAAGATTTGGATGTTTGGGGTAACTGGTTTCCTCTAGTAAGCCTAGTTCAGGAGACATTTCTCAATTCCCTTCCCCAAGACCTAAGATTGAGCAGATATAACCCCGTTCCTGCTAACTACAGAGGGACCCACTCCTTACCCAGATCCCAGCTTCTCTGTCCTAACAGACACCACAATGAACTCCAACTACCTGCTTTACTTTCCTTCCATATAATTAGCACCACATTCATTTCTTTATTTTCTACCACTAAGTCCCATTCTGAGGATCGTAAACTGTCTCAAACCTAATAGTCCTCTTTTATAATTTTTGAAGTTGAGCCATTAACCACCATCCATCATTCCCTAAAACACATGTGATGTAACCAGCTGATGAAATGTCACATTGCTCTTTTGACAGAGACTTCAGATAATGCACAGGGACATGAACATGGGCTATCTCTTGGATGTGATCACTAAAGAAAATAGCTTACATGCTCTAGAACGCAAAGTGATGCCCAATGTTGCATTACATACTCCAAAGATGGGAGTATGGGAAAGAAGATAAGATGGAAGAGAAGATAAATTCTCTTTTCCACCCAAAATGTATTCAGGAGGCACAAGAAGAGAAAGAAAGCAGCTATGGAGGAAGACAATAGCAGAACTCAGCTATTAAGGCAGAGTCCAGATCAAGAACTAAAATAGCTTTAAACGATCTCCCATGAAACAAATAGACATGGATGGGTATCATTTCTTAACAGTGTGACCTTTTGGCTGCATTTAGGGAAGAAAAGTCTGGAAATCTGACCTTTGCAGAAATGATGGAAAAGCCGATCTGATATCACTTTTCTTTGGGAAAACCCATTTTCTATACTACATCCAAAGAGAAAAATTTGGAACCTATTATGTCAGGTCCAGTGCTGTGAATAGCCATACAGTGTCCCTGCAGGAATTAAAAAATGCTCGCCTATCTCCAGGCAGATGCAACCCTTCATCAGCGTCCTGGTAAACAGAACACAGTCCACATTTCAGCCCCTTTGCCCCCTCACCTTTGAGCAGTGAATAAACATCATCTTTTATAACAATCCTACTCAATGCTCTACTTAAAATCTTTCTTTTTTTTAAAAAAAGATTTTATTTATGTATTGGAGAGAGAAAGAGAGCACAAGCAAGGGGAGTGGTGGGCAGAGGGTGAGGGAGAAGCAGACTCCCCTTGGAGTAGGGAGCTGATATGGGGCTCGATCCCAGGACCCTGAGATCATGACCTGAGCCGAAGGCAGACACTTAACCGATTGATCCACCCAGATGCCCCTCTACTTAAAATCTTTCAGTGGTTATTGCTCTCAAGATAAAATTCAGGTTCCATATTATAGTCCCAATCTTGCTCTCCTCTCCTTCTCAAACTCTGATTAGACAAATGTGAGAACTTTTACCCTGTCTTCCGTATCTTTTAATTTCTCGTTTATGTTTTCCATTTCTCTCTGTGCTACCCTGTGCATAATGACTTCAGATCGATCTTCCAGAGTATTAAATCTTTCTTCAGCCATGCCTAATGCAATGCTTAATATGTCCACTGAGTTAATTTCAATCATTGATTTTATTTCTATATGTTCTAATTTTAAAATCTGCTGTTAGTCATTCCCACCACTAGAAATTATATTAACGTGACACAATAGGGTGAGCTAACACAACAATGGCAATCATACTGCAAAATAAGTGTGTCAAATGAATATGCTCTACACCTGAAATGTACACCATGTTATACATCAGTTCTAGCTCAATAAAAAAAAAAATTGTCATTGTTTTGCTAGTGTTTCCTCTTTCAAGCTTATCTATTTGTTTCTCATCTAAGAGGCAGAGTATGTTTAAAAATAATTTCTTTTTAAAACAAATAATTTCTTTTGGATAATTTCAGCATTTGAAATTTTATAAGGCTGTTCTGCCCTGTTTTTTTTTTTTTTTCTATCGGTTTTCACTCATGGTACTTAGTTTACTTGAATGTGTGTGCATGCATTCATTTATTGCTGTGAGCTATGCATTTTCCTTAAGAAATTATTTGAGGGAATTACTTGAGGCCAGGGATGAAAGCGTGATTCTCTGAGATGTGCATTGCTTTTGCCAGATTCACGAAGATAACTAAGAGTCTGGGGCAACTTTAGAATGAAGTCATAGCTTGAGGTTTTCTGGAATACCCAGGTGATGTGAATTTGGCCCACAAATCCACGGGAGGAGCTGCTTTCTATCATGGCTTTTCTGGGCCAGGGGTTTAATTCCTCCTGATATGCTTGGGTCCAAGAAGAATTTCCTTGGGGGTGAGGGTGGGAGGGTTGGGTTATTTCTGGCTCATCATTAGACATTTAGGGGCTAGGTCCTTATGATCCCAATTTAATGTGCAGAAGATGTCCTGCTAGACTCCTGAGCTTTGTCTTTTGTGGCTCTTTATCCAAGAGGGCCCGACCCCTGAAGTTCAAGTTCAAACAACACCTCCCCCAGTAAAAAAGCATCCTCTGTGTTCTGCTTATTTATCTGGTTTCTGCCTTTTCTCAGATTTTAGCTTAATAGTTCTTTTTGGTCATATCAGTTGTTAAATGCCTTCAAGAATTTTTTTTGTGGGGCGCCTGGGTGGCTCAGTCAGTTAAGCAACTGCCTTCAGCTCAGGTCATGATCCTGGAGTCCCAGGATCGAGTCCCACATCGGGCTCCCTGCTCAGCGGGGAGTCTGCTTCTCCCTCTGACCCTTCCCCCTCTCATGTGTTCTCTCTCTCATTCTCACTTTCTCAAATAAAATCTTTAAAAAAAAAGAATTTTTTTGTTTGTTTCTTTTTGTTTTAAAGATTTTATTTATTTGTCAGAGAGAGAGAGAGCATGAGCAGAGGGAGAGGGAGAAGCAGACTTCCTGCTGCAGGGAGCCCGATGCAGGACTCAATCCCAGGACCCTGGGATCATGACCTGTGCTGAAGGCAGATGCTTAACTGACTGAGCCAGCCAGGCATCCCAAGAATATTTTTTAAATATATATTTTATCCAGGCTATTTTTAGTTTTCTGCAGGAGGGTCAGTCAGAACTTCCTGTCAGCCTTGGTACCAGCAATGAAAGTCTGATCTCAGTGTGTGACCTTGGGCAGGTTACTTAACCTCTCTGTGCTTAGTCTGCTCCTCTGTAAAATGGAGACTATAATAGAGCCTAGTTCAAAGAACCGTTGTGACACATACATAAAACGACAGATGTATAGTGCTTACCACAATGCCTGACACACAGCTAACACTCTGTGTGTTGTCTCCTGCTTTCCCAACCTCCCATAACCTCCTCCACGGCTGTCAGCTGTTGTCACTTGTCACTCAACACCCCTTCTGGGCTTTTTGTCACAGTTGAACAGAATGGCTTCTATGGCTCTTAGGTAACATCTGCCCCCCAGTTGGACTTGTCTGGAGGAAGGAGGGGCTGTGTCTGTCTGAGTGTCTATCTATAGTTTCTAGTATAGGACATGACCGTTTTAGGCACTCACCAAACATCTGTTGATTGAATGGATATGCACTTCCACATTTTCTGAGGGAGCACATGCATAATGTGGACCGTCTCTAAGTAGAGAAGGCTTTAACGGAGACTTCCTAACTCTGGTTAAGCACAGAGCTCTGGAATCGGGCCAGGTGTGAAGATACTAACCTTTTGTATCTCAGTTTCCCAATCTGCAAAATGGGGACAACATAACACCTACATTGTAGGTTAAGTAAGCACTCAGTACGGAGCCCAGCCTGTAAGAACATGACAAATGCTAGCTGCAATTATGTCCCCTATATATATATACATTTTTTTTTTTTAAGATTTATTTGAAAGAGAGAGACTGAGTGAGAGCATGAGCAGGGGAAGGGGGAGAAGCAGACTCCCCACTGAGCAGGGAGCCCAATGTGGGGCTCTATCCCAGGACCCTGGAATCATGACCTGAGCCAAAGGCAGTCGCTTAAGCGACTGAGCCACCCAGGTGCCCCTATCCCTTCTTTTTTGGTTACTCAAGAAAACAGTCCAGTTTAAGGAAGTGTAGGCTAAAAGAAATAAGGACGGGGGATCATCCTGAAAGGTGGAATGTGTCGACGCTTTAGCTTTTCTTATTTCTGAAAATGTGTGTGACATAGTGTTTAGGTGAAAAGCAGAAAAGTGTTCCTCATGCGCCCGTGCTATTATTCTTTTCGTTCTCCAGGGCGTTAACTCTGGCGCTTAACTAGAAAAAAATGTACACGCGTGTATAGAAAGAGCTTGGGGCTCCTCATACGCCATCGGGTTTCACCATTTGATTTATATTTAGTGAAATGGATTATAGACTTTTGGAAAAGTCACCAGAGCCAAAAACTGGAGTATCCCGAGGAACGGGACAAAGGGAATCAATTTCTGAGGCTGAGAATACGTGCTTCTCAGGCCTGTGGGGAATAAAATCCTAGTCACATTAAATGCAAGCTGAAAATACGGGGGTTTTTCTGTGTATCAGCCTTCAGACAGGTCTTAGTAACTTACAGCTGTAGGTGTCAGTTGATTTTCTTTTGTGTAGACCTTATTCATCAGCATTTCCAGTGTCACTACTAGTGTATACTCCAACCTCCCAGTCCGGTTTCTCTATCATCTTTACCTGGCTCGGGGATGTTATGGGAGTGAGTTCAGTCCTCAGCTGTGTCCCAGGTCAGCTTTTCTTTACCTCAAGGTCAAAAGGACAACGGCAGGAATGTAGTGGTCATTTGAGTTGAAATAAGCTGCAACAAAGTCAAACAAACAAACAAACAAAAAAACCCCAAATGAATGAGGACATGTTCCTGCTGGAGGAATGCCCCTGTCAGCCAGCTTGGGGCAGCAATCACACTGTCCACGCAGCCGAAGGGAAGAACTAGCACGCCTGGGGTGATTTGCATCACTTTTTAAAAAAAATGCTGATTTTAATTGAGGAATCATCACATTTGAACCAAACGAGTACTAACTCCTTAAAATTAACTGAGAGCAGCACTTCTCACCTTAACTGCACATTAGTGTCTCCTAGAGGATTTTCAAATGTTCTGACGCCCGGCCCCACTCCCAGTTGGCTTAAATTCGCATCATGGAGGTAGGGCCCTGATACTGATATTTATAAGTCTTCCCAGGTTATTGTGATGGGCTGCCAAGGCTGAGAAGTGCTGACCTAGCCTCTTGTTATTGTGGAGAAAATCCTAATAGCCCTTAGGCTTGACAAGCATTTTCCCAGCTGATGGTACGAGTACGAGAGAGATGATCCCCAACTTACAGATGAGAAAATCAAGTGTCCAAATTATTTACAGGTTTATTCAAGGTTTAGGTTAATCACTGCTCAGTATCAGAATGTGATCAATACCTTTGAGGAGAGCACCCCTCCTTAACTTTTCCTTGGTCCTCAGTAAAGGACACTTGAATCACAGATTTTTAGACTAGAGAAGGACCTCATTTGAAGTGAGTAAACAGGAATCAGAGAAGAGTAGGAGCTGATCTCTGCCATCTTTATATTTCCTGCGCTCCCTCAGACCATGCCCTAAACAAACATTTGGTAAGTGGAACGACGTGACCAAGACCACACAGCCCCCATACCTGGCCCCTGGTCAATGGTTGCCCTACACCTGCACCCTCATTTGGAGGCTTGTAATGTGTGTGACATGGTGTTTAGATGAAACACCGTGTTTCATCTAAACAAAAACCCATAGGGGTTTTTGCTCAGCCACCGTCAGCTTCCTGTTTTCCACGGTGCTTCTCCCCAGCATTCCACATTTCATTCATTTCTTCCTGCCCTGTTTGTGGGCAAAGTTCTCTCTGGAGCTCTGCTTCAGTCTTGGCCGCTGCTCTACCTCCTCGTCTGCTTGGCATGTTTCTGAGGAGGGCCGAGCTTGGGGATGGTCTGCATGAGTCTGTGCCTGTGATAAACTGGGGGTCTGTGGTACCTCTGGGCAAGAGAGGGGCTGTGTCGAGGTCGATCCTGTGAGGTGCTGCATGGGGCTTGGGAATGGAAAGAGGGGCTGGAACACTCCACTGTTGTAGGCACTCAGTGTAGGACCTCAGGTGGGAGAGGTGGGGGGTTATATATAGGTCTGGACGACAATATCACCATCAGTTAGAGGAGAACCAGCCTGCCTAGGAACCTGAAGGGAAAATGAGTCACATCCTGAGTAGACAAACCCCGTCTTGGAGAGCTGGAGATCTTTCGACGTTGAGAGGCTATTCATGGGACTGTAGACAGTATCCTATGCATCCTCCAACACAGACTTCTTGAGGCCGGGCACTGACTTGCTGTTGGCCTAGAAGCTCAGAAAATCGCTGTGGAAGGTGCGTGTCACTAGATGCGGTCACTGTACTGCAGACACAGAGACAGACATTTCAAGGTGTATCAAGTTGCTGTTGAGTCGGACTTGTCTGGGTTCTAATCCTGGCTGTGTGACCTCGAGCTCACGCCTTAATTTCTCTGGGCCTCAGTTTCCTTTTCTGTAAAATACTATCTACTATATAGAATGATTGTCGCTACCATTATTTTGAAATATAATTGATATATAACATTATATTAGTTTCATATGTGACAAATGATTTGCTACTTGTATATTTTGGGAAATGATCACCCCAGTAAATCTAGTTTACATCCATCGCCACACAGTTACAATTTCTTTTCTTGTGATGAGAAATGTTAAGATCTACTCTCTTCCTAACTTTTGAATAGACAATACAGTATTATTAACTATAGTCACCATGCTATATTTAGTTTATAAGTCCCCTGACTTATAACTGGGATGGCGTACCTTTTAACTACCTTCACCCATTATTACTGTATTTTACACAAAAAGCACTCATTAAATTCCCCACGTATAGATCTTTGTATTTGTACTAGGACAAAAAGAGATTTGCAAAACAAAACACCAAAAAACAAAACTTAAAGTGAACTTTCTTTGACTATGCCTCTTATTATTTGGCAGCCCATAATAGAATGTAAACATAATTAATTATGGTCCCTGGGAGTACCTTCTGAATTGTCAACATAAATGGCAATGTTGTATTTAGTATAGCTTATGAATTATTGTACTTATACTGAATTCTTATTGTTAGAAAATAATAATGTAAGTATGTTATATGATGTCTTCCTGCTTATTTAAATATTTAAGTAATCTGAGAGTCAAATTTAGGAACTGTGCTGAAGAATTCAGAGTTGCAAATATGGTTCCATTTTCTAAAGCAGTGAAAAATGGGAGTAGAAGCAAGAAATGGAATCAGAGGAGGGATTCTGGCTGTCTTTCTGGAAGGCTCAGAAAGAGCCTTTGTCTCTGTAGCTGACGGGTTGTGTGTATGTGTGTGTGTTTCTTAAACTAGGATTCAGGAGATACTAATGAAATCACTTCAGAATGAGCTTGTAGCTACTGAAATAAAAAATTTTGGAAATAAGAGCTAAAGTCCATAAATTACAGACCCAATGGGGGCAAAGTACATTAGATTTTTATTTTTATATTTTACAAAACTGTGATGACATTATAAAATTTTGTAGTATTTTTTCACTTTACCACTCAAAACACACTTTACAATCCTGAGCTAATAAGCCTTAAAACTACCCGTACATGACATTACTATCGGCATCTCTATTTACTGCTGGGAGGATGGGGGAGATAGAGGAATTAAGTGATATATCTAGTTAGGGGTCAGAAGTCTTGGATATTAGTTTTCAGTTTTAACTAATCACTGAAACATTATTTGGGTAGAACACACACACACACACACACACACACACACACACACACACACAACTCTTGAATAACTTTTTTGCCCAGGTATTTATTTCAGAACAGTCTGGTCATCAAAAAGAATTCTGGCATTTTCTTCTCTTCATAAAAATTGTTGCCATGGAAATATTTCAGTTGCCCATGTCCTTCAATTGCCTGCATCTGAACAGGTCATAAACAAGCATATTAACTGAGGTCCAAGGCGAAGTTTTTTATAATGGAAGTAAGGTTTGTAAGTGGCTGCATCACAAAGCTTTCCCAAGGGCATTTCTTCAGGATAGGAGAGAATAATGGAACTCTTCATGGGGCTGTGTTCTCCAACCATGGTTTCTTCTGCTAACTGGCATAGATCTCTGCCTCCTTCCAAGACAAATACACTAAATCCATGACTGTTTCCCATGCAGAAGCCTTATTTTATTTTGATCAGCTCATAAATATGGAGTCGTGTTTACTAGAAATGCCATGGTATCTCTTAGAGACTATTTTCACCAAACGTTGGGAATTGGTGATATTTTTCCAGGCAGTTCAGACCATTGCTTGCTTTTTCATCAAATGATTTTGTTAACTGATAAATCATTCCTTTCACTCCTGGGGGACCCGACCACTGTATGATTTTATAGCCATGGCGAAAACATTCTCCTTCCTTGCCCTGGGGTAGGAGCTATGCATTACGTTCCATGAATTTGTTGAAACCCGGTGGGTGTAAGAGGAATCATGAAATTCAACTCTGAGCAGGAATGTTTTATATCCTGAATGAATAAGAAGAGGGAGATTGAAGCGCCATCGTAATTCAAGCCTGGATCCACGATCTCTATGCATCGTTTTATTTCATTCTGATACAGGGTCCCTCCCAGCTCCTGAGCTCTATTTGGTGTACATCTTTTCGCAAAACTAGATTAAACAAGAAATGAATTTTGTGTTGAGATTTTCACAACCACTCCAGAACTGGGTGACGTCTGGGAGGGGTCAACACAGGAACTGCAAAATTGGCTTTGGAGACCGTGAATGCTACCTGTATCTTCATATGTATTTGTGGGGGAAAACAAGATGTGGGAAGAAAAGGCGCACATACCTGTAGGCACACACATATGTGTGTGTACACAGAGTTGGGTCTGGAGCAAAGTATGAAAAGGATCGTGTTTATGCCTTAAGAGAAAGACAAGAAAGGTTTGTCTAAACCTGCAGCATTCATAACATGATAAATCACTCACATAATGCCCTTTGTAATGCTGGAGCTGAAGCGCAAGAACAAAGAGCTCATGAGACTAGGTTAGACTTGGGACACCTGAGCCAGTTCTCTGAGAGTGGCACAAGTCCTTATAGTTGCCCTCGTGGTGTGACCTTTGAAATGTTAAGGGCCCTGATGAGGTCCCACACAGGTTGTGGTACTCAGTAAGGGTTTGCTGTGATGATACAAGGCCCTCTAAATCCGTCCTCCACTCACTCAGCTAAACATTTCTTGAATTCATTTTCATTCTGAGGCTGTATCACTTCTGGGGCTAAGTTTCAGAAGCTTACTGTCCACGGTGTCTGATATTAAACAACTTCTTTTAAGCTTCAACAGGTGTTCTCTGGGAATGTTCTCTTGGGTGTTCTGGAATTTAATGAACAGACTCATCTTCTCTCTCTTTCACGTGTTCATGATTTTATATGTTTCCTTCATTTTAACCTGACCCTTCGTTTTTCCAGGTTGGAGACTCACCATTTTCAAGGGTTAGTCTTATGTAAAAATACATCTGTATCAGGCGTTTACACAATGAGGTTATCATTTAGGAGAACGGGGTTGGATGTGTATTATAATAAACACAACCTGAAGTCTACTGGGAGTATTCAGAATCTATAAATACAGTTCAGCCTTCAGAAATACTACCTCATTTATTCGTGTAGCTTCTTTGTGAGGCAGGAAAAGGGTAGGCTTATGTTTAAGTAGTTGTTTAAAATCTTCTCTTTGGGGTGCGTGGGTGGCTCAGTCGTTAAGGGTCTGCCTTCGGCTCAGGTCATGATCCCAGGGTCCTGGGATGGAGCCCCGCATCGGGCTCCCTGCTCGGCGGGAAGCCTGCTTCTCCCTCTCCCACTCCCCCTGCTTGTGTTCTCTCGTTCTCTCTCTCTCTCTGCCAAATAAATAAATAAAATCTTTAAAAATAAATAAATAAATTATAAAATCTTTTTCTTCGCTTTATCATTGCCCTGCACGCATAACCTCATAGATTCCCTTACAGCTCCCACATCGGGCTTTCACACTCCGACTTCCGTGCCTCTGAGCATACTACCTGTTCTGTCTGGAGATTATCTGGGGGATGGGTGGGTGGGGGGAGGTGATAGGTTCAACTGGGGACATACTGAAATTTGAGACACCCTCCAGTGTTATGTGGTCAACTGGATTATATACATACATTCAGGACTGGGGTTTTTTTTGTAAGATTTTACTTTTTTAGGGGCACCTGGGTGGCTCAGTCTGCCTTCGGCTCAGGTCATGATCCCAGAGTCCTGGGATCGAGCTCTGCATCGGGCTCCTTGCTCAGCAGGGAGCCTGCTTCTCCCTCCGCCGGCCAGTGGTCATGCCTGTGCTCTATCAAATAAGTAAAACCTTAAAAAAAAAAAAAGATTTTATTTTTTAAAGTGATCTCTACAGTCAACATGGGGCTTGAACTCACAACCCCGAGATCAAAGGTTGCACACTCTCCTGACTGAGCCAGCCAGGCACCCCTAATTTGTAGGGGCTTAAAAAAATTTTTTTAAGCATACACCCAGGTTTGGAAATCAGAAAGAAGGCCTGGGACAGAGGTGTATATTTCAGAATCTCTGGTGAAAATATAGTAATTGAAAGCAGAGGAGAAAACAAGATCGCAGGGGACATCATAAAGGGTATGAACAGAAGAGGGGCCAGCAGTGAGTCCCTTGGGAGCTCACGGGCTGCAGGAGAAAGAGCACATGATGGGAAGGGAATAGGAGAAGCTGGAAAGGTGGATGGGAAACCAGGTGAGTGTGCTTGTCAGTGAGTCCAGGAAGCACAACAGAAAGTTTCCAGAGGACAGAAGAGCACTCTGTGGTGGATGCCATTAAGAGAACAAATAAAAAAGATGAAAGAGTCTCCACTGGCATGTTGTTATTGAAACTAATGAGAACCAGACTGGAGGGGTCAGGAAATAAATGGTTGTGAGGAGGTGTAGACAGCAGGTGTAGACATTTGATTGTGAAGGGAAGACTCGAGATAAGCTGGTAAAAGGAAGGGGATGTGAAGCCCAGAGAAAGCTTTGTCTTCATGGTTTATTTTTTGGGTTTTTTTTTGAGGTTGGAAGAAAATTTAAATGCTGATAAAAAGGATCCAATGGGCAAAAGGGGATAACTGGGAGCAATGGGCTCCAGGCCTCCTTGGGATGACTGATCCACGACAGGAGAATGGACAAGGAGGTGGCACTGGGACTGGGCTGTGGATGAGATGTTTGCAGGTGTGATGGTGAGGGGCCTGTTTGATGGTTTCTGTTTTTTCTCCTAGAGCCCTTTCTTTTTCTTTTTTTAGATTTTATTTATTATTTATTTGACAGAGAGAGGGGGAGAAAGAGAGTGCACACAAGCAGGGGGAATGGCAGGCAGAGGGAGAGGGAGAAGCAGGTTCCCCGCTGAGCAAGGAGTCTGATATGGGACTCCATCCCAGGACACCGGGATCATGACCTGAGCTGAAGGCAGATGCTTAATCGCTTAACTGACTGAGCCACCCAGGTGCCCCTAGAGCCCTTTCTAAAACAAGAAGCAAAGCCATCCACTGAGAGGGACGGGGTAGGAGAGAGGTCAGGAAAAGGGAGCACAGTTGAGGATGGCGACTGGGAATTCATGGTGGGGGGGAGCTCCTGAGCTTTACGTTCTTCAACAATTCTCAGCTACCCAAATTTAGGGTGGGATAAAGCAGAAAGAGCAGGGGATGGAGGCAGGGGCTGTTTAGGCACAACTTCGAGAGAAAGGGACAGACAGAAGGGATTAGAATTTCAGCTAGACCAGGAAGGTGGTGAATGAAGCCTGAGGGTCTCAGGGCTGTCCACTGCCGTGGAGGGGATAATGGTCTTGATGATGCCAAAGGACACGGGAGACCCTAAGCTGGGGTGGGAGGAGTCTGAGATGAGAGAGTTGGTGTTTGAGTCACTGATGTTTGAGGTGGAGCAGTTTGGAGTGTTGACAACATCTCGGATGTAGAGGTGAAGCCCGTTCGAAATGGGGAAGGTCAAGGACCTGAGAAGCCAGCAGGTTGGATGAGGCAGCTCTGCATCCATTCATCAAATCCCAGGCAGATTATAGCCCAGGCATTGAGGTGGACAGGATAATGGGGAACCAGGCACCAAAGTCTTCGTTCAGGACAGGTGCATGGATGGAGGGATCTGAGGGTCGGAGCAACGAGAGGGAAGAGGGGCACAATGACACCGGCCTCAAAGAAGTGATTTAATATTAAACTCTAATGGTAAACCGCAAAATGTAACGGAATGTATTTTTAATGTGCTATAGTTTTAACATAGGGTAATCACAGATTTAAATCACAGATTTAAAAATCACAGATTTCTGATTTTTTAAAAAAAGAACTTGAGTTTACATGACTATGAGAAATTTCGGTTGTAAAAGCATAGAAGTTTGTTTGTTTTATAGTAATTGAAGTTGAAGCTCCACTGAGCAGATCCTGGGGAACATGCAGAGTGAGTGGCCATTAGCCAGCAGGGCTTACTGGAATTATCTATCAAAAGGTAACAAGACCATTTCCCCAGGCACAGTTTCAACCATGGGAAGCAGAAGATTTCTCAACCCACGGCCCAAAGATGTTTGGTTTTAGGAGAAAGGGAAAGAAAGGAAGAGAAACTGCTTTTGCACAATTCCATAAAAGTAGTTTGCAATAATGTTCTTCCTACTGAAACAGGTGTGATGACTCCAAATATCCTGAGCTTCTTAGCCATCACAACCTTCGGATGCCCAGAAATTCTGTTTCCACTGGGATGCTTTGCTAGTCTCCGTAAATGCTAAGATTGGGCTGGCAGCCTGTTACAAGGCTCGCCGGAGGCTCTCAGCTTGTCCCAAAGTGCTGCTGAGGTCATTAGCCTTCTTCCAATAAGTAACACCTGCCCCTTCCTTAAAGCTCTCCATTACAGCTGGCCCCAGAGAATCCCAGAGGCATCCACACCAGGGAAGCAAAGGGAGAACTCTCCGGGTGTGAAACATAACACCAAAAGCTGTTTTGTCCTTGTACAGACGAGAGTCCTGCTGCTTTGATTCTACTTTCACAGTTCAGCATTCACTCTCTCAACTCCTGCTCTGTTTGCAGGCAATAGGCTTCAGATTCCCAGAAAAATCTGGTAGGTGAGGTGGAGAAACCAGAAGCAAACTATGATGCCAGCCCCAAATTAACTCAATGGCTTGCTATGAGTTCTTGACTATGAAGTTTGAAGAAATGTTTACAGCTGCTTCTATTTGATACCCCCAAGGGAAGGAGGCTCAGCTATTCCACAGAATTTTGAAATGTGGACAAACTTTGAGATGGTTTCTTCCCATTGTCTTGTTCTTAGAGGTCTGAGCCTGTTGTGGGCTTCTCTTGTCCTTGTGTGTTCAGTGGCCCCATTTCATTTGGGGACCTTCCCTGCTGTCCTGCCATCTGGTCCTGGTGGGGCTGTCACCACTCTGTCCTCTTCTCTCCCTTGCACGGGGGCGGGCCTGTGACCCAGGCGGGGCCCTCCCTCATTGATGGAGGAGCCGGGGCTGCAAGCAATCTTCTCATTTGGAAAGAACCAGACTGAGGAGTGAAGCCAAGCAGAGCCAAGCAGAGCCAAGCATCAGAGCCTTGATGACATTATCTGTACTTCTGGACTCAGGCGTGTTTTCCGATTTGCATATGAATGGTAGCCCACGATAAACACGGTTCTGCACTTCGCTTATTTTTTCTTTTCATTAAACAACATATACTTGAGGGGCACGTGGGTGGCTCAGTTGTTAAGCGTCTGCCTTCGGCTCAGGTCATGGTCCCAGGGTCCTGGGATCGAGCCCTGCATCGGGCTCCCTGCTCCGTGGGAAGCTTGCTTCTCCCTCTCCCACTCCCCCTGTTTGTGTTCCCTCTCTTGCTGCGTCTCTTTCTGTCAAATAAATAAAAATCTTTAAAACAAAAAACAAAAAACCAACATATCCTTGAGATTACTCCATATCAGTGTATGGAGAGCACCCCCATTTATTATTACAATTACACAGTACTTCATTGTGTGGTTGTCTCAATCACTGATTCAACCACTTCTCTACTGATGGCCATCTGGGGTTATTTTCAATCTTTCAACATTTTCAAATGCACAGGGCTTCATATTCTCCTGTAGCTGTTAGTCGTAGAAGTGGGATTACTAGATTATCATATCAATGTAATTTGATATGGACACGGACTAATTCTTCTCCACAGGGATTATTTTGCACACTCACTAGCAATGGGGGAAAATTTTGCATCTCCACCATCTGGCCAACAGAGTATGTCATCAAACCTTTGGCTTTTTTCTCTCCAGCATTTTAATCCTGTTCTCTCAAGCCTTGTCCTCCTCGGAAGGCAACGCATCTTCTCACCAACATCTATCGCATCCACTTGATAAGACTGTGGAACATTCACGGAGGTTATGTTCTAGAGATGCTGGCAAACCAAACCTAGAGTGGGTGGAGGACTCAAAAGAAGGACACAAAAGAAGTGGCAAAACTTGCAAAGCGTCTTATCTCTGTTTGAATTGGCCACTAGTGCCTTCTGCTCATAGGGCATTGAACGGAGTAAGTTATGTGGTCAAGTGTAATATCACTGGGCAGGAACATTTGTTCCTCCTGAACAGGAGGAAGTGAATATCTGCTGAATAATAATGAATGTGCCATACTCCTCCATCCTGAAAGAGTTAGCTGAAACCAAAGAATGCTGCAGTAAATGCAGTATCAGCACTGCAGTTAAGGGGAGGGCAGTTTTTAGGCAAATGACTGAACCTGAGACTTCTGTCTGAAATCAAGACTCTGAAATGAGGATAAAGTGGTCTCAGGATGGTAGTGCCCCTGGTCTTAGAAGCAAACACAAATCCACTTTGGATTCCCATAGACTAAGATTAACCAAATAAATTGACAACCACATTAATTTATGATAAACACACATGGCATGAGGTCACGGTGGGTGAGCATCAGCAGAAACCAGAAGAGACACGTTCCAAACTTTTACATATTAGAATCCGCAAATAATAAAAATTAGTTATGACTTGTTTAATGAAGTAAAGTTTGGAAACAAAATAAGAAATTCTCAAGAATGATGAGGCTTATTATAAAAATAGAACTTTTAGATATGAAAAACATAATTATTGAATAAAAAACTCAATTGATGGGCTAAACAAAAAAACTAGACTCAACTAAATAGTTACTTAGCAAAGCAGAAGAGAGATCTGCATAAATCCCTTAGAACGCCCCACGGACAGACAAGGAGGTGGGACATGTTAAAGAGGGTAAGAGACACGGACAATAGAATGAGAAAGTCTACATGTGGTCAATTGGAATCCCAGAGGGACAAATATAGAGAATGGAAAAAGAGCAATATTTGAAGAGATGAAAGTTGCGTACTTGCCAGAAATTATAAAAAAACTTAAATCCACAGAGAAGGCACAAAGTAGATTAGGCAGGATAAGTAAGAGGAAAGCCAGGTATAAACAAATTATAGAAAGTTCAGAACAGCACAAAAAGCAGCTAAAGATAAAACAAATGACCTACACAGGAACAATAATTAGACTAAGAGGTGCCCATTCATCATTAGCAACGGAAGCCAGAAATCAGAGGAATAGCATCTTCAAAGTATAGAGAATGAGATCATCCTTTCACCTTGGATAAGACCACGGAGTTTTTCTTAAGGGTTGTCCTGACCCCCAGTTGCCCCCCAAATTATTCACAAACTCAAGACTTTAGAGGGGTGGGGTTGGGTAGGTTGATGACACTAGTCACATTAAGAAGATTTATTTACATCTTTCTACATTCCATAACCACTCTGAGTCTGCTTCTAATATATAATTTTCATCATCGTCTTCCGTGTATGGAGACATTTTCAGATAAACAGAAACAGAGTTTATCGCCAATGAGCCTTTACTAAAAAAATTTAAAGTCTGTTCCTCAGGAAGAAGGAAAATGATCTCAGATGAATGTCTAAGAAGCAACAAATAATCCTTAGAAACGGAACCACAAAACACATTACTAAAACCAAAAAAAAAAAAAGGAAAAAAGTATGAAAATAACTAATTTGGTGGTTTAAAAAAGGATGGAATGAAACTGGATAGTAATAGACCATGGAAAGAGCTAATAAAAAATAGTAGTGTTTTAAGCTGCTTCTACTGTTCAGATGGGGGATTAAGATACTAACTTTAGATTTGTTAAGTTAGGCATGCATATAAAATGGTAAAAGTAAACAGTAAAAGAATAGAAATGCAGCAATTAACATCCCAACTGGGAGAAGGAAACAAATATAATAAAACAACAGCATAATTCAATAAAAAGATTCATTTAAAAATAAGGGAAAGTACAGTAAAAATGTGGAAACAAATCTAGATATTTTAGAAATATTATTTAAAAAGGAAAATAGCTAGGGGCGCCTGTGTGGCTTAGTCAGTTAAGCGTCTGCTTTTGGCTCAGGTCATGATCCCAGGGTCCTGGGATGGATCCCCATAGCAGGCTCCTTGCTCAGGGGGGAGTCTGCTTCTCCCTCTCCTCCTGCCACTCCCCCTGCTTGTGATCTCTCTCTCTCTCAAATAAATAAATAAAATCTAAAAAAAAAAAAAGGAAAATAGCTAAGATAGCCAGTTAAGAGGCAAGTGTTTAGTCACACTGGGGAAAAAAATAGGAATCTGTTATCTACGTCTCAGATATTTTTGGAGCTCTAGAATGAAGAGCACATAGGTGTTCAACATGTGGTTCTTAAAAAGCTTAGCTATTTTTATACACAAAGATTAGTTATTTACAAGCCTTTCTTTGTTACCCATCTCTATACTCCTCAACAGTTTGAAGCATGGTTTATTTCCATGTGTAATCATAAACACCTTAAATTTGTGAGCTTTCTCTATGTGTCAATGAATGCAGCTAAGTTCCAAGATAACACCAGTTTTTAAAGGTACGTGGCCATCTTCAAAAGGATTGTTTCATGGGCTTTCTTTTTAAAGAACCCAAGTCACCAAAAAATTGATGAGAAAAATGTAGTGTTATTTATATGAAATTTATGCAAATATATGACACTATGTATTCAGCTTTGGGTACTTCCCAGGCTTGATTAAGATACACATAGTTAGCTAAACCAACTCAATTTGTAAAGAGGCTTAACATTAAAATATTTCCTATTTGTGATTACCTGTTGTACTTTAAAATCGTTCTTGCTAATTTTTCATTTCTGATGACCCAATGAAGAGCATTTACCAAACACCTACAGTATCAAATCTTAGATGTTTAAAGCAGCCTCCAAAGTGAACAGAACGGAAAGACTTCTAGAGAACAACCAAGTCAGTTTCTATGCAATTGATGGGTAGATGGGAACCTGACTGGAAGATGCAACAACAGTTTGGATGAGAATGCCAAATAGTTTGTCTTAAGGGTTGTCCTCCCTGCACTAGCCCCTTCCCCCCCCAAAAAAAAAACTGGATTGCTATTCTGAGACTTCCAAGTGGTGGGGCCTAAGAAGAACTGATCAGCAATACTAGTCACATTAAATGTATTTGTTTACATCCTATCTCCTTCCACAAAGGATTTGAGTGTGTTTATAATATGCAATTTTGTCTAAATTAAAAAAATCAGGATCATTTAACTAGGCTAGAGATCCCTAAATTTTGCTGTACCTTAGATAGAATCACCTGGAGAGCCTCTAAAAATCCTGATGCCTATGTGGTACCCCACATCAAATAGATCAGTGTATGGGGTGGGGGCTAGAGAATAATAGTTTTAAAGCTCCCCTGGCTGTTCCTATGTGCAGTAACGTTTGGGAACCACTGGCAGAGAAAATACACATTAGCATCACCTGGGAAACCATTGAAACTACTGATGCCTGAGCTCCTACCCTGAACCAGTGTAATCACAGTCCCCTACACTGGCAACTGAGTGCTTGGTACTGGGCACTGGGTAATTTTAAAGCTCCCCAGATGGTGACGATGTGCCTTCAGCACAGAGAACCACTGCACTGGGGGAAACCCGTACGTAATTACAAAGGGGACTGATTTCATTTTTTTATAGGTTCTTTTATGGCTTAAGGCCATAAAGTTGGTCCTGAGTTTCCTGGTGGCCAAAGTAAATAGAAAAACAATCATTTGAAATCGTTCTTGTCACCCATTTGTAAAAGCTTGCCAGTTCCTTGGAAGAAAGAAAGCTTTTCTTCATAGGTCTGAAACATCTTGTTTGAGTCTTCTTACGGGGGCCATTGAATGATGTTATGGATCACAGTTTTATAAACACCCCTACAATAAATGACATATGGCAAGTTTCATATTATCGTTTCTAATTGCCATCCCTGAGCGAAAGCCAAGGATGTGACCCAAGAGTGCCAGAGATGCAGGCTGTTGGGGTGAGGGCACGGGAGCACGACCGATGAAGACAGGATGAGAGGAAGTATGACACACCTCTACATTTCCTGCAAAATTACAGCTTCCCCCAGAGATAAAGGCTGGGACTATGTTCCTCCAGGATGTAGGAAGGGTGTCCTATGTAACTAGAAATTACAATTCTCTATTAGAAAATTTTAAAATCAATTATTGTCCCTCTTCCCCCATAAAGGGTACGAAGCTTGACAAAGGCCTGCCTAGCTAGGGTAAAGAAGTAGTGAAACCTATAGGAGTCGCAATTGTGTGTGTGTGTGTGTGTGTGTGTGTGTGTGTGTGTGTGCGCACAGGTGTGTATGTTAGAGAACCTTTTATTTATCAGAAAGAATCTAGGTCTGAAAGGGTGGAAAAACTCTGGCCTGGAAAGAATGAAGAGGGAGACCGGTTAAAGGTTAATTTTTTTTTTCTCAGTCGGGCTTTTCTGGCATCTAAGTACTATTGATTTAATGGCCCACCGTTGGTAGACAAGAAGGCTTCTGAGTACAGTGCTGACTCCATGGGGTTAAGCCTTGAAAGGAAACCCATCAGACGCAGAGCAGATTGTGTTAAGCCACTGTAATGTCATGGGGAAGCAAAGGAGAATTTCAGTTAGGTTGGGTGTGCCCACTTTCTTTTGAAAACGATCTAGCAGGGCCTACAGCAGATATTTTAGTAAAGTAGCTGGGAACAGGCATAAAGATACTTACGGATCACTTGAGTTCTCCTTTCTTACTTGAAAAATTGTAAAAGCACCCTGTTAATCCCAAGTAGGCATTCTGAGGTTTCTTTTCAAAGGAAAATGGCATGTTCTGCTTAAAAAAAAAAAAGGCAAAAACAACAACAACCCCCCCCCCCAAACTCGCAACTGCATTTACCATCTAAATTTAAGGAAAGGCTTCTTGGAAAAAGTCGAGTGATGAATTTCTTTCACTTATTTCGAGTAGTCTCTGGCGTTCCTATAAATCTGAAGGATGAAAATGAACCGCTTGCTAAAGAACAGTAGCTGGAATGTGGGAAGAATCCTGCGGTGCCTAATAAGACGTCTTAAGGGTTTGCATATGCAGAGGATAACCTTAAACTTGAGTTTGATATTTCACCTTGCGGCTCACAAATGAGCTGCCTTTTATTCAAAGAACAAGGCTGTCGGTTTCCGAGTGGGTGGGTGTGTACCCAGAGCGGGCGCCGTGTTGGTTTTGTGCCCTGTAAGGTTGACACAGGCAGTGGCGACTCGCGGCCACACCGGGGCAGCCTCTCCCCGGCAGGCGGCCGGGCAGGGCGGATCGGCCCCAGGGACCTGACAGCTTAGCCGAGTCCGGCTGGCTGGGGTTGCCAAGAATTTAAAGGGGTCTCGAAACATCCACGTTTCCCCCATTAACAGTTACGACGAGCTTAGGGCTCTGGGTAAAAAGACCATGGAGAAGAGGAATGAACTGAGCGGGTTTTGTGTTTTTTTTTCCCCCTTGGGGAAAATGCCCTCAACAACCCCCCCCCAATTGCCCAGGCCGCCCCTTCCCCCAAACAGAGGGAAAGCTAGAAGGGGAGGGTGGGTCAGCTCGGAAGGCCAAGCCCGCACCCGCAACCCTCCTTTCCCTCCCAACCCCGGGCGGAGCAGCCCCGAGGCCGGGTGAGCCCCCGAGCGCGGCTCGGAAGGCCTGGGGGCGGGGTGGGCGTGGGGGCAGAACCCAGCCACCCCTCAGCCCGCCGCCCGCCCCCCCAGGCGGGCCTGTGATTGGCTTGGGGGGCGCGTGTGCCCGCCCCGGCGAGGCGGGGAGGGTCCCCTCTGGGCGCCGGGTGGGAGGAGGCGGAGGACGGGGCGGAGAGAGCGGGGGCCGCAGGGAGCGAGCGAGGGGGCGGGCGAGCCGGGTTCCGGAGATCCGAGAGCAGGCTCCGAGAGGGGCGGAGAGCGGCCGCCGGGCGAGCGGGGAGGGAAAGCCCGGCGGGCTCCGCGCCGCCGCCCGCCGCACGGCACGCTCTCAGCACCGCCAGCCCGCACGGCCCCGCAGCCTTCCGGGAGGAAGCGGCGCAGGGAGCGGCCGGGGCGCGCTCGGGCTTCCCTCACCTGCCGGCGTCCGGCGGCTCTCCGGCGGGACGCGCGCAGGCCGGGCGCGCAGGAGGAGAGAAGACCGGCCGCCCGCGCCGCAGCCCAGCCGCCCGGGAGAGCCTCGGAGCCCGCGCGGGGCGCCGGCTCCATGGCGACCGGGCTCGGGGAGCCGGTCTACGGACTTTCGGAAGACGAGGTGAGCGGCGCCCCTTTCCCGCCTGGGACTCCCCGGGGAGTCCCAGTCCTGCGCCAGCAGGGGGTGGGGACTGGGCCGATCCCCGGGGTACGCGTTCCCGGCGCCTGCGGCGGAACCGCAAACGCGGGGCGCGGGGCGGCGGGGCCCGGCTGGGGGCGGGGGGGTGTGCTCGGGCCCATCGCCCCGCGCTCGCGTCCCCCCGCTCCCCAGCCCTCCACGGAATGCATTGTTTGTAAATAAAGCGGCGCGACGCCCTTCGAGCCGGGGTTCGCTCGGCCGCTTCTCCGCCTTGGGGGTGGGAGGAGGGCGCGTGCTTCTCTCTGGCCCCCTATTCCCCCTCCTCTCCCAGCCGCGTCTCCCGGGCTGTTGGGCAACTTTCCGCCTCTCGCCCTTGCAGCCTGGGAGTCCATGATGTGTGTCACGTCTGGGTCTCGGCTGGGGGCCCGCGCCGGGCGGGGGGGCCCGGGGCCGCGGAGGAACCTGAATTGTTCTCACCCCCCTCCCCCCGGAACTTTCCGGTGATAGTGTCAGCAAGTGCTCTGATGAGTGTGTGCTTATCCCGGTGGGAGTGGGCAAGACGCTCGAGCTGGGTGTGTCTGTCGCTCTGGCTTGCAGAGCCGAAACCAGGAGTGTGGATCTCGGGGTCTTTTTCGTGAGGGAGGACGGCCAGCTTGGTGGCAGGTGCTCCTGGAAACTTGGAGGAAGCTTGCAGCCCTGCCTTTTTTTTTTTTTTTTTTCCCTCCCAAGGATTCCAAGCCCGGCACATCCCGGGTAGGTGAGGTGGAGACAAAAGCTCAATTGATCGTCTTTACTAATAGAGCAAATCAAATAAGCCACGCCCCCAAGGCTGTCGGTTTGAGTGCAAAGAGCTTTGTTTTTACCCTCACTCTCTCCTCGCGGTTTCCCACTCCCCCCTTTGGAAACGATCCTCAGCTACGCTCGGCTCTTATTGGTGTGTTGCTGTGCCAAAAAGGGGGGTGGGAGGCCTGTCGCTGGCGCGGCGTGACCGGCAGGCTGGATGGAGCAGGTAGGAGGGGTTTGCCATCTGGCGGGGTGAGAGCTCAGGTTTGGCTCCCCTTTCGAGAGGTGAATTTACAACCCATGAAGCATTACTCAGCAGGGAGGTATTTCCTATCCTGGTTGTGCATTTCATGAAAAGTTGATGCCTGGAGATTCGAGGATTTCTGGCTTTCTCTTTCTTCCTCTCCTTTCTTTTCTGAGGTCCCCTCTTTCTCTGGTGTTGGGGGCGGGGTTAGTGGAGAGGCTATTATCTAGACCTGCCCACGTTATGGCTTCTCTCTCACCAGCTTTGCTGCTCTGGTATGGGGTGTGTGTGTGTGCGCGCGCGTGCTTTGTAAGTGTGTAATAGAATAGTTATCTTGGGGTGGGGAGAGTGTTTGGGGGTATGACTTTTTCTTCACAGGGCTAGGTAAGGCTTGCTGTGGTATGTAGTTTATCAAAGAATGATCACAATGCAAATAATGTGTGATTTACGTTTTTGATTACTTTGCCATGCTGTGCTCGTGTAAAATAATTTCCCTTTTTGGTGCAGTTACCTGGGGATGGGTGAAAAGCATCATTTTTCTTTCACCCAGGGGGTTCTCCTCTCCCAGGCTCTTCTACACTTTGAGGAGCTTTCCCTTTCATTCTGTACTTCTCCATTTAATTAGCAGCGGTAGATGGCAGGCAGTGAGCTCTTAGAAAGGTGCTGAGATACAGACATTCCTAAACAAAGGGCTTTTGAGGTATTGGGGGGGGGAGACAGCTGCGCTTCATCTCTGGTCTCTCTTGTTCTAAATTGTATGATTGTTAATAGCATGCTGAAGAAAAAGATATTAACAGTGTTTTGGGAAATTCAACTGGATAAATGAGTCCAATGCATGTCCCTGTTGTTTATTCTTTGTTTACATTTATATCCAGTGTCACCATCTACCTAGCATACATCTTGCCTTTTTAGATGAGTTAACTCAGATCTTCTTAACTGGTGTCCAGTGTGAAAGTGAAGGATGGAATATACACAGAATTGGGGTGTGTGTGTGTGTGTGTGAATGGGTTCTCTCCTGTATGTTGGTAGAAGGGTGTTGGGGCTGTGTAGGGAACAGCAGGAGGTGATGAAGACATTTTCTTGATGAGTGATGGCAATGTTGCTGGTACTGTTGAGTTCCCCAGCACATTACATTACAAAAGACAAGTCGGCATCTGTTGTCTTTTTTCAGCTTCTCCCAGTGAAAAAAAATAAGGCAGGTCTTTTTTGATGACTTCACATTTCTATGGTATTTGCTTTTTATGGGAGGTTTCATGCCGTCAGGTTAGCCTTTGGAAAATCAGAATGCCTTCGTAGAATATTAACAAATCGTTGAATTTGCACAGCTTGTTTTGTCCCCCTGAATCAGTCAGTGTAAGAAAACAAATGAACCAGGCCTACGGCAGGCAGTCTGATGAAACCAATGGCAGGGTTGATTTTCCAAGGCGTGTTAAATATGAGTGCACTTCAGTTTACACACTTGGTGTGCTGGGGAACATCACACCTGAAGATAGTTTGATGGCTACATAAGAGTTATCTTACACATCTCTTAGCAAAATAGGTGTCCATACGTAGCACAGTTCTTAAAAGTTTGTATTTTCTTTGGAAGTTGATGGAAAGCATTGTGTGTTTGGAGTGCACTTAGTGTCCTGTCCCATCTCAGAAGGATTTCTTTCGCTGTAAGTATTGCTGGTGATGAAGCATTGCTGTGGGATGCCAAGACCAGAGGACCTTGCTTCCTCGGTCCCTCTAGCTTATAGAATGAAAGGGGTTAAATACGGGCTTTACTTGTGTGAGTGCGTGGACTGTTGATCTTTTGTGTCTTTCTGGCTGAGGTTCCTCGAGAGGTAGAGTTCATATTTACTGATTTAAATCAGGTCACCTTAGGGAAACCAAATTTGAAAATTGCCATCAGATGAAGGACTTTGGTGTTGAGAGATTAGCAAATTAGCAAAACTTGTGATGCAGGGCCCAGTGTCAGATTTGGTTTGGAATCAGAACAGTTGGACTCGTTGCTGCATCTGGCTTGGTTCCTTGGCAGTTTTTTGTTTTGCTTTTTGTTTTTATTTATTTTATTTTTTTGGCAATGTGTAGCACTTTTTGGCAGTTTACTTGGGAATATAAACTGTTAACCTCTCGAAGTCTTTTATTACAACGTCTTAGGAAGGTATACTTCATGGAAAAGATTTCTGGGTGAAACACTAAAGTCTGAACGACAGCTTGCTTACTAGATGTGGCAGGTTTTGGGTGGTTACAGTGAGGCAGATGGCATAGAAATGAAGGCCAGGCTGACGTGGGATAGTACTTTGACACCCTCCCTCTGTGTTTTATACAAACAAGAATAGTTGGCTAATGTTTCATATTGTCTGTGCTGCACCTAGCACCTTTAAGGCTTTCTGTACTTTCAGTCTCATTTAATCCTCGTGAACCTCCCCGCCCCCAAGGGGTGCTAAGATTTACAGATGAGGACTGGAGGCTCAGAGATGTTAAGTGACCTGCATAAAGACACACAGGAAGTTATGGAGTCAGGATTTGAACTTCTTTTGTTGATTGCACAGCCCTAGTTTTTAGCATTCTTCCTCTCTTCCAAGTATCTTGAAAGGTTTTCATAGTTAGGTTGTTGAGGTTGATTTGCAAAGGAGATGAACATCAGAAGTTGTAAACCAAAGACTTCTAGTTCTGAACTGACCAGGAAGCTTGCTTATTAGTATGGTCTCCACTGTGTTTTAAAGCTTGGGAATTTTTACAGAAAATGGCAAAGATCTGACCTCATTGGGGCTCCATTCTCACCTGGCACAATTGGTGGGTCCATGTAGGTGGCCCTGGAGATGTGGTAGCAGTGCTGTATTTGCTAGTATCCCCACTACTCCTTATCGTTTTAGGGTTCCTTTTACTCCATAACAAACCTGTAAGGTTTAACTGTTGGCATAGGTATATTTTCTTTAAGATGCTGTCAACTTTAAGCTGCACCATTATTTTATGTACTGCTAAGACAAAACAATTGGTGTCACATTATGATATACCATTAATTTTATGAAGCATCCTTATTTCAGGATGTTTTAGAATTCCTGACTCTCATGAGAAATGTGGGATAACCCTGGGCTGTCAGTTTCAGTAGGTTAGTCATTCAACGCTTTCAAGTCAGTTGCTGGTCAGATTTCTGAGAAAAGGGGTCGCATCAGGGAAATGCTCTTAACTGGGCCTTGGCAGAGAAGAAACAGAGAGCCTACGAGCTAGGCCACCTGAATAGCCATCTGTAAGTAACAGGGTTAATTTTTTGGAAGTGGTCTGTGTTTTCGAGAGATTACTTGAAACCCTGCATGCCATCTTTGTTGCTGTGCACAAACGATCACAGGATTGCTTTTGGAAATAAGATATCGTCTGGACTAAAGGTGGATGGCTGAACAGCAGTTTTGTAGAGGGAGATAAAGCTTTGCCCGTTTGTTCCAGCTCCAGTTGCTTTAATCAAGCCTAGCTGTGCTGGTTGGTGTGCTTTATGCCTAGGACACGAGCGTATTCGAGTTAACAGTCTGCATTGTGATGGCTAAGACTGAAGAAAAACCCTAAAAGGGCCTAGGTTTTATTGTGACATTTAAAAGCAATTTTATAAACCGACAAATACAATGTATTGTCTTAAAGTTCTACTCTCATTAGATTTTTATTTTCTTCAAGGGTTCTATGGCAGTTGCAGAAACTGACATTTTAATTTATTTTCAGTTTAAGTCAGAAGGCTTTAAATTACCTCATTCCTGAAAAGCAGTTTCCTTAACTTAGGGAATAAAAATAATTTTGTTCAAAGGAATGAGGACTGTGGCAAAACGGGAATCCCTAGACCATCCTGGTTTCTTTACCGTAGCAGAACACAGTTTAAGAAGAGGTTGAATGGTACTTGGCCATCTCCTCAGTGCAGCAAGGACCCACATCTCCAGGAAACTTCCTTGCAAAGTTGTTTTGTGATATTGGGAGCATCAAAATGCTTGCCATATATTTAGGAGACGTCTCCAGGAAGAAATCCCTGACGTTAGGGAATGGTGTCACACATTGCAGCAGTGCTTTTTGAGTTCCTGTTAAATTGCTTCCGCACTCACTGTGAGGGAAGAAACTTCATGCCCATTGCTAGTTTACTTGCCTTCCTGCATCCAGCAGTTACTTAAACAACATAGAAGCGTGGTAGTATGTGACTGGTGAAAGAAATAAATCAGTTTCTCTTTGACAGATTGAGATCATCTTAACATTTTTATTTTGAGTTAAAAGGTCTATTTGAACAGATTTTATTGGTGCCCTTGAATTTTGGGTTCTAGATGAATAGCAGTAAAATGAGATTTTAACTTAAGAGTTTTCGGGTGTTTTGATGTTGTAGGTCTTTGAAGTGTTTTTGGCTTAGTGATCTATTTAATTGGCAATAAAGCAAACTACTTTTGATAATCGATATTAAAGAGGATCAAAATAATATATGAATAATGATGAAAATAAGTATTAGGGTAGTAGGATTGGTGAAGGCTATGAGAAGGGTGGCCAAATGTTACTTTCTGTTCTTGTATTGTTTCTCTTCCAGGTCACCCTATAAACAAACAGATCTCACTTTCTGACTATAGGTGGCAATGTTTGTACTGTTTCATGATGCTACTCTCCTTTGGGAGTTGCCTGTTGGTGGAATATAGAAGTGAGCCAAATTTAGCGATGAAGATAAAGAAACTAGATTTAGAAACCAATGTTTTCCTACAAACTAAAAAAATTTGTTTAGTAAAAACACCTAAGGTGATTGTCAGTGCGAGCAGTATCAAGAAATACCCTTTTATCCAGGGCATACTAAATTTGGAAGAGGAACAGGCATTTGGATCTGGGGGGAAACCCCCCACAAACACACACACAGAAAAGTTCCTTTGAGAACCACGGTCACGTCCTTTGTTCTTGGGTGCATAGGGACTTCTTAAAAAAAAAAAAAATGCTAGTTCTGTATGGACTGTTCTGGAATTGTCATTGACTTTGAGGAGGAATAATTATCACCATTCCCAAGTATTTGATTGCTGGAGAACTTCTTGATTCCTGAGGTAAGACTGTGGCTCAGGTTCTGCAGAGAGAAAACCAGCGGTGTAAAGATCTGGGACACATATTTCATGAACACATAGGACCTTGTTAGAGTTGTAATGATTTGTTCTGAACCCGAGTGGCCTGAAAGCCAGCTATTACTGTAATAATACCTTTAGGTGTGGAAAGCTATATTCCATTAGCGTATCTGGGGTAACTAGCTTAAATCTGACCCTCTAATCGACTTTTTGTCCCAGACTCCAAAGTCCTGTATTGATTCAGAACTTGCCAAGTTTAATGGTTGAGACTATCTAATTCCCTTGCTGTCATCAAATTCAGTGTTGGGTGACTTCTTGGCAGGCAGGCATCCACTGAGAGAGTTCGTATTTTTATACCTCCTATTCACCAAGAAAAAGGGGCCATTGAAAAGTGACTTTGTTTTTTAAGAATTTTTTTAAAGATTTTATTTATTTATTTGACAGAGAGACACAGCGAGAGAGAGAACCCAAGCAGGGCGAGTGGGAGAGGGAGAAGCAGGCTTCCCGCTGAGCAGGGAGCCCCACGCGGGGCTTGATCCCAGGACCCTGGGACCATGACCTGAGCCGAAGGCAGATGCCCAACGACTGAGCCACCCAGGCGCCCCTTTTAAGAATCTTTTTAAGAACGATCTTATGTATTTGAAAGAGCAAGACACAAACAGGGGGAGGGGCAGAGGGAGAGGGAGAGGGAGAAGCAGGCTCCCCGCTGAGCAGGGAGCCCAGTGCGGGACTCAATCCCAGGACCCTGAGATCATGACCTGAGCTGAAACCGAGAGTCGGATGCTTAACCGACTGAGCCACCCAGGTCCCCGAAAAGTGACTGTTTTAGTGTAAGATGCTGCGATGTGAAATCCAAGATGGAACTTGGAAGGGCTTGTAGGGATCGTGGTCCCACCGAGGGGATGGACTGGCCATGGCTGGTCAGGGTCGTGTCCCATCGCCTGCAGTGTGTCTGCACTCCGGTGCACCGAGGTGTCCCGGGCACACTGGAGTGAAGTTTGGATGGATTGCATGAGTGGCTCAGGCACTGTCCATCTTCTGTCGGCCGGGCGGAGGCCATGTGCTCCTTCTGCCTCTGCGCATGACTGGCCACCTCCAGCGGACCCCAGCGGGGGACCCTGTGGTGCAGCGACAGGGGCTGTGTTGTGCCTGTGAGTCTTGGTCTGGCCTCAGCACAGTTTGCACTTTCCAGCTGCATTGAAGGCCTGGCTCTCCTCGCTCTCCTGGATGCAGCTGTGGATCGTGTTTTGTAGTGTGCCTTTCAGAGCGCGCTGTGAGGCCGGACTTCACAGCGGGAGAGCATCGCCCTTGGGGAAGATCGCCAGCACGTTTATATCTGGCGGGAAGTCCCACCAAACCGCCTCTGTGGCACATCTGTTGCGGATTAATGTCTCGAAATGCAAACTTAGTTTTGTTCAGGGATCTATAGGATTTCGAATGTTCATGGATGTTTTGGCAACTGTTAGAAGTCACAGGAATGAGGACTCTAGTGGAGACAGGCTTGGGTCAGAGGTAATGGAGAAGATAAAGATCTTTTGATTTTTTCCTTTTTGTTTTTTGATTTTTTTTGATTTTGGATTTTTCCTTTTTAAACGAAGATGTTTGTTGAATGGGTTAGTTTTACTTACACATGTATGTCTTGTTTTTTTAAATACTGGAAGTTATTTTGGTCTGGTGTCTCTCCCCCCCACCCCCATCCGCATCCCCACAAAACAAAAGCAAGCCTAAGCTATTTAGAGAATTTGCTTAGTAAGCGCTCAGTGTGTATCTCATGGAATTAAAAGCTCCACATACTTACTCTCAAATCTGCCAACTACCTTTAGAACCAAAGTCTGTTGAAAACCTGTGCTTGCTTGCTTTTTTTCCTCTAAGTCTCCATTTCTCCCCCCTCTCAGTTAATAAGTGATTCATCTTCGAGTGTTAGCCTAGTACCAACTTCATCTTTGGCAGTTTGGGTTGGAAAGGGGAAGGAGTGTGAGGTTTAAAGAAGAAGCAAAACTGAGAATCCGTTTGCTTCCTTTTACCCTCCTCCAGTCCCTTTGGTGCTCCGTGTCTGCGGTGTGATAATTGGATGTGAGCAGAACAGCAGGCAGGTCGTTTCTCAACTTTGAACCGACTGCACATCTTCCCCATTTGTTAATAACTCCAGAGGATACATGAATGTGGCACTTGACTTAAGCTCTGTCTGGAGGGGCTGAACCCTGTGTTGATATTTGAGTTCTAGAGTATGTTGATGCTGATAATTGAGAAATTGGTATGTGCCATACCACCTGCCTTTGGAGGAGATGTCTTCATTTCCCTGGCTGTTACTAGTGAAAGAGAACACGTTGAGCTTGGGCTAAGAGCTTTTCCTTTGCTTCTTTGAGAAGTGAGGTAGAGAAGAGCATCCTGCAGTAATGGGGGTGGCTGGCAGGGCAGGGGAGGTATTGGGGAGTATTTAATAACGTGGAGAGGCCACTCATCTAACTGGAAAAAGTCGGTTACAAAATAGTGGGTGCGGTACAATCTCATTGTGCTAAAAGTATTTATGCATAGGGAAAAATGACTGGAGATGTATCCCAGGATGTCGATGGCGGTTATCTTTGAGCAAAGGGATTTCAGGTGTGATTTTCATTGCCTTTTTATATTTTTCTTACATTTTTCTACAGGGAAGTTTTTCTTAATATAAAAGTAAGTTTCAAAGTGAGATAGAAAGAAACCTCCCAAATGCTTGTAGTACTTCAGGCTTTGGGTAAAAATGAGAGCACTTGCTCAGAATACTGATAGTGTGTGTTCAGTTGAACATATGTTCATCGAGGGCCTGCTGTGTGCTCTGTGTTTAAGGATGTCAAGGTCGTCGCATTGCCACTCGTGCTTTTGAGGAGCTCCCCACCAATGTGGGAAGTGGAGGGATAGGTGAAGGATGGGGCACTTTTCAAACAAAGTGACTGGGAAATTAGACTTCTTTTCACTTGGAGCTTGTAGAACAGAGGTTTTGTTTTCTCCACCATGGGCACTTCAAATTTGTATTTTCATCCTTCTGTGTGTTACAGTTGCATAGAAATAATTTAAATCTTTAGTAGCATTTTATGTTCTCTGAAATTTTTTGTGTGCACTATAAAAAACAAAAACTGAAATCTGTTTCTCTTTTTGTGTCCTTGGGTTTTGCCTTCGCACCTTGGTGCAGCCCTGAATCATTTTAGGTGTCAGAATGGAACTTGTGCACGGCTTTCATCATCTGTGCAAATATCTAAGTATCTGGAAGCTGCTCTTCGTTTGGCCTTGGGGCAGACTTGTAATGTCCATCCAGTATCAGCACGTCCGAGTACGTTTCATGGTGGTCCCTTCCCGAACAAAAGGGTGCAGTTGACAGATGTCACATTATGTGTCATCTGACACTTGACTCTTTGTGTCTCCCCCAACCCCCACTGCTTTTAATATTTCTGACCTAAGGATGCATCTTCCAGTGTGTTTAATGTGGCGCTGGGCTCCTTGCACTCATACCACACTCCCTTCTTCCTCCTTACAGCCTGGCAGTAAGTTCCCGTTCACAGAACTGTGGTGCTTGAGTTGGCCAATCTCATTTTGTGTATTATGGCAGATTATTGACAGTTGTCATGGAGATGAACATTATCTCTCGCTCAGTTTTGTGTCTGTTAAGCGCCCACCTGGACAGTAAGGACCTGTGCCAGCTCAGTGATGTCATTAAGGAATCAAGTTCCATTCTTTACTCCATTGTTTAAAGTCTAGCCCTTTTCAGAGACCTATGGGTCCTCAGGTGGCTGCCAGTGGTAACCAGAGCCTCGTTCTTTTTTCCTATTTGCAGAGCAAAGGGAATGGCTTCCTGTGTCTTTCTCTTTAAGATTAAAGAAATTTCATTTCCAGAAACACCCAGGCAATCTCTTGTGTCCCATGGCCAAGGAAGTTTCGATCTGCTTATCTCTCAGCCAGCTAATGGCAAGGAGGGGATGGAATTACCTTTAGTGTTCTAAGGGTTTATCCCTTGAGCTGAGGTGAAGTCCATGATGACCCTACATTCCACCTGCTGGATAATTCATCCACCTTCAGTTGTGTACACCTTAGAAATACCCATGGCTCTGTGAGATCACATGCTCCCTTTGTCTAAGGAGGCAACCCAAATAATTCATTTAAGTATTGCAAGGATCTCTGGGCGATACACTGTCCCTTCTCTAACACCTGAAAGGAGTTTTTTTTTTTTTTTTTTTTTAATGGTCTAGTGACTTAATGGCTGAATAGGTGTGGTCCCCCAAACATCAACCTACAACTGTGAAGAAAGAGTAGGATGCTACAATAAACCTCCCACTTGGAGAGGGGAAAAATAAGAAAACTCAGTGTGGTAGCTGGCGGATCAGGACTAGCAAGGAGTCCCTGGCTGGTCAGCTAGTCTGGCAGCTTCTGGCTTTGCTGGATTAGGCCCAGTGTGAGACCCTCCTGCAGTCCCTGTCCTCTGCAGCTGCACCTGGCTGGGGCCAGCACTGGCAGACTGCCCCTTCTTGGGTCCTGCTGGGTGTGAGTTTGGGGCTTTAGGGTTGTGTGTCTGGGGTTGAACAGCCACAGGCTAGTGTCCTCTGATCTGAATGTTTGGCAGCAGGATTGCTCCTGTGAAAACTTAGTGTCTGAGTTTATTTGCTTCTAGTCAATTCCTTGGGCTGGTAAGAACAGCCAGTGACCTTATCTAGATGAGGTCTGTGGTTCTGGGAATTTCTTTGTCTTAGTGACTGGTCTCCATGCCCTGTTCATTCCTAGGGCTTCTACCTCCAGGCAGTTTGAAAGGAGCCTTGAATGATCGGCACAGAGTTTGGGTCCAGTAGCCATCCAGGCACTTGAATCCACTCTGCCTTTGCTCTGCCTATTCAGAAGGGCCAACTTCCCCAGACTGGGGCTTTGGGACCCACA
This sequence comes from Callorhinus ursinus, assembly GCF_003265705.2. Lineage (NCBI taxonomy): Eukaryota > Metazoa > Chordata > Mammalia > Carnivora > Otariidae > Callorhinus > Callorhinus ursinus. The sequence goes on along the minus strand of NW_027397073.1, from coordinate 16,801,515 downwards.
GGACCCCCTACCTGCCCCCTGACTCAGCCATTCCAATTTTATTTATAGCCCTTATTTTACACAAAATCTGTTGTAGTTAGGGCTCTTGATTGCGAGCAACACTGACCAATTCTGATGAGTTTAAGCAGAAAGGGATTTATTGAAGGCATTTTGGATAGCACAGAAGTACCTGTCAAACTAGAGACCCAGGCCTAGATAGCAGTCAGGGGCCAGGGGAGGCTGGGCACCCCAGATCATGGCCAGAGAACCCTGGCTCCTGCCACTGAGTGCCGCCCACACCCCCGCTGCACATCTGGCTCCGGAGGCGGTGTCGCGGGGGCCGCACCAGCTGTCTTCTTTCTTACCCGTGTTGGCAGTCCTCACAACCATTCGGGTTCGGTGATTCGAGAGGAGGACTCACCAGACCCAGAAATGGTTGTACTCACAGTTACGGTTTATTACAGTGATAGGATACCGAGCAAAATCTAAAGAAAAGCTGCATGTAGTGAGGTCCAGAGGAAGCCAGGTTCTGAGCTTCCGGGAGTCTCTCCGAGGGGCGGCACACGGGATGCGCTTAATTCCTCCAGTGGCGGTTGTGCCCATGTGTGTGCAATGTCGTCCATCGGGGAAGCTCCTAGAGACTCCGTGCCAGGGATTTTATCAGGGCCTGCTCCTGTAAGCACCTTCTGTCCAGCACGTACGACCATTCCAGACTCCGGGAAGGGGAGTCAGTGTTCAGCATGAACCACGTGGTTGGCACAGTCTCTGGGCCCAGTGAGGCACACTTCTCATTTCGGGAACATTTTCTGTCTGTGGAAGGAACCGTTGACCATTCGAGTTCCCAGACACCAGCCAAGGGCCAGTCCTGAAAGCAGGCTTTTGTAAGGAGAGCAGTCTCGGGCCTGCTGCACCACTTCTGTTCCTGCATCCTGCCTCTCAGAGGCCTTGGCCAGTCTCGGTCATGTGCCAGCAACCCTTGCTGCCAGGGGAGGGGTAGGAGGGCTTTGTTCCTCCTTTCTGAAATGTTTGGTTTCTGTTGGGGGAGGTAGGCCTGGCCTCCCACCAGAAGTCACACTGTGGGGGATCCCCAGACATAAGAATTGTTTTCAGATGCTGGGCAGCACAGCATCTCCCCCCCCACAAAGAAGACCCCGCTAAGCATGAATTGGGCCCATTATAAATGTTAAATGAGTGTTCGCAGTAGTGAGGCGATGCGGTGTGTGTGTGTTGAGCTATGGCCATCCCTGCATCAGGGAGAGGCTATGACATGTTTTCGTGTCCTCGATGGGGGCTGAGTGCCCCCCCCCAAGTGCTACAGGTCCAGGGGCCTGCAGTATAATAGGGGATATGATAGGGATTGAGCTGAGCCCGAATGAGGTATTGCCAGCTACTTGAGGTTTGGAGACAGAATGTTCCAGATGGGGGAAGAGCAAACGTGAAGGCCCCAAGATGAAAATGAGCAGGAGGAACAGAAGGAAAACCAGAGTGGCTGGAGCATGGGGGGCCTCGCAGGCAGTGGGGTCAGAGAGGGGGACAGCGGACAGATCAGGAATGGCCTTGACAGCCAGTGTGGAGGGCTGAGGTTTCCTCAGTGCGGTGGGAAGCCGGGTTGGAGGGTTTCTGGCAGGGGAGTAGTGGGATCTGACTTGTGACTTGAAGCGACTCTGGAGAAGGGGTTGTTGGGGGTGGGGCAGGAGTGAAAGCAGGGAGGCCAGTCAGGGAGCTGTGGTACTGGTCTACGAGGAGGTGTGGCAAGCTGGGATCCAGGCTGGGGCACGGCAGCAGGTGTGTGTGTGTGTGTGTGTGTGTGTGTGTGTGTGTGTGTGTGTAATGGATGGAAAGAACAAGATTGGGGGGAAATCGGGAGATCAGCAGGTCTGTGTCGATGAGGCTAAAAGTGATAGAGCTATGAAGCGTCGGGGTGATGCCCACAGGCAGGGGGATATGAGTGTCTAGAACCCAGTGGAGCCCTCGGGCCGGGGATGGGACGTTGGAGCGCCTGGTGTCTAGTTGACACTTAAGGCTTGGGACTCGGGAAGGTGAGGATGCAGGTGGAGGCCCTGGGCAAGGAGGGTGGCCATTGGGGTGGGACCGGCCAGTGCGCCTGGTGCTGTGGGGGCCAAGTGCTGGGGGGCCTGGGGCGCACACGTTGGTGGCCCGGCTGAAAGCTGTGCTAGGAGGGGTGAGAATGGATGCCCTGGGAGGGGAGCAGACACAGGTGGGGACTGGAGGCGGCTCTGGGGAGGAATTTCGCTATGAACACGAGTGGAGACCTGTGGCGCTGGAGAGCAAGGAATGGGTCCTGGAGGATGTTTTCTGAAGTTGGGAGACCCCAGAGTGTATTTGTGTGCGGAGAGGGAGAAATTGGTGCAGTGAGGGGATCTGCCTACACAGTGAGCTTGGTGTGATCATCGCTGTGGGGTTTCTGGGCCTGCATTCGAAACCATCTCTGGTTCTCTTGGCATAGGTGACCCTTCATCTGCCTCAGGCCAAGGAGGTGAAACGCCAGTACATCAGTGCTGACCTCCTCCTGCCTAGTGAAGGCCAGATGATGGTGGACGGGGGTCATGGGTGTGAGTTTCCCTACAGCTGGAAGGGCACGGAGCACTGAGTCGGCACCAAACATGCAGAGCTGGCATGGCCTTGCTGGGCTCTGGGAACCAGCCTGGTGGCAGCCAGTGCCACATGATGCACACCTAGTTCATGTCTCCTGAATGGAATCACAACCCAGAATTTTAAGTCTGCACAGAGGAGAATTGAGAGAGATTTTTCACCTTTCAGATGGAATGTCAAGCTTGGGAATTACCCTTCTAATTCGTGGTCGATAGCCACAGTACGCTTCCTGGTGTCCTCGACCTTCTCTCTCCCATTGCCCTCTTTGAAATGCTTTTATACGCTTATATTTTAAAGTAACTTTAGTCTTGTTAGAATGAGGCTGGTCTTAATACACAAAAAGGTTAATAATTGCAGGAAGGGACAGGAATGCCCTTTCATGGACAGGTTGAGGTGGGTTGGCAAGTCCAGATTCCATAATGTCCCTGTTGAAGGAGCAACTGCTTAGTTTTCTTATTATTGTGATTTTAACGCCCAGGCAACAAGGACCACGCCTTTCTTTGCCAGGCAGGCTGAATTCTGCCTGGAGTCTGCAAAATGGCATTTCAAGCAGGTGCTCTGGTATGGACAATGACAGCTTCAACCGTTTCTTTGCCCTTTTAAGAATCTGTGGAAAATAAAACCCAGGGTGTGTCAGAGGATCAAAGGCGAATCTGTGCCCTTCTGTTGAATGTATTTGCCTCCTTGGGGCTTGGAGAGGCAATAGGTGTGTCTGTCCAGTTCGGATTTTACTCTTACGTCTTCTCCTTCCCCTCCTAAATTCTAGGTCATGGAATAGACGAGAAAAAAGGGATAATCTCTATGGCATGAACAATTTAGGATTCAAAAAGATCTTAAAAAGAACTTTCTCTCTCTCTCTCTCTCTCTTTTTTTTTTTTTTTTTTTTTGGGCCAGCAGATCTGATGAGATTGTCTGATCTGCAAGGGTCTTGGCTGGAGTGCACACCTCCCGGGCCTGATGTTGTGCTGGGGACGGAGGTGGGGGCGGGGCATGCAGCTCTGGCTTCCGGGAAGTGTTGTGATGTGTTTGAGCCCCGCCCAAGACCGCGATGGCACGTGGTGGCCGTGAAGCAGCAGAAACATCTGTACAGGACGTTGCTTTGGGGTCTGGGGCATGAAGATAGGTGGAGAAGCCCGCCAGGGTGTCCAGTTTCACAAAGTGAGCTTCTGAGCTGAGTTTTAGATGAAAATAAGTGAACAGCTAAAATTTGAGCACTTCCCACATGCGAGGTGCAGATATTAAGGTCTTATAAAAGCGGACTCACCTAATCGTTACATCAGCTCTTGGAGGTGGGTCCTCCTGGCTCCGTCATACCGGGTCAGGGTGAGAGACTGACGCACAGAGGTGTTAACTGACTCGCTCAGAGCATCACCGAGCCAGTAGCTGGCAGAGCCAGGACTTGAATCCGGGCAGTCTGGCTCCCAGGACCGTGGGTGGAACCACCACGCCCCGGGGTCTCAGGACAGTTCTTCAGGGATGGGGAGGAGGGCACCGCGGAGGCCCTCGTGGCCAGATGGAAAGGCAGAGAAGAAGTGGCTGTGTGGACCTCGTCGAGGAACTGGGTACCCATCCTCTGAGGGACTTTGGGAAACCGGTGTTGATGGTGCTTTTTTGGTGCTCACCATGCAGCAAGGGGAGAGTGGATGTGAGGTGAGTAATGGTGGGTGGTCACGCAGCTGGCCAGGTACAGAGGGTGGTGATGACTGTAGGAACCAGCAAGGGGGATAAATGCAGGAGGTATTTAGGATGCAGGTGGCACTGGATTGATGACTGGCTGATGAGATGAGAAAAAAGGACTGTAGAATAATCACCTACCTTTCTTGTTTCCGGGGGCTACATTAATGGGAGGAAGGGAGAAACCTACATCTATTTTTTCTTATTACTATTATTTTTTTAAAGATGTACTTATTTTAGAGCCTGTGTGTGAGGGGAGGGAGGAACGGAGGGAGAATCCTTGAGCAGACTTCCCTGAGTCTGAGTGTAGAGCCCAATGTGGGGCTCGATCCCAGGATCCTGAGATCATGACCTGAGCCAAAGGCAGATGCTTAACCAGCTGAGCCACCCAGGTGCCCCGAAACCTGCATTTATTAAATACCTAGTATAAAGGTTCTAAACTGGGGGACATAACCCCCTCCAACATTTGGCTATGCCTGGAGACATTGTTGGTTGTCACAACTTGGGAGGTGCTACTGGAGTCTAGTGGGTTAGAGGCAGGGGATGCTGTTAAACATCCTGCAAGGCACAGGGCATCCCTGACAACGAAGAAATACCTGGCCCCGAATGCCAGTAGTGCCAAGGTTGAGCAATTCCACTCCAGTATATGTATCAGTTTTACGTAGCTATCTAACTTAACCCGTGAACCAATCATGAGACGTTATAAATTCCATCTTTCACATTTTTCCAGTGAGAAAACCAAGGCTTAGTGGGGAACAGGTTCAAAGCCAGGGAGCTGCTAGTAAGTGCCAGAGTCGGCATTTGAACCCATGTCAGAATCCAGACATGTCTTCTCAGTTCTCCCTGCTGCTCTTCTTCCTCACATTGCTGCAAAGGAAGAGGCTCGTCAGACCGTGAGGTTCTTTTTCTGTAGCGTTGGCTCCAGACTGGAGGAGGCAGGAAGGAAGGTGGTTATTTATACTCAGCTCTGCATAGGATCGAATAGCTCTGCATTTTCCAATCCTGAAGGTCTTACAGTGAGGATTTCACAGAAATATGATCATTTAGACGTTGGCGTCCCCCTGCAGGTCTAAATATGGGAACACATACTATCTTTTCCTTTAAAAATACTACTGTTAATTTATGATAACCAAAAATGCAGAAATTTTCATTCCAAACCCTGTTTATTCCTTGTGCATATGAACTATTGCAGGCCCCTCTTAGTAATTTAATTACTAAGTATCCCTTTAGGAAGAGATAGCATGAAGAGGGGAATTTGGAAGATCCCATAGGACTGCTCTGGATTTAGAGATAAATTTAAAAATACATTGATTTGCCAGAGGTAAGGGGCCCTTTTGAGAATCGGTTTGTTTTAGTGTGGTCTAGAATGACCAGACAGCTTTTGGTAGCTCAGGATACAGTTGCTAATTTTCTAATGGGTTTTCGAATTATTATCCAGCTCCTGGGCAGATTTTGGATGTATTAGCAGCCTTCCTTGATAGCTCGTGAGATTAGAGCTTTGGGATCAAGTTCTCATAGTTGAACTGTCCATGATATCCTATTACTGATATTTTCAGAGTTACATATTTTAGGATCTAGTCTTGGATGGTGATGTGAAGGAGGCTGCCCCACTGAAATTGGGATAGGAACTTTTATGGGCATGATTTGTCTGTTTAAAACAGTCTTTGTGTTGTGTAGTCTTATTTTTTGCTGGCCACACGGTGTCCTGGCGCTTGGGCTGCTGGGACCATTTGGTGAGCATGAAGTTTCTGTCTTTCACCCATTGGATCTGTTGTCCTGAAACAGATGGGGTTCTTTAGTCCGGCCAGTGCTTTGGGGGAGTCCTGTTTGCTGCACCTGCTAATCTGTTGTCAGATCTGCTAGAAAGTTGATGCTCAGGGAGTACCGAGGAGTTTGGCAAACCAACAGTAGAGCCACAAAGGTTTCTGTTGGGAGAGTTCATGTTTTCATTATGGCACAGATGGATACAAAATCAGGATGAAAATGAGACAAGGAGGACCTAAAACTTCATTGTTTGCTTCCATCTTGGTGTTAGTGGTCGCTAGCCTGGATTAGACCACATTCAGCATTGAACTCGTGTAGTTTCTGCGTTTCAGATCCCTTGTTTAGGTTCATAAGCATAACTCAAAAGTAGTAGTAGGTAGTTTTGATAAACTGAAGGCATGATCTGTGAAACGAACTCTAGTAAAGTTGTCTCTATATTGAGGCATAACCATCAACATAACAAACGTAACAAACGTTTATTCACTATATTAATGTTAATATTATTCAGTGCTTAACTGATTGGGTTGAGCTTTCTTCTGCCCCAAGATTTCCCAGTGAGGAAGACCTTATTCTATATTGCTTGCCTTGGGAAGAACAAATTAATTGCGTTTCCTTTTTGGGGTGGGAAGACCACAGGCAACTTGATACAGTATTTTTTAAAGCTTTTATAGAGTAGACCTCCTTTAGAGAGAAAACATTAGTGGGGACACCACGTGTGGCCTTAAATTTATTTTTTATTATAATGTCTTAAAATATGTCTAAACATAAAAGGAATTAACATGTTTATAGTGCATGTATCACCATAATGATCACTAAAACCAATGTGCAGATTCATTACAAATCTAATTCCCAACCTAATTCAGTTGAACTATGATTTTATTTTATTGTATTTTTTTAAAGATTTTATTTATTTATTTGACACAGAGAGACACAGCGAGAACAGGAACACAAGCAGGGGGAGTGGCAGAGGAGGAAGCAGGCTTCCCGCAGAGCAGGGAGCCCGATGTGGGGCTTGATCCCAGGACCCCGGGACCATGACCTGAGCTGAAGGGAGCCGCTTAATGACTGAGCCACCCAGGTGCCCCTGAACTATGATTTTAATGTGACAGGTGATGCTGTTTTGCTAAAACCACAGCTATCATATCCATGCTCAGGAAGCACGAGCTGCTAGGACAAGTTTTCCTTTCCTGACCTACCACGTGCGGGGAGTTGTGGGGGGGGTGGTCCATCGTTTAATTCTGTTCTCCTTTACTTCTGTTTTCTACTGTACTATGTGCTGGAGCATGAAGGTGTCTTTGACTTGAAGTCTTGTTAGCTGGAGACCCAGGGAAGTACTGCTTCCATCTTGACCATGAATACAAGTGCCAGTGGAATCTCCAGAAATCAGTGGGCGTACGCAGTGACATGAGGTGGCCATGTAGATGACCTAGAATGTGCTTGTATTAATGTATGAAGGTCATTGCCTGAGGCTTCCTGTGCAAGTTGTGGTCCCTGCTCTCTAGTCGATCCAGTAGGGAGGGGATTCCAGAATGATGGTGGGTGGCGGAGCCTCTTTGGGAAGCTGATGTGTTCTGTCTCTTGACTCTGCTGTTACACAGCTGTGAGGGGTCAGAACGTGGGGGACTCTCACCCGGCCTCAGCAATATATTGTCAATTAGATCTCACACATCTTAAGCATTGTTGCTGTTTGATCTTGCACAGATCTTGCCTTTACTTTTAAAAGACAGTTTGGTACTGAAAATTCCCCTGGTAAAATAACACAATTCAGGGGTGCCTGGGTGGTTCAGTTGGTTGAACATCTGCCTTTGGTTTGCGTCGTGATCCCGGGGTCCTGGGATCGAGTCCTGCGTCAGACTCCCTGCTCCACGGGGAGTCTGCTTCTCCCTCTGCCTCTCCTTCTCTCTCTCTCTCTCATGAATAAATAATAATTAAAAATAACAATTCATTCAGTCTCCTCTTTCCTTTCCTTAGCAGCCCTTTCCCTTTTTCCCCTGTCACCCGTCAGATGACCTTGCCGATTTTCCAAGTAGTAAATGCTTTTGTTGGATTTTTCTTTTTCAGGGCAACGAAAAATCAGTGATTGGCTCTGAAGTCCCTAGCATGGCAGAGCTCGGGTCTCTGTGCCCTGCACAGCGTGTAGCTGGGGCCTTGGCTACACAGACTTGCACACGGTTCCTGAATAGCTTTGGTATTCTTGCCTTAAAATAATTCCTCCCCCTTTGCTTTTAATCAGGGATGACCATAACATAAGGAACATTTCCTTAACAGATCGACTGGATGCTGCCCATCCGAATGAGCATTGCCATTCAAGGTGGGTTCTTGGGGAGGGTAACTGAAGGTCAGTGAATTTCTCGGTAATCCTTATTCTGTCAAAACTGCTTTTTCAGCCAGGTTACTGTCCCCATTAGCCTCATTGCCTTACAGTAACACCTCATTAAAATGCTCTTAACTGGATTGAACACTTGTCTTAGTCACTATGGCTGGCTTTGAAGCTGTTTCTGGAAATTAAATTTATCCCCTGGGAAAGCATACTTGCCCACCACTCCTGGGTGTTGGATGTAACGGAATCTGGGCTCTCTTGGCAACTCTTCCAGTAGAGAAGGTCTGAGAAGGTGTCGAATGAGGACTTTCTGTTGAAATAAGTGTTAAGAGTCCCAGGGTGGCTAGAATGGCATGCCACAGTTACTCATGCTGGATTCAGAAGGAACCGGCCATATTCTTTAAGATGCATATCTTGTAGAGTTAGTATCAGGAAAGAAAGTTCGTATAAATCTTTAACAAAAGTAAAAGCAGAAACTACTGAATTTTCATGCAGTAGAAATACAGACCCATCCCCCCCCCCCGCTCCCTCCTCATTTCCCCCCCATTCCCCCCCCATCACTTCAGTTGTTTCCTGTTATAAGGTATTTTTGGATGCCTTTTGTAAATCCTGTTTTGAAGCCTCTGTTTTCATAGAAGTTAGGTGGTTTCGGGCTTTATTTGGGACATTGATTTCTAGGCACTAGGAAATTCAGTAACTGGCTGAGCGAGCACTTTCTCCTCGAATGCTGCACGCTCGTTTGGGGATTGGGTTGATTTTTGTGAGGTTTCTAAACTTAGATCCCTCCTCTACACCCACAGTGGATTCAGAATTTGTCATCTTTCAGTGATCCTTGATAGGCTCACCAATGTAAGCTTTTTAAAGGCCCTTTCTTTTACAGTGAAGTTAAATGCGTTTTCAGTTTCTGCCAAGAAAGAACAGCAGCGGAATGAGGGAGGATTTGGCACCACCAAGCCAAGCTCCGTGGAAGCAAATAGGTGTGGAGACTCACGGTGCTGGCTTATGGTTTGGATCAAGCAGTGTTTAGTCCTAGCTTAAAACAGGTCTGGATGAAAGTCCGAATTCACCTATCACGCGTGCATGTGTTCAAACTTGATTTTGAGGGTGTATGAGTGCATCTGATACCACGGTGACCGCGGGCCGTGAAGAGCGACCATAAAGGGAAAATGAGAGAAAATCCCAGTATCACTGCACAGCTCTGTGCAGGCCTTTTAGCTAAGAAATTGAGCCTAAGCTAGGAAGTAGGAAGAGTGGCTCTCTGAGGACTTTGCAATACTTGCAGTGCTTTTGTGACTGGCCACATATATTGTCCTTTCTAATACCTAATTTGCATCCCAGTGGAGCCGTTGAGTGTGATGCAGATCGGAGGTGAAGTGAGGTGACCTAGGAGTGGGAGGATTCTAGGAGACAGCTGGTGGCGGCAGCAGGGGAAGTGCAGGTGGTCTGCGTCAAGGTGGGGGATTGGACCCAGGGGGTGGAACTTCCTGAAGGGCAAAGTGGGATTGCACTGTTTGGCAACAGGGCTGCACAATTCTTAAACACAAAGAACAGAAGCATCCCTGTTGCTGTCCTCAATGCTGATTTGTTTGTAGGCTCTGCAGAGAGAGAAAGGATTGTTAACTTGCAAAGTGGAGGAGCTAGGTGAGGAACCAAGTAAATACGATTCTGATGAGCGATAAAGGAGATAAACGTCAGCACATCCCCTTACTGTCTTGGGGTTAGGTGTTAGGTGTTACGCATTCCCTTAGCATTGCTGTACTGGAGACTGAAAGGAAACCTACAAGGGAAAATGTCCACTCCCCACTTTTTCTCTTTTTTTCCCATTACTCATCCAAGAAAGGTAGACACTTAAGAGAGGTCAGTGAGGTGAATGGCTTTGGACCAGGTTTGGCCCTGAAGTGATGGGAATGCCCTGTTGGTAGGAGACAGAGTGGGGCCTCTGAGGGCACTGGATTTTTAATTCTCCTTTTGAAAAGGATGTGTTCCTCTCTAGCTCCTTGTTACATACTCTTCTCTTGAATGGTTTATCAGGAATTATGATGATCTCCTTATGCCCTTCCTCAGCAAGTGTTAACAGCATGAGGAGCACAATTGTTAAGGCTCAGCAGTGTTAGACTTGCACTGGGGGACATCTTGCCTGGAACTGACTCTCAGAAGTTGAAGTTGATATAAATTTAACAGTGTGGGAAAATATTATTAAAAGTACTCTAGATTCTAATCATTTTTCTCTTTCCTCCTAAGCTGAGTGTTAGGAAGTGGTTGATGCTAGGGATTCCCCGGGAAGAAAGTTTGGCTGGATAGAAGGCAGTGATTACAAATTTTCCACATCTTTCTTGCGCATACTTTTAAAGTAGCAGTATCTCAGAACACAGATAGGAAGTGTTAATGTTGTAATGCTGGGTGACACAGTAATACCGAGTTTTAAATGATGGTAAATACCCCACTAAGATTTCATGCAAAAATAAGAGAAGGGCTCTAGAATTCCAGAATGGGAAGAGTAAGGGCCTCTAAACATCTATGTCATAAATGCATTGAGAACAATGGCAAAAGCTAACAATACCAACTTTTTCAGAACTTCACTAAAGACGTGCAACTGTTTGGGGACTACTTGTTCAAGAAAAACAATGAGGTCTCTCTGTAGGAATAGTGAACCTCAGTGGGAACAGTGGTGTTTTAACTTGTGTTAATTCCATTCCCCGCCGCGCCCCCCTCCCCCCCCATTGCCCCAGCTGCTTTGTGGCCTTGAAAGCTGACAGCCTTGCAAGTATGGTAATTGTGAAAACCAGCAGTCTAGGAGCCACTGGATGGGGCAGAACAGAATTTTGGAGCTCCCTAAAAGGCCTGCTCCTGCAGGAAATGTCAGTATCTGACTTGCCTGGCAGCTTGCTTAAAAGCTCCATTCTTCTGGCTTCTCTTTATTTGACCTGACTCCATTTGCTTTGTTTAAGGGGCTCTACTCACTGAGCATTTGTTGGAAACAATCCGATGCAATTGTTTAATCACAGCTCCCTGAAGATGGTCTTGCTAGTTAGGGCCAACCGGTAACTGACCAAAATATCCTAAAAGAAAAAGCTGAGCATGAAATGTCCGTTAAGGGCTTTGAAAAACACCAACTCATTTCTGGGAATTTACAAGGCTTTGCACATGCACAGGAAAGACCTGAGAAGGTCTAAGTTCTCACCTCGGGCTGACCTTAATGGTGCTCTGTGCAAGCAAAAGTGAAGACTAAGGCAGAGTTATACACTGACAGAGCCCTGAAGGCACACCCCAGCATATACACAGAAGCCCTTGGTAAAGGCTGGAAGGTTTTTGGTTCAGAGTCATCATGCGGTCATTGGCAAACCACTAAGTGAACTAAGCAGAGACTTCAAGGGCTGCATATGACAAAAATAGAGACTTTAGTGATTTTCCTGGACTGATTCTGTAAACAAGAACAACAACAAACCCAGGGATCCATAATAATTCTGGAAGCTGATTTCCAGATTTGAAACATTACATTCTTTAAAGTGTTTAGTTTTCAACAGAAAATTATGAGATACCCAGAAAGGAGAGGAAAATAGGGCCAGCCCCATTCAAAGGGAAAACCGTTAATAGAAACAGTCCTGGAGGAAAGCCTGGGTGTTGGATGGTCTACACAAAACTTAAATCAGCCCTGATGGATATGTTTAAAGGACTACAGGAAACCATGTCTAAAGAATTAAAGGAAAAAATGGAGTGATTTGTCACCAAGTAGTGAATGTAAGGAAAGATACGGATTATTTAAAAAAAGAAATTCTGGAATTGGAAAGTACAGTAACTGAAAAGAAAAATTCACTAGAGGGACTCAGTCGCAGATTTGAGCTGGCCCAGGAATGAATCTGTGAATTTGAAAGCAGGTTAATTGAGATTTTCCAGTATGAGGAACAAGAAGAAAGGAATAAAAACATGGACAGAACCATAGAGACCTGTGGGACATTGTCAAGTATACCCATGTTCGTGGACTGGAAGACTTACATTGTTAGCATGGCAGTACTCCCCAAATTGATCTACAGATTCAGTGAAATCCCTATAAAACCCCATCTGGCTTTTTTGTAGAAACTGAAAAGCTTGATCCTGAGATTCACATGGAAATGCAAGGGTCTCAGAATAGCCAAAGCAATCTTGAAAAAGAACATAGTTGGAATCACAATTCTCTGTTTAAAGAGCTTACTACAAAAGCTACCGTATAGTAAGCCATATTGATCAGTGGAATAATTGAAAGTCTAGAAATAAATCCTTGGGTTTATGGTCTATTGTTTTTCAACAAAGAGTGCTAGGACATGCATGAATAAACAAAATGTGTTCTATCTATGCAACAGAATATTCTATTAAAGAAGTAAAGTTCAGATAAATGGTACAACATGGGTGAACACTAAAAATACTACAGGAGATGGAAGAAGCCAGGCACAAAAGGCCACATATTTATTTGAGTTTGTTTGTTTTTGGCTTTTTTTTTTTTTTGAGAGGGGGAGAGAGAATCCTAAGCAGGCTCCATGCTCGGTGCAGAGCCTGATGCAGGGCTCGAGCTCAGGACCCTGAGATCATGACCTGAGCTGCAGTCGAGTCAGATGCTTAACCGACTGAGCCACCCAGGCGCCCCCACACATTTATTTGAAGTGATCAGGATGGGCAAATCCATAGGGACAGCAGGTAGCTTAGTGTTTATGGGAGTCTGGTGGCAGGAGGGAATTGAGTGTTTCTGTAAAGGGTATAGAGTTTCTTTTGGGATGATGCTAATATTTTGGGATTATCTAAAGGTGCTAGGTGCCCGGCTTTGTGACTCTATTAAAAATCAATGAATTGTATCCTTCAAAAGGGTGAACGTTGAGTTAAATCTCAAGGTTATTTAAGAATAAGGGCACATCCACATGCAACGAAGGTATCAGGAAAACAGGCTTCACCATCTGGCTTGTGCACACTTTGGGCATTTTGTTCCTTGTGCAGAATTCTTAAATTCGCATTTTGTTTTCCCCATCCTCCCTACAGCCACTGGCAGGGTCTACTTCCATGTCACTGGATTTAAGGGAGCAGCATAGGGATGTACTTTTGTTCCTCAGTTGAGGGACCTAGGGGCCTCAGGCCGCTGGTACACATCCACCTAATACATGAGCCTAAGCTTCCTTCAGTGTTAGATATAGCCATGTTTCTCCCCGTTCTCCACGTACCTTGTCATTCTGCTCGTATCCTCCCCAAATCATGTGAAGTAAAAAATTAGCACAATGAGGGGGAAAAATCTGTAGAGATGATCTTAGGTAATTGGAGACTATCAAAAAGCTTCTGTCTGCTGGATGCCATGAGACCCTCAACGCTGAGCAAACGTTTACAGAGTAAGCAAGGATAATTTGGTTTTAAATTTTATTTATTTGAGACAGAGCCATGAGCCGGGGGAGGGGCAGAGAGAGAGAGGGAGAAGCAGGGAGCCCGACATGGGGCTTGATCCCAGCACCCCAGGATCCTGACCTGAGCTGAAGGCAGACGCTTAACCGACTGAGCCACCCAGGCGCCCTGGATAATTTGTTTTAAAGAGTAAAACAGATTCTTGTCCTTGGCTAGTTACCCTCAGGGAAGAAATGGTGCTGCATATTAAAGTAAGGAGATGAAGCCCAAATGACAGGGACCTAGAAGAGAGGATCCAGAGATCTTCAGCCAGTACTGGCTGTAAACGTTTCAGTATGTGGCACGTGGTTGGCTCATAGTCAGAGGATGCTGGGAAATACGAGAGCGGGAGGGGCAGGGAGGGGAGACTTCTCTATTGGTGAAGAGTTGGATGGACAGACAGTTGTTAGGACATAAAAAACCTGCATATATTCCCCATACTTTCTGTGTCCTCTTGAGAAGAAGGTACTCTGCTTTGGATGGAGTGTTCAGCACACATCTGTTAAGTTCATCTGAACTTAAGTTCATCTGATCTAACAGCATTTAAAGCTGATGGTGCCTTAATGATTTTCTGTCTGGATGATCTATTTATTGATATAAGTGGGGTGTCAGAGTCTCCCAGTATTACTGTATTGCTGTTTCTCTTTTTATATTTGCTTTGTATATTTAGATGCCGCTATGTTGGGTGCATAAATATTTATAGATGTTATATCTTCTTGTTGGATTGACCTCTTGAGCATTACGTAATGACCTTCCTTGTCTCGAATACTTTCTCTTGTGGACTCCTTTTCCCCATTGCTCTCTTGGGAGGGCGAATGCTTTGCATAGGTCCCATTTATCCAACAATCTCAGGACCCCAGAACCTCCTAAGTAGCAGGGATTTCCTGTAGTAGACAACAGAAGGGAGATAAAAGGATTGAGGCTCCAGGAGGTGGTTTTAAGAACTGTTTTCTTCAGGTAGCTGATCATGGACTTCGTTCCTGCACAAAGTAATCATCAGGTAGGCACAAAGTGCTGTGGAAAATACATGGCTGTTACCAAGAGAAATGATTATGCCATTTGATAAATGCCATGCACTAGATTACCAACGAGTGTTTCCCTTGATTGCTCACATTGTGGTTCAGTGGGAATGTTACCTGTCCATTTTTTGTGGTCAGGATTTTTTGGTAAGTTGAGAAGCCTGCAAGTGTGTGAGCTGAAGATGGTGTATTTTGGGATGAGGCCAGACTGGCATGGTGTTAATAATTTGAGTTCTATAAACTACAGTGTGGGAGGCGGAGTTAGCGGCTTGGACCTTTGAAAAGCAAACCCTTCCTTTCTGAAATTGAGCGGAGTGAAGGATTAAAGCACCAGTAGCCTGTGAGGAGCTCTGCCTCAGGCTTGGGGCTATTAACCAGAAAAACTAAACAAAATTAGGAAAGGTGGTCGGTTTTGTTTTGCTTCATACTATAATATACCATTAAAATAAAGGGTTGCGGGGCACGGAGGGAAAGGGCCAGCACACTTTTAAAAATCCCGTTTGACGTTTGGATCCATTTTTATGAATTTCTTTAGTTGCCTTGGCTAACTATGGAATGAGTAAAGTGAGACGTTAGACGAGGCCTGTCTCCTTCAGCCAGGGAGGTTGGACGTGCTTCCTATCCGTGGTTTTTCAAATCCTGCTGATCGTCAGGAGTGCTTCTGCACGCTACCCCCCAACATTTTATTCTGAAAAGTGACAAGTCCACAGAAAAGGCGGAAGAATGTACACCCATATACCCACTTTCTGGATTCTACAATTAACATTCTATTCAACAGCTGTATTACCTGTTTATGCCCTCTGTCCATCTTATTTATGGATCTAATTTATTTATTTATTTTTAAAGATTTTATTTATTTGACAGAGACACAGCGAGAGAGGGAACACAGGCAGGGGGAGTGGGAGAGGGAGAAGCAGGCTTCCCGCGGAGCAGGGAGCCCGATGCGGGGCTCGATCCCAGGACCTCAGGATCATGACCTGAGCCGAAGGCAGACACTTAACGACTGAGCCACCCAGGTGCCCCATGGATCTATTTTAAAAGTACACGATCCACATCAGTACACTTTAGTCCTACGTACCTAATGTGCATGTAATTAAGTATAGTTCAGTATTAGTTATGGATCTCTTCCAAGAATTTTTTTTCAAGATTAAATTCCCAGGTGTCATCAAAGCTTCTGATTTAGAAGGGTGGGGGCAGGCCCAGGAATCTGTACTTTGAAGAGCTCCCAGGTGCTTCTGATGGTGAGCCAGGCCTGGGGTCTTCTGCTCCAGGAAGCGCCTCCTGGTTACTTCAGCCTCCACTGAAAGTGATTATTGCCCTTTTCTTGACCATGGATCTCCATTTTTGGCTTCCTTGGGATCTTTTGCTTAACACACTGGTTCTTGGGGTGCCTGGGTGGCTCAGTTGGTTAAGCGACTGCCTTCGGCTCAGGGCTTGATCTTAGGATCACATCATAGTGTGGGGCTTCCTGCTCAGCGGGGAGTCTGCTTCTCCCTCTCCCTCTATGCCTCCCCCCACTCATTTCCTCTCTCTTTAATAAATAAAATCTTAAAACCCACTGGTTCTCAACTGGGAATGTTTTGGTTGTCCTACCTGGGGTGGGGGAGGGGTTGGAGGGTCTGGTGGCATCTAGTGGGCAGCGGCCAGGGATGCTGCAGAGTATTCTGTGCTACCCACGACAGCCCCACAATGAGGACTTACGTGGACTAAAATGTTAGTAGTGCTGAGATTGAGAAACTTTTTTTTTTTTTTTTTTTGGCCTAAAAGGAAACTAAACCATGAGATGGATTTAAGAGTTGGATGGGACCATTAGAGATGGTATTGTAATCAGGATCTACCTGTTGTCCACAAAATAACAGATTTCTGCTCCAGAAAGTTCCTCATTTAAAATCTGATATCCAAAAGCTGGTTAAAAGGCCAGTTATCTCAAACTTTGAGTGAATTTGCCTGAAAAAGTAATGTTTTCTGTGGCCTTCAAGTTTCTTTTAAAAACTATTATAAGCAGAGAAAACAGTGTTTTGGGATTGCAGTAATTAGCATCAAACCAAACAGGGCCTGTCATGCAGGTGGGCAGGAAGTGATGAAGGTGAGTGAAGGAAGAAAGGGTAGGGGGGCATCTCAGTAGTTGGGGCCTTGAGAAATCGATGGGGCTGTTCTTCACAAAGTCTAATTTGACTCCACAGTGTCTCTTGATAAAGGTGCATTTCTAGAATTGCTCTGGCTTCTGATCTGTATTTTATCAGTCTTCAGGAAAACAAAAAGTAAAATAAAAAAGAGGGCTTAACAAAGCGTGGGGGAGATGTTTTCTTGAGGTGGTCAGGTGGGAGGTGGAGCTTGCGCTGGCCCCGAGAAAGAGCAGGAAGATGAGAGTGAACAAGCAAGATGGGATCAAACGTTCCTTCTTGCTCAGTTAGTTTCCGGACTGGAGACAATATGGCAGGAGCAAAAAGCTGGCTGGATTGGATTGGGTGAAACCTGATTACATCTCTATTCTAGAGATGTTCATCTAGGATCAGTTCATTTCACCACTCACATCTACTTTGAGGAGAAAGAACAACGCCCCATCGTTGTTGTAAGATTAAATGTGAGAGTTGATAAAATGTCCCCATTGCTAGAAGGCGCTCTTGTGTCTGGGTGGAGGGAGCAACCAGGGCTGTGTGGGGCAGTGCATGAACACTCCCGTACGTATAAAGTGTGTATAAGGTGTACCCGGGTCGCTGTGGATGAATAATAGCCTCCTGGGTATGCTGCAGGGAGTGCTCGTGAACTTAACTCCCTGGGATTCTTGGCTTGGCTTTGGAGTTTAATTATTTTTTTATTTTCATTTTTTAAAAGATTTTATTTACTAAGAGAGAGAGCGAGAGAGCAGGGGCTGAGGGAGAGGGAGAGGGCTGGATCCCAGGACCCTGGGATCATGACTTGAGCTGAAGTCAGACACTTAACCGACTGAGCCACTCAGGTGCCCCTCTGGGGTTTAATTATAATGGGTCCTTGAGCAAGTTAATCTCTCTGTTCTTAACTTCCTTCATTTTTTCATATCTGAAATGGAGGTGCCTGGATAATCTTAAAGATCATTTGTCTCTAGCATGCTGTGGTGTTGAGCATTCTGGAAGGAAAGCTGGGAATGGAATGACAGTAATGATCAGAGTGATAATAAAGGGCAGTAGGCATACATTTTCTCTTCTATTTAACACAGCACTTCCTGTGTTACAGGCCCTCTCCTCAGGGCTTTAAAAGTAATCCTTTTTAATACCCTATAATGTAGGTATTACTGTTATCTTCATTATATAGATGAGGAAACCGAGGCTCAGAAGTTGGTGACTTGTCCCTGATCAGAGCTAGAAAGGGGCAGACCTTGGTGAGGTACACAGTTGGCTTCTGGGATCTTAAACACTTGGCCACCTCCCCTGCCTGGGGTCCTGGAGGAGGCTGCGGAGTTGGGGGCCTTGTGAACTTCGGGGATGGGGGTTGATGGTGTGTGTGTGTGTGTGTGTGTGTGTGTGTAGAATTTGAGAAGCCTTTTGCTGTGGGTGGGGTTATAGAAGTTACTTTGTTTCAAGCTGGTTGAGGTGTGAGTATGTAAGTCCTGAGAGAATGTGTCAGTGGAGAGGGGGAAGGGAATGGAGTGGTGAGGTGGTCCCTGGGGGGTGGGAGGGCCTGGGGTCCAGTGCTCCCTTTAGATGGGGGGATCCACTTGGACCCCTGGCTCCAGCATGCACACAGTTGTTCGGATGAGCAGTAGTTCGTTCACTCAGGTTTCTGAGTTCTGGTAAAAGCTTTAGGTTTGACATAAAACCTTTGAGGTTTTTGGTTCTTGCAGTGTTGGGTTAACTGAAGCTTGTGGGTTTGATCTGGAGAGTAAAGTGTGATTCTTTCTGTGAGATACCCAGTTCCTCTGGGAATGTTTTTGGTCTAGAAAGGTGTGAGAAGCTATATATTCATTAGCTTGAGCCACCTCATGGCTAGTTTGTGGAAGAAAAACCACTGTGGGGAAGACTTGTGTTACCTCAGAGCGCAGAGCCAGATCGGGGGCGGGGGGGCAGCAAGGTGTTCCTCAGTCCTGCACCTGCTGCTCACTTGGAAAAGCATACCCACATGTTGATGGGAGGAGGCATATTTGGCTGCTCTAAATAGGATTTTTGGTTTTGTTTTTAGCCATCAAATACAAGCAGGCAAGCAAGAAAAAAGAAAACAGTCCTTTAGTATCTGTTAGAGTGAGCATTGGAGCTTGGGGGCGGCCCCTGGCCAGCCGACTTGTGTGAGGTGAGACAGAAAGTTCTGGTGGCTGGTCAGCCTCTTCCAGGAGGAGAGAGCAATAGTCTTATAGAGCAGTCTCTCAAGCCAAAGTACTCTGATGGAGGTGGGGAGAGGTAGTGGGGTTGGGGTGGGTGAGTGGGGGACGCCCCTGTCAGATGGCAGAGAAATATGAGCACGCAGACTCCCAAGCGTCGTAACTCTGGGAATAACAGATTGTCTGGGCTTCTAGCACTGCTGTATGTTAATATTACCATGACATTGTTCTCTGCTGCTTTCAGGGAATAAAAGCTTGTGGTGTTTTCAGTTACGTGGGGAGTTAAAAAGATAGTTGTGGACTAGTTTTGGAAACTCATTTGTGTTTGGGGAAATGGATTCCAAGTTTCAGATAACGAAAAGCTCACAAATTAAATTTTGGAATGCAGTGGGTGTTTTTCAGCAGGGGATTTATTGTTATTTGTGCAAAAGGACTTTTGAACACATGTGGAAGGTCTGAATGCTGGAATGAACCGTCAAAACAAAATAAAACACAGAAATAGAACCATCCTGTCTTCCCCTGGCCTGATGTGAACTTCAAGCTTTTGTTTATTTTCATTTTCCCACTTCCTACTTCTGAACCTGTGTGGTACAGGTTGAACCCTTGTACCTGCCTCAGAGTATTTACCTTAATTATTAGAGAAACAAGAGTTGGCTGAGTCTGCTTTACTTCTTGCTTTTTCCAGGCCATTCTCCGTAACAGATGTGTTTTGCATAGAATTCACAATGCCTATTTCCCCAGTGACACCTCCCTTAGAGTTGGTGGTAACTACCTAATCTAATAATCTCCCCTTGTACTTGACAGGCTGTTTATATTTTAAGAGTGAAGTAATGCATGTCTTTCATGTTAGAAAGGAATGGCACAGAAAATGATTGGGACCCAGGACTAAAAAATGCAGCTCGAAATCTCAGCCGTTTGTTTATCTGGACTTTGAAAAATGGTTTTAGCTTTTGCATGGGGAAATGGACTGTATCCATAATTTATTGGTTTCCTTCCTCATCTTGGTATAATACATTCCATTGTTCGTTCTTGTTCCTCTGCATTCTGCTTTTCTTATGTTTTGTCCTATTTGCTGTGTTACTTGGTGACCTATCATTTGGGAGACATGACTTTTCCAGGAGTTGGTAGTGCAGATTTATCTTTTAATTGAAGAGACAGAGACACGTTATAAAACCCTAGGTGGTAGTTTGGTGGAGGGGCCAGTTAGTAACCTGGAAGAGCCTTTACCATCCTAGCAGAGACAGTAAGTTATGTGTCCCAGAAGAGGAAGTGGGCTAGTTCAAGTTTTTTTTTTTTTTTTAAGATTTATTTATTTATTTGAGAGAGCGAGAAAGAGAGAGTACATGAGAGGGGGGAGGGTTAGAGGGAGAAGCAGGCTCCCCGCTGAGCAGGGAGCCCGATGCGGGACTCGATCCCGGGACTCCAGGATCATGACCTGAGCCGAAGGCAGTTGCCTAACCAACTGAGCCACCCAGGCGCCCCTAGTTGTTCAAGTTTAAGAATTGGTGGATGATGCATTTATTAAACGCATATAGTGTCTATTTGGTGTACATAACTAGTAGTAGGATGTGCAAAGGATGTGGGAAATGTAATGACTTAAGTTGTGATGATTTTTGCCTTTAAGGAGCATACCTTAACCATCTTCGGGCCTTTGTACTGTGAAACAATACACGGAGAAGTGTACAAAACAAAATTTCCCAGCTTGGATGTACCACAGTGACCCCGTGTGTCCACAGCCCGCCCTTCTGTCAAGGTCCCATCCCCTTGACTCCTTTGCTCCTGAGTGTTCAGATTTAGATAGAAACTCTAGTTCTGAGCAGTCTGATGTTTTTAAGGGGTATGTTCTCATAGCTGGAAAAATGTGAGAGGAGTGGGGGGAAAACCCAGATCCAATGGATGTTACAATTTTTCAGTGGTTCTAGTAGTTTACACATTGAAATGCCTCTGCTGATGTATTTTTTTACATTATCTTTTTATAAAATCATTTCCTTTAAAAAACGTTATAAGCATTATTATGAGTGATTATTGCATCATATGGATATTCTCTTATTTACTTGTCTGTTACATATTCTTGGACTCGGGTTGTTTCTGGTATTTCCCGTATTACAAAACAGGCTGTGGGAAGCATTTTTATTCATCATGTTCTTTCCTTTCAGATATCCTTTATCAGTTTCTCTTAATGAGACAAAACATATTTATTTTTAGGAGGAACTTAAATTTGAAGTATAATTGACCCTTTAACAATACAGGCGTTATGGGCACTGACCCCCCCCCCTTGTCCCCAGTTGAAAAGCTTCATATAACTTTTGACTTCCCCAAAACTTAAGTACTAATAGCCCACAGTTGACCAGAAGCCTTACTGATAACAGTTGATAAATGCATATTTTGTACATTACATGTATTAGATACTGTATTGGTACAATAAAGTAGGCTAGAGAAAAGAAATTACTAAGAAAATCCTAAGAGAAAATAAATGTACAGCACTGTATTGAAAAAAAAAAGTCCCTGTATAAGTGGATCCGTGTAGTTCAAACCTGTGTCCAAGGGTTGACTGTAGAAAGTAAGTAGCACATGGGGCATCTGAGTGGCTCAGTTTGTTAAGCATCTGACTCTTGGTTTTGGCTCAGGTCATGATGTCATGGGTCGTGAGATCGGGCCCCATGTTGGGCTCTGCACTCAGCACAGAGTCTGCTTGAGTTTCTCCCTCTGCTTCTCCCCACCACATGCTCACTCTTTCTCTGAAATAAATCTCAAAAAACAAAACAAAACACACACACACAATAAAGATTTCTAAGGCTAGATAAGGCATCTGTTTTAGTAACTGAATATGTAGATCTGGCATGGTGCCTTAATGTAGATACTCAACAAATGTTTATTGACTGAATGAACCTAAGACAGTGATCATAAAGAAGACGATTGAATGGTTGTATATACGAGAAGCGCTGCATGGGTTCATAGTAGGATACTAGCTAATGCTTATTGTGTAACAGTTTGACCCTGGATATTGACCCAAGTAATTTATATGTTGTCTTCTGGGATTTTGGGAGTGAAGGGAGTCTACTTCTAATGTTCTGGGGAGGAAGCGAGACTTAAAAATTAGGTGGGCTTAAATAATGGAAGCAACCCAAATGTCCATCAACTGTTGACTAGATGAACAAAATGTGGTATGTCCATTCAATAAAATACATTTAGCAATGAAAAGGAATGAAGTTCTGACAGTTGTTACAGCATGGATAGACCTTGAAACTATTCTGCAAAATGAAAGTCAGTTACAAAAGGCCAATACTGTATAATTTTACTCTATGCAATGTCTGGAATAGGTGAATCCATAGCGATAGAAAATAGATTAGTGGTTGTTTAGGGGTAGGGGAAGAGGGAAATGGGTGCAGTTTTTATTTCAGGGGGCAAGATGCTCTAAAATTAGTTATGGTTACATAACTAATACCCTGAATACATAACTAATACAGTGAATACACTGAAAACCAACGAATTGTACGCTTTAAATGGGTGAAGTGTATGTGTGGTATACCATACAATTGGTATATTTAAATTATGGCATATTTTTAAGTAAAAAAACGAGTGAGCTTTAGCATTATAGAAGGAAGGTGGGGGTGGCTTGTATTAATTTGCTGGAGCTACCATAACCACATACCATGGACTGGTTGGCTTAAACAGCAAATTTATTGTCTCACATTTCTGTAGGCTAGAAGTCCAAGGTCAAGGGGCTGGCAGGTTTGGTTCCTCCTTGGCGTGCAAAAGGCCTGGTTTTCCCTGTGACCTTATACGTAGCCTTTGCTTTGTGTGTGTGCATCCATACTCTCTCATTGTGTGGCCAAATTTCCTTTTTTTTTTTTTTTTCCCCCCCTGAGAATGCCTGTGATATTGGTTGGGGCCACCCTGATGGCCTCATTTTCATTTAATCACCTCTCTCTCCAAATACAGTCACATTCTGAGGTACTGGGCATCAGAATTTCAGCATAGAATTTTGGGGGGGCACAGTTCAGCCCATTACAGTGGTTACCAGGTTGAGGTCAGGAACCTGTGAGTGGAGAGGCAGGGAAAAAGGGGTATGGGCTAGTGACCTGGCAGATCTTTCTAGGGCCAAAAGATTGACAGCAGTGGCAGGGGTGCATAGACCTGTGGAGTTGGGCCAGTTGTGAGGGGCTGGGTGCCAGAGTCAGCGGTCTGGACTTGGCTCTCCAGGCAGTGGGGGGCCAGCAGGGGGTGGATGACCTGAGAGTGACATAGTAAAAGCATACTTCAGAAAATCTGTGCTGCTCAGCAGGTGTGCTGCAGAGAGAAGCCCCTGGAAGGAGGGAGATAAATACAAGATGATGAAGCAAACATAGAAAAGGTACAAGGATTGAAGGCCTTGTAAAAGGCCAAGATTCAGAACCGAGGAGTCTTGAGTTGACTTCAGAGTTTTGAAACTTGACGTTTGCAAACAGAGTAATGTGAATTAGGGAAGTGTAGGCAGATGAAAATATAGGTCCCGTTGTTGATAAGGTATGTCAAATGTTATTTACTCAGTGTGTTGTCTGTATTTTAAAGTAAAGTATAATAATAAACATAGCTTTCTTCCAAGCTGAATCTTTGCAACCAGTTATTTCCTTTCTCTATTGAAAAGAGAGTCTTATTTTACACCAACCTCAGATTCTCCTAAGAGTTTTCAGGAGCCCAATCCTAGGGGTGGGATGGAGACCAGTGTATTTGTTAATCACTTGCATTGGTTACTGTGGTACAGTGTAGCAGATTTTACAGCTGGTTCCTTAACAAGGGATGGTTAGGATTCGCACCATTTTTTAAAAATTTTTTATTGTTATGTTAATCACCATACATTACATCATTAGTTCTTGATATAGTGTTCCATGATTCGTTGTTTGTGCATAACACCCAGTGCTCCATGCAGAATGTGCCCTCCTTAATACCCATCACCAGGCTAACCCATCCCCCCACCCTCCTCCCCTCCAGAAACCTCAGTTTGTTTTTCAGAGTCCATCGTCTCTCATGGTTCCTCTCCCCCTCCGACTTAATCCCCTTCATTCTTCCCTTCCTGCTATCTTCTTCTTTTTCTTTTTTCTTAACATATCTTGCATTATTTGTTTCAGAAGTACAGATCCGTGATTCAACAGTCTTGCACAATTCACAGCGCTCACCATAGCACATACCCTACCCAATGTCTATCACCCAGCCACCCCATCCCTCCCACCCCCCCAGCACTCAGCAACCCTCAGTTTGTTTCCTGAGATGAAGAATTCCTCATATCAGCGAGGTCATATGATACATGTCTTTCTCTGATTGAGTTATTTCACTCAGCATAACACCCTCCAGTTCCATCCACGTCGTTGCAAATGGCAAGATCTCATTCCTTTTGATGGCTGCATAATATTCCATTGTGTATATATACCACACCTACTTTATCCATTCATCTGTCGTTGGACATCATGGCTCTTTCCACAGTTTGGCTATTGTGGACATTGCTGCTATAAACATCGGGGTGCACGTACCCCTTCGGGTCCCTACATTTGTATCTTTGTGGTAAATACCCAGTAGTGCAATTGCTGGATCGTACGGTAGCTCTATTTTCAGCTGTTTGAGGAACCTCCATACTGTTTTCCAGGGTGGCGGATTCGCACCATTTTTTATCTTACCTTGTTTATAACCATCAGAGCATGGGTGTATACACCTTGGTTTGGGTAAATTTTGCTTATAGGTAATTGGAATTCGAGCTGTTGAATTTCATACATATTTCATTTTGACTTTTAATCATTTAAAACACTTGACTCAAAGTACATTGAGCACTGTAGAACATTCATCATCCAGATGCTTATAGAGCATTGAATGGACCGCTCTCCAGCTAATTTAGAGTTCCCTGAGATGTAGAACAGTGTGTAATAGATACTGCTTGTTTTGTCGGAAGGGAGAATATGAGATGAGATTTTCATATTTCTGGCTGTAAAAAGAAACTTTGGAAGCATTCCCAAGAAACCCGGCAATCGTGGTTTCCTGTGGTGTTCTGTGTGGGGGGGGGGGGGGGGGCTGGCACGATGGAGGTCAGGGTGAGAGGGAGGGGGTTACAGTGTATCGTCTGATACGTATATTTTTTTAACTATGTGAGTATACTAATTTAAGAAAACAATCTCACTGTCTAAAAATGTTATGGAAAAACTCGAGTCCTTGGTTTTTAGTTTTTAGGGTGCTGTTTGTTTGTTTGTTTGTTTTGGCCATATCATACAGGACAGGGTCACCCACCTAATATGTTTAAGCATAAGCACACTCTCTACAAATTCATTGATTGACTTTACTCATTTTTCTTTTTTTTTTTTTTTTTTAAGATTTTATTTATTTGACAGAGCAAGAGAGCACAAGCAGGGGGAGCAGTAGAAGGAGAGGGAGAAGCAGGCTCCCCACTGAGCCAGGAGCCCGATGTGGGACTTGATCCCAGGACCCTGGGATCACGACCTGAACTGAAGGCAGATGCTTAACCATCTGAGCCACCCACGTGCCCTAGCTTTACTGGTTTCTGATCAAAAAGTCATTTTTGAATCCAAGAGAATTAGAGGAATAACCTTTATTCTGTGTTTTGGAGAAAAAGTATGTTATTAATATGTAATACTAAGAACTTAAAAATTTAGCATCTGAAAACCATTATGTCCCATATCATCCTTCCTTTCCTATAAAAGCCTCTGTTGCCAGCTGAGTAGATTTCTCAGCTTCCTGCCAAAGGAATTTTTTTCTGTACTGTCTTTGTGTCTTTCAGTTCAAGCTGATGTTTCTGCAAATGTAATTCCTTTAAAAATGTTGTGGATGCCCTATGAATCTTAATGGGGTTCACTTGATTAGACAAAAGCCACATCCACAGCTCTGCTGGAGAGAGAGAAGCTGTGCTTTACGTTGGGTTACTGTTGTTAGGGGACAACACCCTCATTTCTTAGAAGCCTTCCTTTTGCCTCAGTGGCTCTCCCAGGGTTGTGTGGGGTTTTTTGTTTTGTTTTGTTTTTGAGTAGTTAAAAAGACTATGGATGGCACACTCAACACTCTGCATGGATATCTCCTTAGGCGGATCCTTTGTTTCATTAGATACATTTTTGTTTTTCACATGATCATAGGCAACAGTGTTGCTGAATTTTTTGTCACTAAGTAACCAGGATTCTTTTTATTCCAGCTTCTGACATTCCCCCATCCCTCACAGGTTCCTGAAAGACCCCGAGGGCTGCGCTTCTGGCTTTTCTAACACTGTCTGAATCCTTCCAGCTTCCTTCCGCTGCTGGGTTCCATAAGCCACTCTCACATGTTAGTTTTATGACGGGAGCACATCATTTGCCGTTGGCAGAATCTGTATTTTTTATTTATTGTTGCGGTAGGAGTTAGTCCAAAACTCAGTGGCTTTACCCCGTGGACATCATCATTTCACAGTCTGTGCAGCTCAGGGGATGTGAGAGTGCTCAGCTAGGGGATGATGGCTTGGGGTCTCTCTGGAGGCGGTGGTCATACGGTGACCACAGCTAGAGTCATCTGAAGGCTTGAGTGGGGCAGGCATTCCTGCTTCCTTTTGTGCCTGGCAAGTTAGTGCTCGTTGGCAGGAAGCCTCAGTTTTCTTGTCACGTGGACCTCTCTGTGGACTGCTTGAATGTCTAAGAGGTGTGGCAGCTAGCTTCCCTCACACGGTGAGATCCAAGAGAGGCGAAAGCTGCAATGTATTTTATGACCTAATCTCAGATGTCACACTTTGTCATTCCCACGATATCCTATTGGTTATCCTATTGGTTATAGATCAGCCGTGCTTCCTGTGGAAGGTGACCACACATGGATGTAAATTTACCTCCCCCTTGGGGAGGCCTCGAGATGATGATGTTGGCCTCGAGACTGACACCATTTCTGTGAAATCCAGTGATTTATGTCAACTGATTGTGAGAATGTCATGCTTTAAACACGGGTCATCTAGTTTCTGTCATGTTACTTATAAGCCTGCAGCTTTTATGAGTGGATATCATGTGAAAGAATCCTATGAACTTCAGTATTGCATTTTTAGTAGGTGCAGGTGGGCACATTGTTTATTACTTGGTGTGCATTGTAGACTTTCTTAGAGAAATGGTTTTTCTCCAGAAATCGGTATAAACACAAGCTTGGTTTCC
Source organism: Callorhinus ursinus (assembly GCF_003265705.2). Taxonomy (NCBI): domain Eukaryota; kingdom Metazoa; phylum Chordata; class Mammalia; order Carnivora; family Otariidae; genus Callorhinus; species Callorhinus ursinus. The sequence continues at coordinate 16,774,326 of NW_027397073.1, read as the reverse complement.
ATTTTTGCTCTGGCTCTGAGGACAGTAAAAGTGGTACTTATTCAAACATGGCAATGATCTTGATCCTCCTAACTTGCGTATTTCTATTACTTGATCTTTTACTGTGAGCTATTTCAATTTATTTGTGGGGATAAAAACCAGATATTCTTAAATGCAATACATATTTCTTGAACTCCACTCATTTGCTGGACTGTGTTCCAGGGGCTTGTGAATACGAGGTGTGCAAGCAGATGAGGCCCCATTGTCCTCTGGCTCACAGTCCAGTAAGAAAAAATACAGCCTCCTTCGCTCTAGGAGGATTCGGCCTTGGAGAAAGCCCAATTTGTATCTTGCTTTTACCCATTCAGGTTTTATTCCCTAATTCTATAGTTTGCTCCTAGAAAACAGTGATGGGAGAAAATGTAACTAATAGGAGTTGCTGATTTTGGAGAAGGCTTTTGGAAGTGGCCGATTGGGTGCTGGATAAGATGGTGTGATGTTTAAAGTAATAACATTGAATCTTTGGAAGTCCCAAATTTGAATGGTTTGAAATGCATTTCAAGCGGGTAATGGGAGATGATCTGTTGAGAATAAGAGTTCCCACTGGGAGTTACTAGCCTTTGAAGAAGACTGGAAGACTGGTGGTATTTGTGCTTTCTTCCTGGCGGGGGACTCTGGTCATGCTCTTAGGACCACCTGCCATTCCCCTTCCTCCTCAGAGGCTGTGTTATCGTTGGTGCTCACTGGCCACGGCTCTCAGGGTAGATTGGTTGAAACTGTATGTGGCTAGTTGAGGGACCCAGCAGAAGTACTGCTTTAAGTATAAATGACTGTGAGAGTGGGGAACCCAGCAGTCCTTGTCACTGGGTCATGAAGCCTGTGGAGCCCAGCTGGCGCCACCTCTTCCTTTCTTTGGCACATGAACTCCTGTGAACTTCGGTTGGTTCCTTCCATTTTCTTGGGGGAATAAGCCTTTCCCATCATGGGGATGTTATCCAGATAACACCCAGGACTCCTTGCGTTTGCGATTTCCAACTCTGTCTCTTGTTCTTTCCGCAGAATCTTTTGTATAGAGGTATGTTGTTTAAAAAAAAAACCAACCACCTGAAGTGCACTGATCCCTAGGCTTTCACAGCTGAGATGAGAGCCTAAGATCTTGCTGCCCAACATCCGGGCAGGTAACCTCACCATCGAGTGATTATTCTGCTGAAGCTGCTGATGCTTGCCTTTCCCTGCTCAGTGGGAACTTGCTGCCTCTTGAAGCACCTTATTCCATCCTTGGAGGGCAGTAGGCGATGAAAAAGGTCTTCCTTATTTTGAGGGTTACTATGGGCTGAATTAGTCCCCTCCTCGCATTGAAGCCCTAGTTCTCAGTTCCTTAGAATGTGACTATATTTGGAGACAGGGGTGATTGAGTTAAAAGGAGGCCATTAGGGTGAGTCCTAATCCAATCTGACTGGTGTCCTTAGAGGAAGAAATGGTAAGAAGATTTGCAGAGGAAAGGTCCCGAAAGGATACAGCAAGAAGGTGACTGCAAGCTGCAGGCCCAAGAGAACGGTCTCACAAGAAATCACACCTGCACGCACCTGTTGGACTTCTAGCCTCTAGAAACAATGGGAAATAAATTCCTGTTATTTGGGTCACCCAGTCTGTGGTATCTTGTTATGGTAGCCCTAGGAGACCGATACAGGGGCAGATCTGTCCTCTGAAAACTTTACATGCTGACCGTTAGTCATTGTATGGGCCAAAAGAGAACCAGGTTGAGCCTTTCCAGGGCCTTCCTGTTCCCCATATGATTCTCCCATTGGAATTCGGGCCTTTTACCGTCCTCACTGCTCTCCACCGACTGGGTACCATTTTGTGTGTATCTTTCTTCAAGTGTGATGGTCAGTACTTGGTACAACGAGAGAAGGTTCCAGAGCCTCTCAGCGCAGCAGGGTAGATGGAGCTTAGGCCCTGGAGTTCCTTAGAGTTTTGAGTTCATTTGCACTTCTTTACCCTTGGACAAGTCCTTGAACCTTCGTGGACCTTTGTTTGCTCATTCATAAAATGAAGTGAAATGAGATAGTTTTGTGTGTCTGTGTGTGTGTGTGTTACCTGATGGGGACTGGTGTGCAGTTGGTGCCCAGTGGAGAATGACAAACAGCTAACAGCTGTTCTCATTGACTGGCTCACTCTGTACCAGGTACTGTTGCTCAGGGCTTGACAGGGATTTACTCTTTAATCTTCACTCCCGCTAGTAGACTTATCCCCATTTTACAAATGAGGCATTTGACTCTCACAGAGATTATGTCACTTGCCCACGCTTGTGCAGCTAATAAAAGGAGCCAGGTTTCTGTCTGACTGGAGGCCCCCAGGATCTGCTTCCCTAACTGCTGTGCTGTGTTTTACGAACAGACCGTGGCATGAGACTTTGTCTTCACGTAAATAAGCACAGAATATCGTCATGCGTGTTTTCTTAAGACCACAGAAGCTCCTTTGGCAACCACATATGACTGTGGGCTTATTGCATTCTTGGGAGCTTCTGGCCCCCGCATGCCCCAGGACCCGCGTGGCTGCCACTGCACCCCTGTGTTCTGGCTCCAAGTATGGGTTGTCACCTTCATTGGTTAAATGTCCTCCCTGGAACTCGTGATTCTGTCATTACATGTATTGGGTGTTTTCTGTTGCTCTGTGTTTGCTCCAAGTTAAAGATGTGGGTAAAAGGGGGGATGGCATGGGACAGGGGTCCAGGCAGGTGCTGTGACTTGCCACCAGCATCCTCCTTTCAGGTGAGATCTTAATCCAGAGACCAGGTGGAGGGTGTTGCCAACATAGGAGATAAAAACATGGGCACGCCAGCGGGAGGTTTTGCAAGTCTGACGGACGACAAGACTGCTTCTCGCAGATGGGTCAGGTCTCTGTGTGGAGAGTTGGCTGGCTCAGGGTGGGGGGATTGTGTGTAGAACATAGGAGAGACTGCCGAGCATCTCATATTTGGGGATGGGAGGCAGAGGTGGGTCTGGTGGGCCACCAAAGCCTAGGCCCCAGAGGGCATAGCAGTAATCCCTGTGCTGGACAGATAGGTCAAGACCAGCAGGAGGAGGACTGAGGCTCTGACATGAGATGGGGAAGTACAGACATTTTATGGGTAGAGGGGATTCCAGCAGCTGTTTGGCCCAGCGCTGCACCAGATGTCATGGCTGGGGGTGGAGGGGACTAAGGGAGGAGATTTTTGATCTACAAGAACTTGCAGTTAAAAAGCATAAAAGCAATAGCACTTTATTTTTACTTTTTTAAAAGATTTATTTCTTAGAGAGAGCATGAGCAGGAGGGGCAGAGGGAGAGACCATCTGAAGCCGACTCTGCACTGACCACAGAGCCTGACGCAAGGCTGGATCTCAGAACCCTGAGATCATGACCTGAGCTGAAACCAAGAGTCAGACACCTAACCGACTGAGCCACTTAGGCACCCCTGAAAGCAACACTACTTCAGATCCGTGCAGTACAGATCGCCAGAATTTCCATTTATGTGGAATTTGGGAGTTCAGATCAAATAAAAGATGTCCTCTCCATGGTACCAAAGGAAAACGATCTGTTTCCTCTTTTGAGTGGTGTTTCAGAAATATGTTCAGATTTGGTTTTTTTGTTTTGTTTTGTTTTTAAGATTTATTTGAGAAAGAGGGAGGGAGAATATGAGCAGGAGGGAGAGAATCTCAAGCAGACTCCGCGCTGAGTGTGGAGCCCTACGTGGGGCTCGATCCCAGGACCCTGAGAACATGACCTGAGCCGAAAACGAGAGTCCGACGCTTAACCGACTGAGTCTCCCAGGTGCCCCTGTTCGGATTTGGTTTTAAGGTCCATGGTGTGTGTGGGGGGGTTGTATTACAAGTGTCACTTAGGCAAAAGGACCTTTCCAGGCAACGGAGATGGGAATGGGATCCTTTATAGGTTGTAAGCTTTTGGGAACATGGATTTTGCCGAATATAGTGACTCAGGTTTTTGATTTCATGGTGTCTAGTAGCATGGTGCTTTCACGTAGGAGTTTTTAACAAGTATTTTTTACATGGTCTTGAATAATAGCAAGATGTTTGGGGAGAAATGTCTAAGATGTTGAACACTTATTCTTACTCTGCTTTCTGGTCTATTGGAGTCAGTTAGTAATAATATGTCCTAATTTTCTTTGTCCCTTAGACTAACTAGTATTGTAGCTTAGCAAGTTTTTCTTGAAAAGCAGGAATAGCAGAGTTATCTCCAGGCGTTGGGGGTGGGGGACACACACAGACCTTACTACCCCCCCCAATGAAGGTGGCTGTACTCAAGCCACTATGGTGTGTGCGTATTCATTTGTCCGGTCAGGTAGTTCACCTGAAGAAACGTCCTGTAAAGCGGTGGTCCTCCCCTCCTTTGGAGTGTGCTCTCATGTTGTCTGATGATGCAGAGGCCAAGCACTATGTAACTCACGCTGGAGGGGAATTCTGTCCACTCTCAAAACATCATAAACATTTTGACACACTCCGGAAATTAAATTTTGTAGATGAAGGGTATATAAGGCACATAACCTAAACTAAGTTACAATTGGAGAAATCCAATTGTGGATAATAAATTGCTATAAATGAGAGCCATTCTTTCAAAGTTGCTGCATGCCCCACATGATGACTGAGAGGACCCACAGCCCCAACCCAGGGTGTTTCCAGAGCTCTTGAGGCAGGACCATGGCCAGACTCCCTTCTCTCATCCTTACCTCACACTGCCACAGTTAGGGACATCTATGGCACAGATGTGGCCCGAGCCTCCTCTCTCCACTTCCTGTAGAATAAGGGCTTTCCTTCCCTGGTCCAGCTTCCAAGGTCCTTCTCACCTGCATGCCCCCCTCTGAGTCCTGCCCGCTTACCTCTGGCTGCCCTGGCCTCACTGAACCACTCCCATATGGCCTGGTAGTCCTGCACCTGATGCTCTCCAGCCCTGCCCTCTGCCTGGGGTGCTCCTGTTCCTCCCTTGCTTGCCTGATGGGCTTCTACTCATCCTTGGTCGCCCTGCAGGGTCCATCTTGCTATCCCCTTCACCGTGGACTCCCCCTCTGCAGAGTGGACTTTTCTCTTGGTGAATGGAGTGCCTGCGGAAGGGATCACGTGGTGGAAGGCCAGACTGGACACAGTGGGATCTTGGACACCCCGGAAGCCAGGTGGCAGGGGTGCAGCTTTGCATGCAGACCCTTCACCTTTGAAGATGGCGGAGTATGTGGAAGAATGTATAGGCTGGTACAGCCTTATTGCTTCTCCCTCCGGGAAATACCTAGAAAGAGCGCCTACAGGAAAAACACAGAGAAGGGATTTCCTTGTTCAAGGGCTTGGTGCTGGTTTTTTATCCGAGTGTCTTTGGGCTTCCCTGGCTGCTGTGTCGGTCTTACGTGCTCATTAGGATTTCAGATGCCTGAGGATTGTGTGTTTACATGGATTCTTACATTTTTCTACATGTTTTACTAATTGGGATGTTGTTACTAGGTGATCATCATTCCTCCTTCCCAGCGCAATGTTGCTGATCTCCGTTCTCTGTTCCTGAGAGGCCAGTTGTCCATGGGTGTTTATTTTATTTTATTTTTTTAAAAGATTTTATTTATTTGACAGAGACAGTGAGAGAGGGAGCACAAGCAGGGGGAGTGGGAGAGGGAGAAGCAGGCTTTCCGCGGAGCAGGGAGCCCGATGTGGGGCTCGATCGCAGGACCCTGGGATCATGACCTGAGCCAAAGGCAGACACTCAACGACTGAGCCACCCAGGTGCCCCTGTTCATTTATTTCTTTAAAGATTTTATTTATTTGGCAGAGAGAGCGAGAGAGGGAACACAGCAGGGGGGAGTGGGAGAGGGAGAAGCAGGCTCCCCGCTGAGCAAGGACCCCAGTGTGGGACTCGATCCCAGAACCCTGGGATCATTACCTGAGCCGAAGGCAGATGCTTGACAGCTGAGCCACTCAGGCTCTCCTCCATGGGTGTTGATTGAGCTACAAGCCGTGCTGGTCTCCCAGGGCCATGGAGTGGGGCTCGAGGGCCACTTTATTCAGCAGGTCCTGACTGAGGGCTACCCGGGGCTTGCTGGAGAAGGTCTACAGGCTGTGGGTGGTGGGTAGGCCCTCCTGCTCACTCTCTGTCACACAGGGCTTCACTTAACCGTCTTGCACCCCTGTGCTCTCACAGAGGCCACCTGCTGCCTGGGTGGGAGGGAGGGAGAGAGGGAGGATCTGCCTCTTAAGGCCGGGCTGTGTTGTGGGCCAGTGAGGTCTTGGCTGGCCTTGTGGGGTGGGCTGGACTTTGAAAAGTGAAAGGATGGGCCCATCCTTTGGGCTCCTCATCCTTTGTGAGTAGCTACGCACAGGCATGCTCTGAAGGCCAGGGAGTGACAGGGTCCCTGCAGGGCACGGGTGGCAGGGCAGTGGGGCTGAGAGCAGGCCGGGGCATATGGGTGGCACTGGCTGGCAGAGGCCTCCCAGGGCTCGCTCTGGCCTGAATGCATAAGAAACAGGCCAAGGGAGAGACTCTGTGGTACGAGGTCAGCCAGTGCCTACCTTGCAGAATCACATAGAACCCTCACCTTCCTGGGCTTTGAGACTGGGGCTTGAAATCCTCATTTAGGGTTTGACAACTCTACATGTTCCCTGTAATTGTGTCCATAGTTTCTTCTGTTTCTTAGGAGCATTTTTTCACATTGAACCTAAAACAAGGTGTGCCTTATACTTTAAATTCCACCAGCAAGGGGCGCCTGGGTGGTTCAGTCCGTTAAGCATCTGACTCTTGATTTTGGTTCAGGTGATGATCTCAGGGTCGTGGGATAGAGCATTGTGTCAGGCTCCACGCTTACACAGTGTGGAACCTACTTGAGATTCTGTCTTTGCTTCTGCATCCCCATCCCCCATGCACGCACTCTCTCTCTTTCTCTCTCTCAAAAAGAAAAATTCGGCCAGAAAGCTTTGACTTACATGGTCTAGAGTTTTAGGCTTTAGGTTTTGGGAATTTGCATTTTGGTGTTTGCGTTTTGGAGCTGTGTTGATTGGGAGGATCTTGCTTCTTCCCAATGGGGGCTCGTTAGCAGAATCTAACATTTGGTATTGTGTTCATCTGCAAGGGTGCTTTAGAGCCAACAGCTGGGTCTCTGTAAACATGGGAGAACTACTTGCGAGTCCTGCATCAGGCTGGTTTGATGAGAAGTCATTCTGCAGTTGTGCTTGTATCTCAGGTGCACACCTGCCTCAGTGTGAATCTAGATTTCACATTGTGGTTTTTGTTTAAGACCAGGAGCGCGGGTAATTTCAGAAACCAGGTCCATGCTCCCACTTGCTGTAATGGGTTTTTCCTTTACAGTGGAAAAATACAGTCGATCAGTCCTGAAGGCCCATAAATCACGGAGTGCGATGTGTCGGGATGAGGATTCTTCTTAGCTTTGCAAAGTCATTATCAATGTTGTAAAGTGACATGTGGAGGCATAGCAGGTGGCAGTTAGAAGTTTGAGGTTTTTCTGTGCTCTAGAGTTTACAATAGCCATTTAAGGTTCGAATCTTCAGACCATTCAGGTCAGTGCTTCATAAAATTTCAGATCAAGCATGGCATCTCAAGAGGCAAACCATTTAGAATTCTTAAGTTACCAAAAAGTGACTGCATGAGGACTGTTCTGTTTCCAAGACTTATGACAAGCTCTGTGGCTTTCATTCTAATGGGAAAGAAATACGGCCATTGTAACTTGCTGTCAGGGATAATATTTTAGTGCCAGCTCTGTGTTAAGTGCTATTTAGAACTTGGAGAAGCTGCTGAATCCTCTCTGGGCGGGTTTGCAGTTGGCAAGCAGGTGGTTTACGCAGGGACCATTCCAAGTGGGAGAAGCATTCCAGTCCCACGATGGGTGAACAGCGAACCCAGAGCAGGTCGCTGTTTGCAGCCCCGGGGCAGGAATTCTCTGTTCTTTATCTGGACTCTGTGACATGTTATCTAAAGTTGTAGTGAGCCGGAGGACCTTAGCTTCCGAATGGACACACGCTGAAGTGAGATGTGCAGATGGTAAGAGCCAGAGATGAGCCTTTCCGATCCTCGCCTAGGGGAGGTAGTTGCAAGCTGGAGGGGGTTTACAGGAAGCATTTAGAAGCAGGAAACCACAGCTGTCCTAGTGAGTGGCCCCCCCTTCCGCCCTCCCAATGCCTTAGTTTTACCCAGAAAATGGTCCTAGAATCATGGGTTGGAGTCTAGCAAAGGCAGGGTACAGAGCCATGAGAAGGGAGGGGAGTGGTCAGGCCACAGTCCGATGGAGGAGGGCTGGGTGTGCAGTGAAGAGGGACGTGCTCATGGGCCCAGTGGTACGTGGGGAGCGCCAGCAGCCAGGGACAATTGTCGGGATTAGACAGCATGGCTGCATCCTGCAGGTGTGGGAAGGATGAACCTAGTGGCTACACATGTGTTGCTTCCAGGATACCCGATGTCACTCTGGTGTCTCCCTTCAGGCCCCATGTTGCCTGATGAGGCTCAGACTCCGGGGCCTGTAAGAGCTTGAGATGCTTCTGGAGCCATGCCCCCACCTCTGTTCTCCTCTTCATGTTGCTTTTCCTTCATTTCCCAAATCTGCTCTGCCTCTGGCCCTTTCATCATGGGGTACCCGGAATATAGGTACAGAAGCCTTGTCCTGAGCAGCTAGGAGCGGGATTCCCCGACTCCACTGCCTCGGCTGCTTCCCAGCTGTTGTGTGAACTAGGAATAGTGACAGTACCTGAATTTCAGGGAGCTAGAGCTGTTCAGGTGTTGGCTGTTGCTGTATTCGTCTCCTGTCTTTTCACACAAACCCATACCCTTCCCTGCATCATTTCTGGAGCGCCACCAAAGGAAACAAATACCCTTTATTCTAGATTCCTTCTCCAGTCTATTCAGGCTGCTGTACCAAAAATACCATAGACTGGGTGGCTTATAAACAACAGAAATTTCTTTCTCACAGTTTGAGCTGGGGACCCACGATCAAGGTGCTGGCAGATTCGGTGTCTGGGGAGGACTTCTGTTGGGGTTCAGAGGCTATCGCCTTCTTGCTGGGTCCTCACCTGGGTCATGCGAGCTCTCTGGGATCACTTCTAAAAGGCATCATCCCATTCATGAGGGCTCCACCCTCATGGTCTGATCGCCTCCCAGAGGCATTGGGAATGAGAATTTCACATGAATTTTGGGGAGGAGCAAATGTTCAGTGTATGGCATTCCCTGTGGGGGCATAGAGGGTCGTAGGGTCAGGAGATATGGTTCACAGCCATCATGCTATACTTATTAGACTCAAAAACTTGTCAACTTACTCTCATTCCTGAGCCTCTGTCCCCACACGTGGAAGAGAGCTGGTGGTACCCTGCCCGCCTCACCATATTTGTTAGTAAATGCCAAACCACGGTGTAAGCAGATGTTTTCAAAAAGCACCGGGTCACTCTTCATTAGATGAGTTGTCCTGACCACTTTTACTTTCCAGCTTGGATTTGTAGTTGCGGTATAAGAGAGGTAATAGTCCATTTCTCTTGCTTGATATTCTGCCTGCCGTAGGGAATAATCTGAGATAGCTTAGAATGAAGGTATAGGTCCAATAAAATGAGAATGGTTGATGGAATTAGGAAGGAAGGGATATAAAATGGATTTGAGGTGGCTAGGGGTCTTCTCGCAGCTAGGACAGAGAGCAGCTTGCTGGGGTGACGCGTTCTCAAGTTAGTGGGAGGAAGGGTGGAAGGGTCCCCCTCTTGCAGGCTGCTGAGGGTTCATGGGAATAGATGCTGGAGTCTTTCCCCAGCCTGCACCTGGGGGCTGGGGGTGGGGGCACATTGTTGGGCCAGCAGAGTCATTAAGTTCTCTTAGCATTCTGGTTGATTCTGAAATTCCTCTTGGAAAGCTGAGGAACCTTTTGGTAGACTGTAGCTTTCCAAAGCTAGTTCTCCTGCAGGCCAGAGTCATGAGTGAGTATAATGTAAATTATCTGGCACTTGCTTGCGAGTGATAGTTGATTGGTCAAGGGACTTTGCCAAGGTGATACTGTTGAACAGACTCCAAAGGATCTTTCCATGTTGGCCCATTATCCTAAACTCAGGTTTTATGGGGAGGACTAAAACACACTTGGGAACCCTTCCCACACTTAGAATGTTGCCTGGTACTCTAGTCCTGAATACCACTCTGTTCAGGCCCACTGCAGTTTGGCTGAAATAGTCCAAATCTCTCTTTTGGGGGTTGACTCTTTCCTAAATCAGACTCTCCCTGATGGCTGGGTGGGCGGGGGGGAGGCCTAGAACAAAACCTTGGTTTTTGACTTGCCTTCAGACCCTGAAGGGGATATTTTCCCCCCACCTTGCTGATAGGGGAGTTGATGGAAGTGGATATTGGAGGAGGAAGCTCTTATCAGGGTGCAAAAAAGAAACAACTTCCTAGACTTTAGATCTGGGCAGTTTAGAGCTTCAAAAAATGCCAGCCGGAATGTACATCTTATTCTTCTAGCTGAAATGTCAATTTTCAATGGGATAGAGCCAACCAAGAGGAGGACGAATATTAAGGAGACTTGGATAAGTGGACTCTCCAACATTTCGGGTTGAAGAAGGAGCATAGCTTCTGGGCATGTTTTGTGCCACCCAGCTGCGTTTCTCTCCCAGCATCGTACTCCTTAGGGTCTGTGAATGGCTGAACTTAGAACAAGGCTTCTGCAATCTGTGCTTTGTGAATACGGTTTTTGTTCTGTTGGTTTAATTTGCATTTGGTGTCTGGAGTGCCTGGTCATGGAAAGAGCCAGCGCTTTGTTTTGGGTAATGAGGGCTGAGGTTTCGAATCAGTGATTCTCGGTTTACCCAGTGTCAAGTGATATTTGAGTAACAAGCGACTGCGCTGCTCATCGCTCTGAGGTCCTGTGAGTTTCCGTTTACAAATTAGATTTTCGCATACCCGCACATCAGTAGATGGCAGAAGGATATCATGGGATAGGAAACCATATTTACAAATGGAAATTCTCTCCCTGTGACATGCATTTTCATTCTGGGACAGATGCCTTTTTAAACCCCTTCAGATGCTTGTTTCTGCCCTTGTCAATTACTTCATCACAAGCGTCGGTGGTAAACCGAGAGAAAGGGAGGAGCCAGGGTGGGAGACTTCTTTCTGTTGAATGGGATCATGTTGGGTGCTTCTTGGAAAGTGGGTGAATTATTCATGATGAAATGAATGAGGGTATTCTTTTAAATGAGTGTAGAAGCAAACGGTTAAGCCATTTAGGAAGCCGCTACTGTCGATCTGGCTGCAGAGCCCATGTGACGTGCTCGTTGGTTGTTTTTTCGTTTTGTTTTGTTTTTTTAATGTATCTACTTAGCTACCTCCAAGCCTGATTTGATCCTTTTCTCTGTCTTTCTTTTCCTAAACGTTGTTTTTCAAGCTTCTGGTAATTCATTTTGAAATAGGGTCGGGAATATAGTTTCCTTTCTCTTCTTCCTCTTCCCTTGCCTTTGTCACTATGGCCATCCTAATGGCATTCCTGTTGTGCTCGAGGCCGTCTTCACACCAGGGGAGGGCCGAGCCCTTGGAGAACTGTGGCCCAGGGATTTACAGACGCCTAGGTCCTAGGAAATTGGACTTAAAAAAAAAAAATCCAACTAGTGTAACAGCTCATCCACCTGAAACTAATTTTTGTAACCTGATCAGAACTGGAAAGTGAACAAAATTGGCTCCTGAAAATAGGGCAAAATTCTGTATGGTAAACATCCTGCACTTTTATTTTCGAGAAGTCTCTCTCAGGGCCCTCCCTTAGGACCAGTTTTGACGTCGTTTTGTTTTCCTTCTTGGAATATGAAATGTAAAATAAAAAGTCGTGAAAAATAGTGAAGGTTTGATCCCATGGCAGTTCCTGTCTCCAGGCTGCTCAGCCTTTGTTCGTATGCTCAAAACCGGCTCCTGATTTGGTGTCTAAGAACACAGTGAGTGAGAAAAGTTGGAGAGGCTGCTTCTTGAGGGGAGGGCTGTCCTGACTTGTCATGCAGTGGGTGCTCAGCGGTAGTGTATCCAGAACAAACTGAATAGAATGGAGGGAGGCCCTGTGCCTTGCATATTTATTTCTCCATGGAGCAGTGGTGTCGCTGATTTGTTGCAGTGCTACTTACCTTCAAGCTGTGTACTGTAGTTAGTAATATATGTGTTGTGCATGTGTGTGTGCACATGGATGTTTTTACATGCCCACATACACAGGCAGTCCTCACTTGGTTAAGTTCTGATATGCATGAATTTCAGTTATCACCCTTTAAAAAATACCAGTCCCCCAACAATACAGTTCAAATTTCCATTATCCCAGTGTGTTAACGGCACTGTAATTGCAGAAAGTACACACACTTTGCTGCTGGTGTGGTCAGTCCATGAATCGCTACATGTATCACTGATGTGCATCCTGTTCAGTAACCAGTCACACCCCTTCTTTCAAAGTCTGTTGGTGATTGGCTCCTGCGCCTGTCACTCCCTTCAAGCACAGGCCGCAAAGTGTGTGGTTAGGTTGCCTTCTTGTCTTCCAGTGGTAAACCAGTATGACGTTTTACAAGAGGAGCAATAATTGAGAAGGAATTGGTCAATAAAGGAGAAAGTGCATTAAAGAAGTTCAAAATGCTGGAAGTGACATTCACAACCTACATGGAGTTTGTAGCAGGAATAGCTTTGTATACAATTTCTTATCTGGGAATGTTGCTCTTCCAGCCTTTGGAGGGCCTAGGACTGCCGCCTGGGGAAGTGAGGAAGGTGAGCTATCCACGTAAACGAGGAACATGGTTGTGGAGGAGAGAGTAAAGATATCTGAGAGAACGCGAAGCTGGCAAAACAACAGACTTCACATTAAAGGAACTCTCCGATTATTTCCCAACGTAGAAAGTGCAAAAGAGAAAATATGTGTATTCTGTCTTAGGAAGGACCGTGGCCTGTGGTGCAACAGTATTCAGTGTAGCTGAAAGGTGGTGAGAACCCAAGTGTCCCATCAGTGGATGATGGCATAAACAAATTGTGGTCTATACACACAACTGGAATATTACTTGGTCATAAAAAGGAATGAAGTACTGATAATGTGGTGCAATGTTAGTGAACCTGGGAAACATGATGCTGAGTTAAAGAAGCCAGGTATAAAAGATGATGTATTATATGATTCCATTTATATGAAATATCTAGAGGAGGTAAATCCATAGAGCTGGAACACAGATTGGTGGTTGTCAGGGGCTGGGGAAGGTGGACTAACTGCTTAATGGGTTCAGGGTTTCCTTTTGGGGTGCTGCAAATATTTCAGAAGTAGACAGAAGTGGTGGTTACACAACATGGTGAATGTGCTAAATGCCTCTGAATTCTTCACTTTAAATTTAAATTGTTCACTTTTACCTAAAACCATAAAAATCCTAGAAGAGAGCACAGGTAGTAATTTCTCAGACATTGGCCATAGCAGCATTTTCCTAGTGTCCTGAGGCAAGGGAAGTAAAATAAAAAATAAACCATGGGGACTAAATCAAAATAAAAGGCTTCTGCACAGCAAAGGAACTCACCAACAAAACTAAAAGGTAATCTAAATGGGAGAAGATCTTTGCATTTGACATGTCTCATAACGGGTTAGTATCCAAAGTATATCCAAAGAGCTTCTACAACTCAACACCCAAAAAGCGAATAATCCAATTAAAAAATGGGCAGAAGGCAGGGACAGACATTTCTCCAAAGAAGACGTACAGATGGCCAACAGCCATATGAAATGGTGCTTAGCGTCACTTATTATCAGGGAAATGCAAATCAAAACCACAATGAGGTATCCCCTCACACCTGTCAGAATGGCTAAAATCAGAAACACAAGAAACAAGTGTTGGTGAGGATGTGGAGAAAAAGGGACCCTCTTGCCCTGTTGGTGGGAATGCAAACCAGTGCAGCCACAGGGGACTAGGGAGGTTTCTCAGTTAAAAGTAGAACTACCTTACAGTCCAGCAATCATACTACTGGGTATATACCCCCCAAAAATGCAGAAACACTAATTCAAAGGGATACATGCAGCACCGGGTTTATAGCAGCGCTGTTTATAATAGATAATGGAAGCAGCCCAAGTGTTCATCAATAGATGAAGAGTGATATTATACATACAATGGAATATTATTCAGCCATGAACAAGAATGAAGTCTTGCCATTTGTAACAACATGGATGGAGCTGGAGAGTATAATGCTAAGCAAAGTAAGTCAGAGAAAGACACATACCATGTGATTTTTACTCTGTGGAATTTAAGAAACAAAACAAAGGGAAAAGACAAACCAAGAAACAGACTCTTAAATGTAGAGAACAAACTGATGGTTACCAGAGGGGAGGAAGGTGGGTGAACTAGGTGAAGGGGGTTAAGGAGGGAACTTGTGATGAGCACTGTGTAATGCGTAGACTTGTTGACTCACCCCCCCCAAAAATTGTTGAATCACTATATTGTACAGCTGAAGCCAGTATTACACTGTATGTTAACTATACTGGAATTAAAATAAAAAACAAATGTAAACAGTTCACTTTTTTTTATTATCTGAATTTCACCTCAGTTAGAGAGAGTAGAACAATTTGCCAAGGTAGAGAAAAGATGCTTTCTTTGTGTTGTAAGTTATGCTTCAAGAAGAAGGCAAGCACTTCTAAACTATTGATTTTTTTTTAATGAAGAAATCAAACACTTCAGTTTCTAATGTTCTAAATGACATCGTGCTTAAATATTAGCTTGACTTTTTTTCTTTTCCCTGTACATTTATTTTTTATTTTTATTTTTTCAAAGATTTTATTTATTTATTTGACAGAGAGTCACAGTGAGAGAGGGAACACAAGCAGGGGGAGTGGGAGAGGGAGAAGCAGGCTCCCTGTCCGAGCAGGGAGCCCGATGCGGGGCCCGATCCCGGGACCCTGGGATCATGACCTGAGCCGAAGGCAGCTGCTTAACCAACTGAGCCACCCAGGCGCCCCTCCCTGTACATTTATAAGTGACAGTTTTCAGTATTGTGACAAACATTTAAGGTCACGGGACAGTTGAAACTTTCCCTGTTGATTAGTAGCACTTAACACAGTTTCAGCTTCTGTGGTCATTTCTCTTGTCTCATGCTGCGGTGAAGAATCAGGGACTGCCTGTACACATGTTTTACCATATATGTAGGTCCGTGTAATGTTCGTCCATCTTCGTTACAGCGCATTGTTGACCTATAAACCCTTCACTCTTCCAGTGAGCATCCTGGGATGTGTCTCCTACAGCATGCGTATTTTCACATGGTGCTTTGTGGAAGGAAAGGATAGGAAAGCCAGCCCACAAGAAATCATCCGGTAGGGGTCCTAGGCTGTGCTTATAAACCACACTCTGCCTTTTCCAGGGCCAGCCTTCCAGAAGGTTTAGATTTCAGGAACTGTTTTGAAAAAGGCAACTCAGGAACACCCAGCAAGTAGTGACTACAGCAGCTAGCAGTGGAGAGAGGTCCATTTTGCCCTGTAGAAGGAAAACTGTTCTTAGGTTGGCTATTCGATGTGTGTCCAGCAAAAAAGGACAGGCCCGCCTTTCCCTGGAGGCCTGAACCCAGTTATCGGGTGGCCCTCAGCTAGCACATCTCCTGCATGGAGGCATTCATCCTGCAGAGGTTGGCCTGAGGCCCCCCGGACACTGTCCAGATCAGCTTTCGGACTGGGAGCCTGTGTCCAGAACGGTGGATGGAATTTATTCTGGGGTCGTGGACGTGCCTTTGTGTACCCACTGCTCAGTCTCGCCTCTAACTCCAGGTCAGGTTATTAAAATCCTACTATGAGCCTAATTTATCTGTAGGTATTTAAGATAATTTGGCATCTGTCACTGTGTGGAAAGATTAAAAACAAAACAAAACAACCCTAAAGACTGCTGCTCTTGGGGAGGTTACAACGTCCCACTGTTTATAGTCTCTTGAGTGCCAGGTACTTGTGGGGGTAAGGGAGAGCAAGATGCAGACCCTGCACTCTGGGGTGGCGGAGTCTGGCACATCAGTCACCAGGGCTGAGCTGGGCTGCCTGGCTGGAGGTCCTGTTCTGCTTCTCAAATGAGCTGTGACTTTGGACTAATCATCTGTAAAATGGGCGAATGAAGGACCCTTCTTAGAGTGTTGTTATGAGGATTATGAGGATTAAATAATGTATGTAAAGTGCTGAGAGCAGTTCCTGGCAGGTGGCAAATTTTTTTTTTTTTTTTAAGATTATTTATTTTTAGAGAGGGAGAGGGAGGGAGAGAATCTCAGCAAACTCCCTGCTGAGCACAGAGCCTGACCCTGAGATCATGACCTGAGCCAAAACCCAGAGTTGGATGCGTAACTGACTGAGCCACCCAGATGCCCCAGGTGGTAAGTTTTTTTTTAAACAAAATTGTCCTAGAACTAAAGGGCATTACAATTCCTGATCACATTAAATCCTCGAAACGATCATGCGGAGTAGGTGGTGTCCCAGTTATTCTGCATTGTGTGTCTCGACCATGTGGCACAAGTTTCACTGCTGGAAAGGGGCTGAGGCAGGGTCTGAGCTTGTCCCCAAACCCTTCACTCCGGGCTTCTTGACTGACGTGGCAGGAGAAGATTAGGAAGTGTGTTAGTCCACTCCAGCTGCCATGGTAAAGGATCACAGCCTGGAGGCTTAAACAAGTGACATTTATTGTGACGATTCTGAGGTTAAAAGTTTAAGGTGTCAGCAGGGTTGATTTCTTCTTAGGCCTGTTTCCTTGGCTTGTAGACACTGTCTTCTCCCTGTGTGCTTACATGATCTTTTTCCTGTGTACCTGTGTCCAAATATCCTCCTCTTCTTAAGGACACCAGTCATGTTGGATTAGGACCCACCCTAATGACTTCATTGTTAACATCATCACCTCTTTATTAAAGAGCCTACGTCCCAATGCAGTCATGTTCTGGGATGTGGAGGGTTAAGGACTTCAACATGCGAATTTTCGAGAAACACAATTCAGTCCATAGCAGGAAATGATTAGTAGTGAAACCAGATGGATTAAATACCTATTATCAGGAATTGGAGAGAAGGCAGAGTTAGGAGCATTGGAACAGACGGAGCAGACGGTTGGTCTAGGTGATTTTTGAGTTTTTGATTTCAGACACGGTTTTCCAAGGCCAAAGAGAAGCAGACTTTGTGTGGTGGGAAGAGCATCTCCAGAACACAGAGATCTGGAATGAGCAGAGCTGTTGTGGGATCTGCGGGCAACCTGTTTGGATAGAGCTGGGTGAATGGGAGGAGGCATTGGGTGGCTGACTGGGTGGGAAATGGGAACCTGAGAAATCTGTATTTTGTTTTGCTAGGCATTGGAGTCCTTTATTGAGCAGAGTACTTAATGGAGCATGGAACGTCTAGGATCATAGTGTGGTTCTTGTTGGGGAAGAGAGAATTTGGGTCTCATGGTAGATTGCCTCAAAGTAGCTTGTAGCTTCTGACTCTGAAATTGTTTTGGTTTGTGGTTGTAGAGAAACAGATTATGTAAATCTTCTAAAATTAAATTCCTTAAATATGCCTTAATTTTATTAACAAATGTTATTTTAATCAGCAAATTGCGGGGTAGTCGAGGTTAGATTTAGAGTTGAGACTGACTGGGTTTTCATCCTAGCTCTGTCAGATTTATCGTATGACATAAATTGGCAGAGGTTCAATTTTATCAGCTGTGGAAAGTGGATAATTATACGTATCTCATTGAGTTGATGGAGAGCGTGCATACAGTAATGTATATGAAGGTTCTGTCGCTGTGTCTTTCCCATGGTGAGCACTCATCATCATCATAACTGAAGGAGGATATCACTAGGTAAATTAGGGGTCTTTTAAAAAGACTTTTTAATAGAGGAAAATATATAGCAATGAATTTTGGGTTAATTCATTCATTCAACAACAACAAAAAAGTCTGAGCACCAGCCAGGGGCTGAGTGCTAGGGATTAGAAAAAGGCAAAGCTCCTGCCCTCCTCGAGCTTCTGGGCCAGGTGGGCAAGACCAGGAGGGTATGTCGAGTGTTGCCGAGAGGCATGCTCACACTGCCATGTTGGTGTTGAAGAGGGGGACTTTCTAGGAGAGAGGGTTTTTGCAGGAGGTTTCACAGGGGAGCAAGCACTAGCATTGAAATTTGAATTTCTGGGAGAGTTTGGTCACCCAGAGGAGTGGAGAATGTATTTCAGACTGGGAAAATAGCACGTGCAGGAGTCTGGAGGGTACATGGCATGGTTAGGAAACAGTCGTGCAGGGATGAGTATGACACAGGGGGGATGAATGGAGGAAGACAAGACCTGAAAGGGGGACAGACCTCCCAGGCAGTGGGGAGCCGCCGACGAATTTTCAGGTGGGAAGTGACATGACGATATTTACAATTGAGGAAGACGCACCCGATGGTGGCGTGGAGGAGGATTTGGAGAGGAGGCAGCGTGGAGACCCAGGAGGCGTTTTGGAAAGATTTCTCAATGATCCAGATGAAACTGAGATCTTGAAATTGGGTGTCAGGTGCTGGAGCCTGGAGGAGAGGACAGATTCTAGAATTGTTGGCATTGCAGTCAGGATGAATGTGGGTGGGGTGGGGATGACCCTGGGTTTCTAGCTTGGGTGTCGGGGTGGGTAACGGTGCCATTCATACACACGCCTGGTGTGTGTGGGACATGAGCAGATCATGGGATCTTAGATTGGTTGAGTTGGAGCTGTCAGGGGCAGCACATGTTTTCCTTTTCCTTAAGTAGCTGGCCCTCCTCTGGGTCTGGAACCATCTGCATAAGAAGGGACAGTGAATGTGACTGCCTCTCTCTTTGGAGACTTGGCTCTGAGGAGTAGAGCTTGATATTGGTGTCTGTGGTGGTGGTTACGATCACTCACAAATGTTGGACCTTTCTTCTTCAGGATAGATGGTGCAATTTCGTCTCCCTGCCCCAATGGGCTCAGACGTGATGATGTGACCACCTAGAGATGAGTTAGAAAGTGAACAGATGAGATTCCTATTGATTTTGAGCCAAGACAAGACTCATTGGGGCGCTGTTGGGTATGTTCCACAGGGCAGCTCAGCTGTGTGGGGGGGCTGGGTCCCCGAGCAAGGTCAGTGCCTGCACAGAGCAGACTCAGGTCGACATGGGATGGCCCTGCGCTGGGGAAGAAACCTTCACTTTAGGTTTCTAAGATGTGAGACGGCAGTGGTAGTTTTCTACCACCACCTAGCCCCTCCTGACTCAGGTTGTTCTACGAGAGGCTGAAATTTGCTGATTCTCCTTTTCTAGACTATAAATCAGTACGTGCGTGTGTGTGTGTGTGTGTGTGTGTGTGTGTGTGTGTGTGAATGCACACACAGATGGATCAGTACAGCTGTGACCAAAAGCATTTCTTTGTCACCGTTATAGTTTCACATTTTTAAATGAATTGTCAGGAACCCACATGTTCTTTTTTAAAAACAGCTTTATGGAGCCATAATTCACATGCCGTACAATTCACCCATTGAAAGTGTACAGTTCTGTGGCTTTAAGTAGATTCACATATTGGTGAAATCGGGTGAATTCATGTCACCATAATTCTACAACATTTCCATTACCTCCAAAAGAAACCCCACTCCCCAATCCTTCCGTACAGTCCCTCTCCAACCACAGGCAACCTCTACTCTACTTTGTACAGATTTCCTCCCCTGGACCTTTCATACACAAATATTGGATCAATAGTTCCTTCTTTTCTCTGTCAAAGAGTATTCCATGGTATGGAATACAGTGTACTGTAAAACCATATGGTTTCTAAAGATGGAAACAGTGCTGACCCTTCTAGAGCCTTGGGTATCCATTCATCAGTTGGTGGACATTTGGGTTGTTTCCACTTTGACTGTCATGAACGATGCTGCTGTGAACATCCATGTGTGTTCTTGGATAGTCTCGTACACGTTATTCTGTGAACATGTTTTCATTTCTCTTGGGCTTTTACCTAGGAGCGGAATTGCTGGGTCTTATGCTGACTCTACATTTAACTGTGTGAAGGGCTGCTCTGCCATTTTACACCATTTTACGTTCCCTCTAGCAGGGGTTGAGCGTTCTGATTCTGCACATTCTCACCAACCCTTGTTTTTGTCTGTCTTTGATTAGAGCCATCCTGGTGGGTGTCACATGTTCTTTCACATCATTTAACGTGAAACTTAGATGTCATGGTTCTGCCTTCCTGGTCACACACATTGTCTTTCATTGGTAGCTCATGCTTTTGTGACTTTGTGTTACCTTATTAATGGTGTCAGTGTGTGTGTTTTGTAGGGACATGCTTACCTTCCATCTACAGACTTACAGTCTCAGTTTAAAATGTGATACTTTGTTCAGTGTTGGATTCTTCGGCTTAACCCACTGGCCAGCCCAATCAATGGCTTCTGGTTGAGAAACTTGCAAGCTTAAACTGAAATGAGAATTAGTCCTGTGTGAGCATGAAGATCACCTCCCATCACTTAAGTGAGGAGCTTTGGTGGTGTTTCCTATTTGTCTTCATTCTGAGCCTACTTCAGTGTCTGGCAAAGTCTGATTCATTTTCAGTACCTTTTGACTATTCATGTTGTAAAGTCACATGGTTTCTTAAAAATGGGCAAAATTCTAAAAATGGGGATCCCCTGGAGTTCATGTGCTAAGTGAACAGACCATTTGAATGACTAGTCTGCCATTGGCGTTGAGCAGGGTCCATGCCTTCATGGAGGGTCAGGTCTAGTTGGGGACAGACCTTTCAGGGATAAAGGCGTGACAAATCATAAAAGGGCTGTGAAAGCAAGGGGTCCTCTGTAGGAGAATGACAGGGACTCCCAAGTTGAGTTTTACTTTCTTTTTGGTGGGGGATGTGCCAGGAAAGACCTCTGTGAGGAAGTGACACTTCATCTGAGACCCAGGGAAAGGGGAGGGGCGCTGTGACCATGGAAGGCAGGGAAGCTCTGGCAGTTTAGAGGAAGTACGGTGACCTCAGGGTGGTTGGAGGGTGGGGAAGGGGAAGAGAGGAGGCCTGAGACCAAGGCCAGATCAGGCAGGGCTCTTTGTGGACGTGCTAATATTACTCAAGATGCAATGACGTATCATTGAAGGTTTTTTTTTTTTTTTTTAAGATTTTATTTATTTATTTGACAGAGAGAGACACAGCGAGAGGGAACACAAGCAGGGGGAATGGGAGAGGGAGAAGCAGGCTTCCCGCCAAGCAGGGAGCCCGATGTGGGGCTCGATCCCAGGACCCTGGGATCATGACCTGAGCCAAAGGCAGACGCTTAACGACTGAGCCACCCAGGCGCCCCTCATTGAAGGGTTTTTTTAAAAAGCAGGGGAACAGCATCATCCAATTTAGAAAACGCACTTTGGGGGATGCCGGGGTGGCTCAGTCGGTTAAGCATCTGCTTTCAGCTCAGGTAATGGGATCGAGTCCCGTGTCAGGCTCCTTGCTCAGCAGGGAGCCTGCCTCTCCCTCTGCCTGCTGCTCCCCCCTGCTTGTGCGCTCGCTCGCTCGCTCGCTCTCTCTCTCTCTCTCTCTCCTCTGACAAATAAATAAATAAATAAAATCTTAAAAATAAAAGAATTCACTTTGGTTGCTGTGCATCAAATGTGTTGCAATTTGGGGGTGAGATGGTGGCAAGAATGGGTGCAGGGAGATAGAGTGTCGGGGATCCACCTGCCCAGGAACCCCACTGGAGGCATAGGAGCTGGAACTGTAAGTTGGGGCTCCAGCACCCTTGTTTTCTTTACTCTCCGTGAGGGCTCCCACACTCCTACTTGTGGCAGGTCCCATCTGCTCGTCCCTGTCACAGGGAGCCGTCTCTGTAATGTTTGTCCTTGTTTCACGCCTGCTAGTGAAGGCTCCACAGAAGGCCTCTCTGAGCTTCCAGGGCCATGCTTTTCTCTTAAATAAATATTTGAGTGACCCTTCCATAATTAAAATTCTTCAACCAAATTAGAAAATGTGTTTTTGCAAGCTTCTGACACTTGGGCAAATTTGTTATTTTTGTGGTTTCTAGTGACAGTTTTGCTGCTGGGCATGAGTTGGTGGTTAAAGGTGTTTTTGTTTTTGTTTTTTTTTTCTTCCCTGTTAGAATCGATTGGGAGATTTTTTTAAGGCCTTTATCTTTTTCTCTTGGTTTTGAAAATCCGGTATTTTTGTAAGCACTTACTGTAGATTAGAAGTCATTCTGGTACTCAGGGGAAGGAGCAGTGGACCTTCTGTTGCATCAGAGGTAGGTTTCCTATGGCTGATGTAGAATCATCACAAGCTCAGTGGCTTAATACAACCCAAACCTACTGTCTTACAGTTCTGTCAGTTAGAAGTCCGATGCGAGTCTCACTGGGCCAAAATCAAGGTGTCGGCAGGGCTGTGTTAGCTCTGGAGGCTCCAGGAGCAAGACCCCTTGCCCTCTCCAGCTTCTTTCTTGGGTAACCGACACCCCTCTTTCTTTCCTCTACTTTCAAAGCCCCCAATGTAGCCTCTCTGGCCATTCCTTTGTGGGCACCTCTGTTTCTCCTTCTGTGTCCCTCTCCCACTTGTAAGAACCCTCATGATTACATTGTGCCCATCTGAATAATCCACAGTAATGTCCCTGTTTTAAGGTCAGTTGGTGACCAGCCTTAATCCCACTTTTTCCTTTAAGATAGTCATGGGTTCTAGGGATTAGCCAGCGTTGGGGGCCATTGTTCTGTCTTCCACAGTGGTAGATTTAATCGTACACTTTCTCATGCTAGGAGATTGGCTCATTGATTCCTACTGGTATTGACCCTAGATTTGTTTTCCCTCCTGAGCACACAGTACGTACTTTAAAATCATGGAGTGGAATTACCTTCTGGGAATACATATAATCCTCTAACGAGAATTCCTTTGTAGTTAAAATGATAGAGTTTTTTTAAAAGCAGTCTTGGGGAAATAGTATTCATGAACTGATTAGATTGAAGTTTTTCATGAAGACTAGTGTGTTTAGGAAACAGTGGGTTACCTTGGGTTTTTCTCATTTAGGCAGCGTGTTAAAATACTACAGGGGATGTCCAGGGGTCATCCCAAGATTAGTTTAAAGGTTTATTGTAATCTGAGAAGTAATCAAATTCTGATTTCACGTGCTTGTGTTGGGGGAGGGGGCTGTGTTACAGCCTTAATTGAGAAAGGAATTAGGATTTTAGGACCTTTGAAAGTTCAAAACGACTTACACTTTCATTATTCTGTTTTAATCACTCCTTAAGGGGAAAGGAGGTACGTTCTGGACGTGGTGTCTAAGAATGCAGTTGGAAGGTTGGGACCTAAGCCAAACATTGATAAACGGGAGCACATCTGTGAATGATATTAATACAAAGTTTGTGAGTTTTAACTTGACCTTTTGTGCAGTCTTAACATCACGGATCTTGGAATGGGATTCTTTTTCCTCTGCTAAGAGGTTAGAAAAATCAAGGCAGTGTGTTTACTTGGCGGGCCCTGGACAATAGTGCATTTGTTAACTGCACATGTGGTTGGAGATCGGGGGGTGGTTGGAGGAGAAAGATGTTTAGATCCAGTGATTTTTTTTAGGGAACGTGATCATACCTGGCGCTGCCAGTTTTCTCCAGAGCCACTGTCTGCCCACTCAGTGGCCTCCGTGCTTGTGTGAGGACCTGGCCCCCCCCCAGCACACCTCTTTGGGCCGTGGGTGACTCAGGCTGAACTGGTGACAAACTGGGGTGTCCGGTTACTTAAGCACACTCAGGCTTTCATTTCTCACCTGCCGTCTTCCTGTCCTGGGAGCATTTTCTGTGGGTCACCCAATCGACCGTAAAAATCATCTCATCTTACAGAAATGGAAACTCAGATTTATTATTGACACATTGTGCTTTTAAGCCCAGAGGTGAAGAGCCATGAACTTCCCCCACGGCTTTCTCCAGGTGTAGTTTTGGTTTAGCTGTGGTTGTCGGAGGCGCGGATGCCTCAGCCCTCCCAGGCCGCCTTCATCCGAACTTATGGGCCCAGGTCTTGGGAATTTGCATTTTAAAATAGCCTCTCCACGGGCGCCTGGGTGGCTCAGTCGGTTTAGTGGCTGCCTGCCACTCAGGTCATGATCTCAGGGTCATGGGATCCAGATTGCTGTGTCGGGCTCCCTGCTCAGTGGGGAGCCTGCTTCTCCCTCTCCCCCTTGCCCCCACTTGTGCTCCTGCTCTCTCTCACTCTCAATCTTTTTTTTTTTTTTTAAAGATTTTATTTATTTGAGAGAGAGAGAGAAAATGAGAGATAGAAAGCACGAGAGGGAAGAGGGTCAGAGGGAGAAGCAGCAGACTCCCTGCTGAGCAGGGAGCCCGATGCGGGACTCGATCCCGGGACTCCAGGATCATGACCGGAGCCGAAGGCAGTCGCTTAACCAACTGAGCCACCCAGGCACCCTCTCACTCTCAAAATCTTTAAAAAAAAAAATAAAAGTTTAAAAAAACAGCCTCTCCAGATAGGCCTTTGCATCCCAAATTTTGAGCCACCCCCTGGCCTCTGAACTCCTTGGCCCTGTACATCAGTTCAAGAGGGTCCACCAAATGCACCCCGTCCTCTGACACTAACAGAAGAGTTTATAGTTATCTTTACTAAGGCTAAAGCTTGACACAGGAGAATGTGGCTTTTGTGGCCAGGCCAGTGGGCTTGGTAATGTGGAATTGGGCAGACTTGACAGCCCCTCATTCCCACTCTGGTCAGGCACCATCGTGGACTTAGGTTGCCGTACCAAGCAGAGGGAAGATTTCTATCTAGTGGGTAAGACTGAACCAGAGCAGGGGTTTAGCCTGGTTCCTTATCCACACCCAGGGCGTTTCTTGCCTTTGGGTGGAGTGAGCGAAGGTAAAGCAGGAGTATGCTGGTTGGTGTTCCCTCCATCTAGAAGGGAGTTTCAGGGGCTTAGGAAATATTTGAGGGATGAACTAAGAATTAAAAAACTTATATTTTCCTAGTCCAAAGCATTTGTAGAACTACCTCTTCCTTCTGAGAACTTTCTCTGGATACATTAAGGTTATGGTTCCAGAGGCTAATCAAAATGAGCACATGTATTATAGAGGATATAGGAATTTACGTAGGCCTTTGAGCAGGAAAAACAGCCTATCCTTATTACCAACTAGAATGATTTATGTTGAAGATAATATGCAATCAATTTTATTTTTTGTTTCCAAAGTTAAATATGTTTTGGAGTTTGGATGTCACCCTTGTTTGCTCCTCTACTTTAATCTGTATTTACAGGGATGCTATCCGCCATTTTTCACTCTTGATGGGGGAATCCTATTGTAGTGGAAAGGGTAAAATTAAATGCTCACGAGACTGGGTCTGTAAGTGTGAAAAATCACTGTGGACAGTTACTGTTGAATGTTTCCCTCCAATGGTGGGCAAAGACACGGCCCTGGTTCTGGTCACCCCAACCCCCCTGCCTATGACACACCCAGAATGTTGCCTCCCTTCTTCGTGAGTGCTCACCATAGAAGCCTTTTCTCTCTCCACCTCTAGGTAATGGCTGCCTCTCCTACAATCAGGTGTTTTTCTCATTTTCTTTCTTTCTCTCTTTCTGTCACAGCGGCTCCAAACTTAGTTACTGTGAATGACATTCTGGTAGAAAGGACACACCCCAATGCTTGAGGCCGCACAACCCCTCAGTCCTTGGTGTCCTGCCATATCGTTAACTAGTTCACTCCTCATTCATGAAATGATCCCCGATTTTCAAAAATGTGCCAGGAAACCTAAAACTTAATATGCCTTCTAAGTTCACATCTGTTCTGTTAGTGAACACACAGATGTGTTCATGGGACTTGTGTTACCAAGCGGAACACATGGTGTGTATTCTGCACGATGCGCTTACATTACCTGCGTGTGTCTATCAGTGCTTCCCTTGTGCCCGACATGTGTGGGATGCGTCTGTTGGCCAAAGGTGGGCTGTCTCAGACATCTGTGGGTCGATGAAATGCTGAAGCAAACTTGGCTTTTCATTTTTCTTTTTATCTCCTTTACTGGTTTCACTGGAAGGTCTGATTCATCAATGTGCTAAAGCAAGTTTGCATATAGTCAGAACGTGTTTTTCTTAGTTCAGAGCAATTTTAAATCTTCCTCCCTTTGATGAAAAAAAGACTAATCAGAACTGCTCTGCCCTTTTTTAGGCCTGTTCACTACTCTCGAACTTGAATTCCTTTTTCAGTTGTGTTTTGTTGTTGTTTTGGTCAAATAGTCTCTATACCAAATCTTTCAGAATTTCCTTGAAATACTTAATGGAGCCGTAGCCCACTAGGGCCGAGGAGAAGCCTGATTTCCTAATTTTCCAGCTGGGGAAGCTACTGCTGCTTTCGCCTAAAATAATTGTTAGGACATTGCTCCCCCATTCCCTCCCTCCCATGAAGGCTTCTCTTCCTGCCAACGTGGTTCTCGTCTTTCCTTGCTGATTCCAGATCACCTTTGGCCCCACCCCAAGCCGGGTCTCTCCTGGAGATCCTGACCTCACCTCACACCACTGCTATGCCTGCCCCAGGGCCACAACTCTGTGTCCCTTCCTCACTTTACATGTCCCCCCCCCCCCCGCGGCTTCCCCTGCATCTTTGTCAGGGCCTTTGATAACCCTGTGGATGGGCTTCTGATCCCCTGGCCTTGTTCTCACTGAACTAAGTCCAAAGGTGCTTCTCCTTAATCCAAGCCCTTGATGCCTTTGGAGGTTCTTCAATTCTGCAGTTTTCCTCTTCCTGGCCTTACCTCTTTGCTCTCCTTTTCTCTTGTCCTTCTGTCTCTATGGTCTCGGTGGGACAGGGGTATCAGAAACACCTGGAAGATGTTCCCAACTACCAGAATAATTGGGGGTGTAGAGGGAAGGTGTGACCCTCATATGGATGTCCATATGTCGAAAGGTGCCTAGGCCATGCTGACATCCCTGCCTGCCCCCAGCCTGGATGCCCCCTGGATTCTGTCAGTTGTATTTGGGCCTCATTTCCATATTCAGCCTGGACTCCTTCATCAGGGGCTGCCACGGTGCCTTTGCACTCCCTCCGTTTAATTTTGACCCACTGACCTGCTGTCCTGGGTTACCTTGTTGTGTTCTTTCTGCTCCTAGCTGCGGGAAATTGCTGGTGAATGTCACCAAGCTAAGTTGTGTGGCTTTATCACAAGTCTGTGCTGCTAACATTGGCCGTACTAGTTTTGAGACTTTACAATCCTGTCCACCTGCCTTTTGTTACTGCCCGATTTCAGTCCTCTTAGCTATTGGGTTGGCCCAGTGGTTCTTAATTCCTTCTGCACATTAGAGTCACCTGAGGGAGGTTTAAAACTTCATTGAGGCCCTGAGGCTCATGCCCAGAGGTCCTGATGTCACTGGCCAGGGGCAGGCAGGCTGGGCTTTGGTGGGTTGTGTTTAGAAGCTGCACAGGTGATTCCAAGAAGCCACAGTTGAGAGCCAAGGTCTGTTCCTGTCTACTCTTCATCCTCCTCTAAGAGGATTGCTGATCTTTTAAGACCTCTGCTGATCCTTTGAGGAAGAAATATTCTTCTTGCCCACGTCTGACCCTTGCCTGCCTCTGAACCCCTCCCTCACCTGCAGTCTTCAGGATCTGAGCCCATGAGCCCTTTTTCTGCCTGCACTGACCTTGGCCACATTGGACGATCCACATAAAAATGTCAGTCTTGTGAAAGCAAGGGCACAGGGGCTGGGGAGGAAATGGAGTGCATATCAGGGGAAGCAAAGAGGGTGCCCTCCAATCTGCTTGCCAGAGGCGAAGACCAGAGAAGGGGTGGATTAGGCAGACCTGGGTTTGAATCCCCGACTCTGCTACTCATTGGGTAGCTGTGGTCTCCCTCCCTCTTTAAGGAAGTTCATTATAGTTACCGCATTGGATTTTTGAGGACAGGACTCGTAACAGCATAAACTAGCTCTTAGCACGTGCCTAGCCCGGAGTGAGTGCTCAGCAGATGCTCCTTAAACATGTCCTTCCCTACCTTCAAATTCAGGGAAATAGTCCTTAGTGCTGCACCCCCTGGGCAATCCCTTTATACTTGAGTGGTCATTACCGTATCCCGCTTGTGCTGTTTTAATAAACGGCGGGTGATTTGAAGATGAGGACTCCGTAAAAAAATTTTTTTAAAGATTTATTTGAGAGAGAGTGTGCAGGGAGTGGCGGGCTGGGGAGGGAGGAGCAGAGGGAGAGGCAGTGAGAATCTCAAGCGGACTCTGTGCTGAGTGTGGAGCCTAAGGTGGGGCTCGATCTCATGACCGTGAGCCGAAACCAAGAGGTGGACACTCAGCTGATTGTGCCACCCAGGGGCCGGAGGACTGGATAGGTTTCTAGTGTTTATGTTCTCTAATCGAGTGATCGCCATGTTTTCCACCAAAAGATGAAAATATCAACCAGTATTTGTTAAAATTAAATTTAACCGAAGGAAGACTTAAACCATTCCAGGTACTTGATCCCTAAGTACTCCGCCCTCCCCTTCCTGCAGGGGAGAGAAGAGATGGGACTGACATTGAAGAAGCAGAGAGCCGGTGACTGAATATTGAACAGTGTTTCAGTGTTTTCCCAGGGGATGAAACAGGATTCCCACATGTTAGGATCCTGGATGAAACTTGGATGTTATTTTAATTTTGCGCCTGTTATTTGAACGAATTTCTTAATCCCTTGGGGGGGGCAGTTTTCTTCTGCGACAAAATGTAGAATTAGATGAGATAGATTTTCGATCCTGAGGGCTACTGAGTCATGGCTGCTCTTATTTTGGTTCTTAAAGTTTGCTACCCATAGTAAGTTTTCTGTGTGTAATTGTTACTTTCTAATTTTTAATGTTTTTTACTTTAAATTTTTTAAGATTTTATTTATTTGAGAGGGAGGGGGGAGAATCTCCAGCAGACTCCCAGCTGAGCACGGAGCCCGATGTAGGGCTTTATCTCACGACCCCGAGAGATCATGACCTGTGCCAAAACCAAGAGTCAGAGGCTCAACTGACCGAGCTACCCAGGCGCCCCTAAGTTTTAATGTATTTTTAAGTGATACAAATAACATGTGAATGCATTCTTGAAAAATACTTAGTCAGCAGCATATAGATGAGAAAGTGAAAGTGAACCTTTTTGCGCACCCCCGCCTCTCAGAGGCAAGCCAGTGTTAACTAGTTCGGTAATAAAGCCTTTGAGACCTTTTTCTGGACCTATCCATACACGTGGTCCTTTCTGTGTTTTTATAGTATTCCACACTCAAAACTGAACTAAGTGAAGTTTGAACTTGAGAGAAATTTCAGCCAGAGTTGGCTCCCGCTTAGAGCTTTTTTAATTAAAATTCGTGCCTGGGAGTTGCTCAGGTCTTTGGGCTGTGTCGCCCTCTGGTGGTGGCTGACTTTGGTTTAAAGCGGCCATCCCGCTGTAGGGCTGCGGTGGGAGGGGGATGGTTCCAGGTCAACAAGCTGATGACAGGCTTGGCTTTTTGCGATGGCTAACGTGCTTTCGTGAGCTCTGGAAATGCCGTCACCTTTATGCTTCGAGCTTGCCCTTTGTAAGAGCCTTGAAGCTTGTGGTAGCTTCTCAAATGAGGCCTGCTTAGGTACCTGGGAATTAGGTGTACCGTCCACCACCAAACCAGTTGTAAAGTAGCACCACCTGTTACAATGACCGTTCGCACTGGCTGACCTCTTCGCTCTGACAAAAACGTGGCTGGTGGTCCCCAGAGGACACTGCTTGCCTTAAAGTCTCCTCAAAGAATAATTTTTCCTTATTGCTCTTTCCAGCAACCTATCTTTCCCCCTTCTTAAACCTGAGCCCCATTGGAACTTTTGTCACCAACTGTGGCACCCCTTTGTTTACCTGGTTCTGCCCTTGCCTCCTGGGCCCCGGCCCTCATTCACGGAGGACCTCCTCCCTGCCTCAGCCCCCCTCACTGTGTGGGAAACCTCACTGCGCACATTGATGACCCCCCCCCCCCCCCCCGCCAGCATCCTGGCCTCCATTCTTGACCTGATCACGATCAGAATCATGGTACA
Organism: Callorhinus ursinus; assembly: GCF_003265705.2. Lineage (NCBI taxonomy): Eukaryota > Metazoa > Chordata > Mammalia > Carnivora > Otariidae > Callorhinus > Callorhinus ursinus. The sequence continues at coordinate 16,744,465 of NW_027397073.1, read as the reverse complement.
AAGCACCTCAGTCTTATGCTCCCAGGCTTCTACGTCAGTCTGTCACTTTACCACTGAGTGTTCGTGGATCCCACCACCTGTCACCCACCTTCAGGTGGTTTCTGTCCACGGCCTGGACTTCAGGGTTGCCTCCTGTAATCACCCAAGCCACCCTGATCCTCTTACCCATTGCACTTCCCGAGGAGACCCCCACCAGCCCCGGGTAGAGTCTCCACAGTGGTTAGGCTCGTTTTCCCAACTCTTCCAAAATGGTGCTGGCAGGACTCCTGTCACACTTGGGACCGCCTGCCTCAGGATGGGCGTCTGTCCGGCATCTTCGTACACTTTTTGAATAATTTCACCCCCTCTCATCTCTTCCCGGTTCTCTCAGGCCTGCCTCCCCCTTTTCTTAGCTGATGACTTTGCTTTTGGTTTCATTGAGAATAAGAGGCCGTTTGGTCAAACTACCTTCTTGCCTCTGCCTCGTCACCCAAAACCGCAGAAGCACCAGCCTGTTCTTGTCCACGGCCACCCTTCTCCCCCGAGGAGTCACCTCTTAACCTCCTCAAGGATGTCTCTCCTGCAGTCAGTTCTCGCTTTTTACTGGATCATTCCAAATGGCATGAAAATAGGCCTTAAAACATTTCTCTCAAAATTTCCTTAAAAATTCTGTGTTCCTCTCCTGCCATTCCTGCTTTTGTGCTTCACTTCACAGAAAGTGTCCTTCAGAGAACAGATTCTGCGCTTTCCATGGTCCACCTTCTTAACCTTCCCCTTGCAAGCTTGAAACTGTGTCTGTTCCTCCTCTGATGACTCGCATGACCCCGTCGCTTTTGAGAGTGCCTGAGGATGTCACCTGGGTGCGACACCAGACCTCAGTCTGAAGCCTGGAGGCTTCTGCGTAGCCCTTCCCCAAGCCTTGCAATAGGCTTATTTCCTTGTGGGGCTCTGTCGCCCCTCTTAGGACCGTCAGCCCACAGAGCGCTCATCCTGCCATCTTGCTCACCTCCGCCCTGGCACCTTCGGGTGCTGCCTGTCCGGCCCCATCCTGTCTCCTTGTTGACTGACAAGAGCACATCTGCATTTCTCTCTGTGTTCATGTCTCCTTCCTTTCTGGGCTGGGTAAGGCCCAGACAGCTGGGTCTTTGCTGGGGTGACCTTTTTCTCTACACACCCGCTGATGCTTCTATGCTTTTCTCTGACAACACTGTGTAGTATGGCATTCTCTGCCACTTCCTGGGGATTAGAGCTGTGCCTGCCAATCAGGAAGCACTAGCCACGTGAGGCTAGTTGAGATGAGTTAAAACTAAATAAAAGTTAAAATTCAGGTCCTCTGTGACATTAGCCACTTTTCGAATGCTCAGTAATGACATGTGGCTGGTAGCTGTCATGTGGGGCATTGCACACGTCCTGGAAAGTGCTGGGCAGTGCTGTTTCAGTTTTAAATACATTAATTTGGCTGCATGAAGTTTGAAGTTTTAAGATACACATTTTCCATTATGATTCATTTAGTCATCTCAACATCCCTGGTTGTGGTTATTCTAGGAAACTCAAAAGGTGAAAGAACCCAATCTCTGAAACGGTTTTAATGGGGGTGGGTGGGAATATTTATGTCCAGCTGCCTCTGAGTACGTGATACAAGCATCTAGGCAACTGGAAGTTTCAAGTCCAAGAAATGTAAATTCCATAATATAAACAACAAAATGCAGCCTAAAGCGTGTTCTGTTTCCTTCTTCCATTGGGTACCCTTATTTTGTTCTCTGAGGTTCCTACCTTTCTAGGTTCGGAGGCAGGTATGGCTAGATAGGACTTGCTGTTACCATGATATAATGCTGGGATTCTGTGGATTAAAAACCTTCCCTGCTTAATGCACTGTGGCTGAACAGCACATTGAAATGCCCGGAGCATAAAATGCGTTCTCTCTTGATGTTGAAGGCAGTGATGCTTTTGTTTTTCCTGGTTGATTTTTAGCCTTTGGATTATGGAGAGTGATCTCACTGTACTCGGTTAATGATTTCCTACCTACAGTAACCCCGTCTGCTGTGCGTACATATTCACAATGGGGCGGTTAGTTCCGAGCTATGAAGTGCCTGTCATGCATGTATAAGATTTCCCTTATCAAGAGGGGGGAGGTTTCATGGGGGAGTTAGATTTTCTAGCGTTTGTTTTCACAGTAGTACAAAATCCAGATCACACATGGGAGAGTTAAAAAAAATAGTCCTGTGCTTAATGCTTTATTGAACATGTATATGTATGGTTGGTTCAGCCCGGATAGCTGATAGAGAAGATCCTCAGAAAGTTGTCTGGCCAGTTGCTTTTGTTTCATTCCACAAAAGTCTTAATAGAGGAGGCCATGACCAGCCTTACTTGCCTTGTTCTCAGTTATCAACATTAGGAGGGAAACAGAACCCTTGACTCAGGATGAACAATAGAAGTCATCTACTTTGGGCTTCAGTATGTGTGCTGGCCTGAAACTCGACCATAGCTATGGGCATCATGTCCTGGGATCAGAGAAAGAATGGAAACTCATAGTTCATCTGGCTCATCTCCATTCTGGAAGCTTCTCCACTTCAGTAAATCACCCATCTTAGTTTCCACTTTTCATTTTGGCCCATTAAGTGTTACAGTTTTAAAGTAATGTTCCTGTTAAGAGAGGGGATTGACAAATGATTACATTAAATTGTGTGTGCTCCGCTTAATGTAACTCTCGGAAGATTTGTCCCAGACAAACCCCCAAATGGACCTCGTAACCCCTACAGTCCCGGATTCATTTTGTGCATCTGCAGCTTCACTGTGGTTTGCTTGCTTGCAAGCAAGAAGTGCTGATGGTAGAACACATGGCCCGACGCTTTTCACCAAGCCATGCTCTTTTGAATTTTTGTTGTGTGTGTGTGTGTGTGTGTGTGTTTATGAACAGAGGCTTCCTGGACTCTGTTGATGTGTACTTGGAAAGTTGTGGGAAGAACGCTGTAGAATTTTGACCACGTTTCTTAACAAATTTGATTATATCATTTGAGACATTATGTAAATTTATTCTGAAAATATGGGAGATAACATGCACTTTCTAAGACTGGTCTTCTTCCTTCTCTCCGCCAGCAGAACCCTCCATTGGCCCTGTGTCCTTTCTCTCCTCTCCCTCTCCCCCCACCCCGCCCCTCATTGCTGGAGCAGAGGGTTAAGACTAATTCTAAAAGCACTAGGTTAGGGTGAGAAACAGAAGATCCTTGGTTGCTTGACCCTGTCCCTAAGTTCTGTTCTCCCCTACTAGGCATTCTAAAAACCTTTCAGCCTTGTCCCGCCCTGTAGGCTCTTACCACTTTAAAAGGGTTTTGTTTCTGTGGGTCTTTTGTTTTTGTTTTGTTTTGCCACTCACTGGAAAGGGGGTTAGGAAAGGAAAACCTATGGGACTTCCATAGGATGAATTAAATGTGGGATGGCCATATAGGGTGGATAGAAGGGACGGTGTATTTAAATGATTATTTGCAGATACGAATTTAGTATGTAGTACTATGATCGGGTTGAACATGTTCCTTTTGGGTTGCAGCATAACAAAGGGTATTTCAGTAATTTTGGGTCATTACTTGTGAACTCTCTACTATCAGGTAGGCCAGTGGCAAGGTTACTTTGTTCCAGAGTGCTCTTAGTAAATAATCTTATCATAGTCTCTAGTTCCTCATCCGTAAAATGGCATGATGCTATGACTTGGCGTTATGGAATTTATAAGACTTCGTAAGTACATGGTGCTCGGCAAATGGGAGGTGCCTTTCTGAGCTGTTGAAGACTTTGAACTGAGCAGTTGGTATTATTTTGGTTTTTTGATTTGATTTGTTTCTTGAAGGTGATGAGAGTATCTGATTTGAACTCATAAAAACTAAACTCTTGTGAAAAAAGTCAAAAGGCAATCTGTGAAAAGTGATTTTAACAGATATGGTAGCTAGAGGATTGTGAACCCTAATATATTAAGAAATGTATTAGGAAATCATTAAACTCAAATAACAAATGTTAGTTAACTCCTATTTAGGAGGTTAACACTGGCTTTAAAAACCGTAGTGTACATTCCAAAACCAGATGGAGGGGCCTCTTTGTGGATTTTAGTTTTCATGGTGCTATGCGGCTTCCTCTTTTTAAATGTCTGGTATGTGGTACTCAGTAAACATTTGTTGAATGAATGGATGAATGAATGAATGACTGGAACATGAGTAACAGCTGAGAGTTGGATGTCTTCTCTGATTTATTTGGGAGATCCATGGTTTTGACCCTAATGGAATTCTTATGGGTTTTTATGCTTAGATGCTACTGTTTATTTAGCATGTTAAAGCTTTGAGGAAACGGATAATTAGGAGAATGAGCTCCTGAAGTTTCTGTGCCGGTTGTTTTCACTTCTCTAGTGTTTGCACAGCTCCAGGGCTTACAAAGGGTTTTCTCAAGCCCCATATTGAATCTTGCCCCTGGGAGGTAGATGTCACTTCCCTTTTATAGATGAGGTTGGAGCCCAGAGGAATATAAAGAAGCTTGTTTACAGTTGATGTGCCAGATGAAGTAATTGGGTCAGGATTTGAATTCAGATCTTTTTTACTTTAAATCATATGCTCTTAGCATTAATCTGTGTGTGTGTGTGGGGGGGTGTGTGTGTACGTACATGAAAAAAAGTCCATGTATTTAAATGAGTTAAACAGAAGTGCAAGTTGACTTTTTTCTTAATCTTCTAATACAGTAAAGCAAACATCTTTTCCCTTTCATGCACATAGACTACCTTATGTACGTTTCATGAAGATGAAAATGCTAGTATAGTAAGCGCTCACTCTGCTATCCTGTGTTCCGAGTGCTTTACAAGTAGAAGTATGAGCTCTTGGGGTCCTCCTAACAAGTCTCGGTATTAATTTTATCCCCTTTGGGGGGATGAGATTGTGAGGCGTAGAGAATGGAACTTCAGATTCTTAATTTTTGCTGTCATGTGTCACCCAAATCCATCAGAGCAATTCCATGTCCTATGTGAAATTTCAGAATTACGTTTTCTTTCCATTCCAAACTAGGGTTGCTGTGGCAGGACTGTGCCCTTTGTATCCTTGAATCAAGGGTTTCCCATTTTATTGGAACGGCCTACTTACGTATTTCCGGCTCCCCAAAGGCAGTGACCCCTTGCTGTGGTGCCTGCCCGGGAGTAAGCCCTCCAACACCGTGTGATAGTTATGAGTGAATGAAGGAGAAGTGAATGTTGAGCTTTCCAGACGAGGAGGGAAGGGCTGGTGATGTGGCCGATTGTCCCAGCATCTTGAGATCTGTGGTGATTTTGGCCTCTTGCTGTAGCTTCATGACTCTATCTCACACTCAGGCAACGTGCTTTCTAAACTGGTTTGTTGTAAACATGAGTGTCTGTGCCTCTTCTGAGAGGCAGGGATGGGTTGTGTTTGCGGTGCCTTCTTTTCTTGTTTTGCCCTTCTGATTCTCTATTAACCTTGAGGTGGAGGCCATCTGACCTTGAACTGACAGATAAAAATCAATCTTTTCTTTCCTTTCCTTTTTCCTTTCTTTCCTTCCTTCCTTCTTTCCTTCCTTCCTTCCTTCCTTCCTTCCTTCCTTCCTTCCTTCCTTCCTTCCTTCCTTCCTTCCTAATTCTGTTAGTGCAGAGTGTGAAATTCTAAGTCGTGACCTGAGGCATTCTGCAAAAACTACCCTTTGGCATACTTGGCTGCAGCCATCCTCTTTCTAGTAAATTCCCCACTGGTTGTTGGCTGTTCTTCTGGAGTTAACGCATTTAGAAAGTTTTCTTCATTGGTATTCCTGGTGTGTGGACTTGAGTGTTCCCCCCTCCCTTGATTTGTGGGGTGGTTTTGTCTGTCTTTGGGTCTCACAATGAGAGAAGCCAGACAGAGTAGAGGAATAACGGAAGCAGGTCTCCTGGAGGGAGATCCCAGCTTATTCAGACAGTCCTCGCCAGTTTCCTGAAGAAGACACTGGATTTTCATTTTCTCATTGATGTCAGTAGCCCTAGTGAGGTTGGCCAGGAGCTAACGGTTGCCCTGCTTCCCCGGCTCCCCCACCGTGGCTGAACACAAGGGAGTTGGACTGGCAAACCCAGTACTCACCTCATCCACCAGGGAATCAAAGGGAGATTACAAATGCGGACTCAGTTTGAAGCTTTTTGTGTCTTAGAGGTAAAGCAAGTAAATAAAGGAGAGAACTGCTCACATGCTGAGGATGTCTCCTGTCTTTTTATTGTGGGGTTCATACCAATTTTGGCTCTCTGTGGGAAGCAGTTTCTTATATTTAATCTCTTGGCAAGGAAAGGGGTGATTGTTCTATGTGAACAGAGAAAGTGGGGTTTCAAGGAAGAACTTTCCTGAGTCCTGGCCCTGAGTTGAGATGAATCTGCCTGAGTAAGCGGCTGGCAGAGTGATTTTAATGACAAATGGTCTGCTTGTCTGGGGACTGGCACTAACGCTTGTCTGTGCTGAGTGGCCTCTCTCCCCAGAATCGAGGCTGGGAGAACTCTGGCTCAAGTCATGTTCTCTGTCTTGAAGCGATTTTTGTTTGCTAGTGGGAAACAGGAGGGCAATGAATGGCGTTCACAAAGGGGGACTTAAGGAAGGTCTGAAGTAGCAAGGGGAAGGTTTATGGAATAGGAGGGACTTCAGGAAACTTTTCAGATTTAAGGTAGCTCTAAAGTGAGGGAGCAAGGGCATTCCAGAAGGAACCAGAGAAGCTGAGGAAATCAGCCCTTGAGATGTTGCAGGTGTGAGGAGAGGCTGTTCCAGACTCAGCTCTATTGTAGTCGTTTCCTTTGGGCACATTTTTGTTCACTTGACTCCTTCAGAACTGAACCTGTTATCCGCCAATGCTGTGTGCACTGGCTGACAGGTTTTGCTACTAAAATGGAATCATAGCCTGACCTACCTACCTACCTTCCTTCCTTCTTTCAAGATTTATTTATTTATTTGAGAGAGTGAGAGCATGAGCGGGAGGGGCAGAGGGAGAGAGTGATCTTAAGCCGACTCCCGGCTAAGTGCAGAGCCCCACATGGGGCTTGATCTCACGACCCTGAGCCAAAGCCAAGAATCAGAGGCCCAGCCAACTGCGCCACTCAGGTGCCCCACTGATTTTCTTAATTCATAGAAAAATAAAATCAAGAAATGGATTAGATTTAAAAAATTTAAAGAGTTTCTCCTGTGTCCTTAAATATTTGGTAACCTGCTGTTGTAACTACAGTCTTCCTCCACTTATAATGGGGTTACATTCTGACATACCCGGGTTGAAAATATCATGTCGAAAATGCAGGTACTGCACTAAGCTACGGACCGTCAGAGCTTGGCTAGGCCTCCCTTACCCGCGCTCCGAACACCGACCTGAGCCTGCACTTGGGCACAATCCTCTCACACAGAGCCTCACAATCAGGGGCTGACGTCTCCTGTACGGAGCTGACTCCCTCACCGCTTGGGGGGGCAGATGGTTGGCGGTGGGTCAGTCGTTGACCCTCATGTCATGCTCGCTGGCTGACGGGGAGCCGGGTCGCTGTCCCCCCGCCCAGCATCATGGGAGAGGGTCCCACCGCATGTCACTGGTCCCAGGCAGGATCCACATGCCAACTGCCAAGTAGGGTTTCTACTGAATGCGAGTGGCTTTCGCTCCATCGAAGAGTTGAAAAACCCTCAGTCGAACCCTTGTAAGTTAGGGACTTTCTGTATATTTACATTGACTTCAAGGGCAATAAGGTGTCTGATCTGGCAAAAACAGTTGTTTTAAGTGTGAGTAAGCAGTATTTAGTCACTTTCAAAAAGCAAAGAGCACCTGGACTCTTTTGAAAGTTATACCTTGAGGGGTGCAAGGTTCCCACAAGGGTGTAGGCTGTGCCCTGGGGATAGAGGTGCACTCCGTGTCATTTATGGGCCTTGTTACTCATGTGGCTTCACTCATTAACACAGGAAACTGGATAACCAGACTCTTATCTTCATAAAGCTCAACCCACCTCAAAGACCAGAGAAAGGAGTTCTGTTTGTCCTTAAGCAGGGAAGCTCTTGTGAGAACAGGAGGTTCCTAGGACTCTGTGGGAAGCCTGAGTGGAGGAGGAAGGGGAGGGTGGGCACCAGTGGGGATGTGGTCCTTTCCCTGGGAAAGGCCTTGAGAGCCAGGAAGAGAGGCTCATCATTGACAGGGGTAATAACATGGAAATGAGGGAGAGCCCCAAAATGTGTATCCATTTACCATTCCTGAGAGGCAACCATTTTCATCTCTTCTTTTAGCTTGTGTCTCCAAAATCTCAACATGATTTGGTTGCTGCTACTTGAATTTCAAACTGGATTCCTAGTTTGGAAGTGAGGGCTTTGCCCTCTCTCACCTACACAGCCCTGGCCCTCCGTCCTTCCACACTGGTCTGTTGCCATGTCCCTCGGGTGGGTTTTCCATGTTTACCTTGTGGTGACTTTGTGACCCGAGGAGTGGATCATGACGCCATCTCTGCACCTTGGTGCTTTCTCCTGTTTTGTCGGCTTTGGTATCCCCCAACTCTTTCTCCAAATCTCAGACCCAGTAGGTGTTCTGTGCTGGTGATGTCTCTCCCAGACCCGCTGCCCTGGTCTGAGCTGGATGGGAGCCCACTGTCGGCATCTCCTGGGCTTCTCTCTGGCCTTGGGGCCTCTATGGGATGGCTCCTTTCTCTTCCTTGGTTTCTGTTTTAGTGCTGCTCATTTACTCCGTTCTGTTTCATTAAATAGGATACACTAAATTGATTTCATAACCATGGGTTGTATGACTTGTGTTGGAAAAACACCCAGCTAGATGACCCCTTACAGAGATGCTATAGCATTGTTGCTGTGAGCCCCCCTTTCCCCTTCCCCTCCCCCTCCCCCTCCCCCCCCCCCCCCCCCCCCCCCCTTCCCCCTTCCCCTCCCCCATCCCCTTTCCCCTCCCCTCCCCCATCCCCCATCCCCTTCCCCTCCCCCATCCCCTTTCCCCTTTCCCTCCCCTGCCCCTTCCCCTCCCCTGCCCTGACCCTCCTCATTCCCCTTTCCTCACCTCCCCTCTCCTCCCCCACTCTCCTCCCCCACTTCCTCCCCCTGCTCTACGTTTCCTTTCCCCCTCCTCTCCCATCTCCCTGAAGCTCTTCAGAAAGAACAAGTGGCAGAGTTAGGAGTCACAGAGGAAATGAATGATGGTGTCACCACCAGCAGCATCACCATCCACTGTGTTGACAGAGGGTGGTGCAGAGTGCTAGAGCGTGTGCTGGGGGGTGGTGTGGGGAAAGGTGCTCCAGGCTGCACACCTGAAGTTTTGATACTTACCTGGCCTGAGAAGTAAGTCCCTTGTTTTGATAAATTACTAAATGTGGGAAATCATCTCCATCCCCTGCCTTCTCGATCCTTGGCTAAGGGACAGGATTGGGCACCACATGGCTGACGCAGCAGGATGCCAGAATCTCAAGAGGACCTCCCAGCCTCAGTCCAGTTCACAGGAGCCACAGATCACCGCAGCCTGGGGTTGGCTTGTTCCCTGGACATGCTCCCGTGTCCTCATTCTCTGCCTTCAGTTGGCCAGTGTAGCCCTTAAAGCTGGAATGCTCAAGCTTACTGACTTTCACTTAATACACCGGTCATTTAACAACGCAAATTAGACTCCTCTTTCTCTGCTTGAAAGGCAAGAACTGCACATTTCCTAGGGGCGAGCTGGGAGGAGAGGGTAATTTGGAGCAGATAATAGGATTCCTTATTGCCTCTCCCACACTGAACAGGAGACCCTCAGTTACATTTGTCAGCACCCTCGGTTATTCATTTTAAGGGACATAATCCTTAATGAACTGAAACTTTGTTTTGATGACATGGAGAGAATGGGACGATAGAGGATAATCCATTTTATCATTTTAATACATCCTATTTTATAATAAAATATATTTAAAGTAATGCGTATTTGTTATAAAAACATCAAATACCAAAAAAAAAAAAAAAAAAGTGAGAAACCCCTAAATCTGGTGGTAGTTAGGGACAGGTTAAAGATATCTGTTGTCTGAGTTACTTGATAACAGAGTCATTCTACGTTCTGGTAGAGCTGTGTAGGTCTGGCTGAGTATAGACGGCTATGTCTAAGGAGCTGTTTCAGAACAGCTTTATTCACACATCTTCCTTGCAAACTCCAGAAGGGGGAGGCTTATGGCCAAAACGCAGAGCATGGGTTGGAAGGAATGGAGTGAGGCTGGTGAGTAGTTATACAGGTAAGCTCAGGCTTTGTAGACTTGTTAGGGCCCCTGGAGATGGAGTTTTCCATAAGGTGTTGATTTCAGATTTATATCTTGGTTCCCCTGCCCTGGCTCCTGGTGCTGGAGGAGGGCAAGAGCAGAGGCAGGGACACAAGCTGGGATCTAGGCAGGTCATCCAGGTGAGGGACAGATGGGAACACCTAGAAGGTGGACTCAGCTATAAGGTCTCTGCACCTGGCCCCAGAGGGCTTCCTGGCAAGTGTGTAACAGGGAGATTCAGTTGCAAAGATCAAGGACTGCTCAAGTTTCAGGCAGTGGATTTTTTTTTTTTAACTTGATGAAAATCCTAATTCCCAAGGCTCATAAAAAGCTCCCTGTTTGCCCTGCAAAAGGCCGCCAGCACTGGGAATTACACAGCCTGTCTCCTCGTCATATTACAAAAATGCAGATTGGTGCTGCATGCTGTAAAAATTCCAATCAGATTGGTTCCTTTGTATAGTCATCAGTGGATTCTTTTGTCCACTTCTGAGCAAAGGATTCCTTTCCATTTTTAGTGGTGTATTTTCAGTGTTTTTCTGGAGGAGGAGGAATGCCTTCCTCGTGTAATGCTTTGCTGCAAAGTTCTGCTCTTGAATGGCTCTTGAATGGATCCATTGTGCTACCCTCCGCCACCTGCAGGTCTCCGCCAGTGATAAAACAGGTGAAATTGTCTTTACTCTGAGTCATTGCTTATTTTTATGAGACTATCAAAGGCCTTGGGGAAAGCCTTCAGGATTCCGTCTTGCTATAGACCAGCTATCACATTGGTGATAACCGATTCTGATGACAGCACTGTGGGGAGGAGCGTGGGTTTTGCAGGCAGAAAGACCTGAGTTTGAGGCCCAGGTCTCCCACCATGAGTTCCTCAATCTTGTTGTTTCTCTCCTCTGGGCCTCCGTTTCCTCCTGTGTGGGAGGAGGACACTAATACTTTGCTGATAGGCCGCTTGGGAGGGTGGTCTTGGCACAGGTGGCTGATGCCTAGGTTAGTGCTCATCAGCTGATCAGGGGTTTCTTGCTGTCCTGCTAGTGATCCGGGTCCTCACTTTACAGGACGCATGGTGGTGAATTTTAAAAGCGGCTTTGATTGTCTCCCAACCATGAGGCAATGGGAGAAAACAGTATAAATTATTCAGATTAGAGAAAAGAGGAGCTCTTACCCAGTATTATCACAGAGAGGCAAGGAGGGTTTGTTGGGGGCTGTGATGAAATAATCTTGAGTTACAGCATAAAATAAAATTCCTCTCGTCCATCAGGGCTGGGGTTGGAAATGGGACAGAATATTGCTCCTTTCTTTGAACATCCAGCTACAGATTGTTCTTATTTTGAACATTGAAGTGCTAGATCACTTCGTCTGGTGATGGTTTACTCTGGTCTTGTCATTCCTACTCTGAGTGTGAAAGCAGGTCCTGATTTCCTGTACAAATAATCCTAATTCCATATATGAAGTTCTGCTTTTCCCTCTAGGCTAGTATAATGTGTGTTGTGACTAGAGTTGTGAATACATATACGTGCATATATATCATTTAGATTGAATGTACCTAATAGGGGTGTTTGAAAATTTACCCAAATTTCTAAAGTGAATCCTGGAGCCTGCCCCTGTGGTTCAGGAACCTGGCTTGGCGCTCACGTTCCCAGCTGCTGTCTGACGCAATTCACGGGGCTGTGGAAACAGTGCTGCACCATTCTGTGAAGGCAAGCATGGGGTTCTGGTCATGGCAAATTCCATATCCGCGTGCACAGGCCCAGCTTTGTCTCGCTTGCTCCCTGCAAAAAATTTTTTTAAAGTATTTGTCAGAGAGAGAGGGAGAGCACAAGCAGGGGGAGCGGCAGGCAGAAGGAGAAACAGGTTCCCCACTGAAGAGGAAGGAGCCTGATGTGGGACTCAATCCCAGGGCTCCCAGGACTCCGGGGTCATGACCTGAGCTGAAGGCAGATGCTTAACCAACTGAGCCACCCAGGCTTCCCGCCGCTGCAAATTTTTTTTTTTTAATTTTAAAGATTTTTATTTATTTATTGAGAGAGAGAGAGAATGGTAGAGAGCATGAGAGGGAGGAAGGTCAGAGGGAGAAGCAGACTCCCTACCGAGCAGGGAGCCCGATGTGGGACTCGATCCTGGGACTCCAGGATCATGACCTGAGCTGAAGGCAGTCGCTCAACCAACTGAGCCACCCAGGCACCCCCGCTGCAAAATTTCTAATTGAATTTGAATCACCCATTTTAAAATTCTGATTCTAACTTCATGCCTGCAATTTCCTTCAGTTCTAGAAGGAATATCCTGTGTCTTCCAACTGGGGCATATCGGAGCCGATGCTGGTGGATTCCTCGTACCTGCTGTAGGTAGCCCGGCACCTGGGTTCACACGTGCTGTAAACCTCCAGTGGTTTCCGAGTGGCAGAATTTGAAACTCCAGCTATATAAAAGGAGTTTTGGGACTCTTACCTTGAACTTTACTCTGTTTTGTAGAAACCTTTGCGTTTGATATATTTCTCATTACTGGCTTAACCAAGTCTCTGTGTTCAGGAAAGATCTTTCCACTTAGCATTTTCATGCCGGATATTTAAGGAACACTGAGGCCCAGATAATGAGTCTTGAAATGAGAATTTAATTTTACATCTTTTGTGCAACAACAGAAGGAGCTTGAAAAATGACAAACCTCGCCTTTCGTTATTTTTTCTAACAGTTTTAACTCTGTTTAAGAGGAATCTTTATCTCGGGTGTTTGATTGTCAAGCCACTGATATTTGGATGCAGGCAGAGTCTGTAGGAATGGAGATTGGGAGAGGGGAAACCAGACTATATGGCTGGGTCAGAATTGAAAACCACCCTGTTGCTGGAGAAGAGGCAGGATGCTCATGTGGGCGCGTGTCAGGAGGCCCGGCTCCCAGTTCTGACTTGGAAATGACTTGTGCTGATACCCTCTCATGTGGCAGCTACTGACTGACCTAGCTAGCTTTAGGTAGAGGTAGAGGATTATATCCCCGTTTGCTGATAGGGAAACTGAGGCTTAATACTGTGCCCGGGGTCACAGAGCTGAAAAATACCTCTCCACTGCTGACTTGACATGTAACACTTGACTCGAGCTTGTTAGATGGATCGCAGCTGCCTGATCTCGCCAAAAGGGTTTGGGATCCATCGTCGACGGTAACTCCTGAACGGGACAATTCAGTAATTCTTGTAAGTTATTCTCACAAAGGCAAGTTTCGTTCGCTTCCATACTTCCTCCTTATCTTCCGTGATGACAGGCAGGCTCTGGAAGACTCGAGAGACCTTACGGACCCCGTGCCGGTCATGCTGTGCTGCTGTTCTGGGATGGGACGGAAGCTACCAGGAGACCCACGGTCCAGGAACTCCGGGGAGCCGTGTCAGGCCTGTGTCCTGCCCCCAGGGCTGCAGGGACGCACTGCCTGGCGAACGAAGGCATGGGAAGTGACGGAGCCTCCCTGCTGGGTGGGGGGGGGGGTCCCTTAGAAAGCAGTCACGTGGTTGGCTGTGTGCAAGCCTGGATTTCCACAGCTGTCCGAGGAAGGCAGGAGGGAGGGATGGAGGGCCAGCTCCAGGATTCTGCAGGTGTTGGCCTAGCACCATGAGACGCTGTTGTCTCACACCTAGGAAAGAAGAGAGTTAATTAATACATAAAATGGGTGGGCCTTTCCTCCGTGATCTGACCTTGAGCCTCTAAAATACTACTTTAGGTGTGAAGTCCTAGCTTTCTGCTTAGACATGGCAGGCGCGTCAGTTAGTATTTGTTGTTGTTGTGACGGCATCAGGGATCTCTCTTGGTTCAGAAAATATTCTGTCCCAAATATGGTTTAAACAGGACCATGGTTACGTACGGAGGGCAGGGTCTCTTCTCTTTCCTAGGCTAGTCTTAGGCTCTCTTACTGATCTTGTCGGAACATTATGGAGTTCACAGAGGAAGGTAGTTTTTCTACTTTATTTTTAGATTATTTATTGACTTTTCTGATTATGAAGGTAAATACTGGAGTGGGGGGAACCCACAGAAAAAGAAGAGAGAAAAATGACCCAGCATCTCAGTCGGCCGAAGGATGAGCAGGTACTCTTTCAGCATGTGTGAACCCCATCACCCCGAGAGCGGAGTGGGGCCCGTCTGTCCTGGCCTGTGTCCCAGGCCCCTGGTGCGAGGTGCGAGCTGGGGAGTCGCCCCCACTGAGCCGCTGAGTGGTCGTGTGCGCACTGCTGTCAGTCAGGCTCTGGCAGAAGGGCCCTGCTTGCGCAGGTGTGGAGGCTGAAAGAAAAGGGGATCACCCTGGTTAGCTCGTTCCCCCCGGGAACGAGGGAGGAGCTGAGGTGACCTGAACCACAGCGATGTGAGGAGGCCCAGCAGGGAAGGTGCTGAGCCCCTGGGGGCGGGTGGCGCCCTCCAGCCGTGGTGGAGCCTTGGGCAGGGGCTCAAGGACGATGGGAGCTGGAGCTCATGGCCTGCGATGTTGACAGCCTCTTCCGGGCCCTGCCAGGGAGCCAGCTGGAAAGACCGTTGGGGAGCACAGTTCGTGGGGTCCTCAGCTAGGTGTCACAGAGCAGAGAAGGAGAGGGTGGCTCTAAGTGGCCAGCACCGTGTGCCATTTTAAAGAATTAAATCTGGAATCAACCTCTGCTCCGTTCTAATGTTATTTCTGTTTTTGCTGTGAATTACGCATCAAGGACATTTTCCTGTATCAACAGATAGAATTCTATTTCATCTTCCTCTGGGGCGCCGATTCTGGAGTCGGATTTGGATTCCAGCTGAACTACTCATTAAGGGCACGACCGACCAGTTTATGTTATGACTTAGGCAACATTTTTCTTACTTGTCACGTCCACCAAGTTGTGAGGATTAAATAAAATTGTGTCAAAACATGAGCAGCTTACCCGGGCTGACATAACAGTGCTAACAATAGTAATGGTAATTATTAGTCTGATGGTTTAACCAGCCCCGTTAGATGATGTCTGGTGAATTGTTTGGTCTTTGCCCTTGATGAATATTCTTGTAAATACATCTTTGCCCACTTGTCTGGGTGGTTCTGTCGGTTGGATTTTTTTTTTTTTTTTTAAGATTTTATTTATTTATTTGACAGAGACAGCGAGAGAGGGAACACAAGCAGGGGGAGTGGGAGAGGGAGAAGCAGGCTTCCCGTGGAGCAGGGAGCCCGATGCGGGGCTCGATCCCAGGACCCTGGAATCATGACCTGAGCCGAAGGCAGTCGCTTAACGACTGAGCCACCCAGGCGCCCCTGTCGGTTGGATTTTTACAAGTGGACAGTTTGCCTCAAGCTCTTTGCTACTTAAGGCTTTCTTATGTTTTGCCAAATTGCCTTCTAGAAATACCGTATCAGTTTTCAGTCTTCCTTCTGACAGAGTACCTGCCTCCCCCGACATTTTCACCAGCCTGGGTATTGTCACTCTTTCTTGCTCTTTGTCAGTTTGCTGGGCTGAAGACCTATACTCTTTGTTTTTTTATTGGCATCCCTTTGATTATTAGTGTTTGAAAGCATTTTTTATAGATTCAGGTGGGAGCAGTCGTGCTTTGTGTCCAAGCCCCTGGGGCCTGGATTGCTCACCGGCTCAGTCACCAAGGGCAGTTTTCTTAAAATCTCTCCCCTTCGTTTTTCTCCCTGGGAGGTGGGGGGGGGGTAGGAGTAGTGGCCATCTCTCAGTTCTTTTTTAAAGATTTTTATTTCTTTATTTGAGAGAGAGAGAATGAGAGAGAGAGAGCACGAGAGGGCAGAGGGTCAGAGGGAGAAGCAGACTCCCCGCCGAGCAGGGAGCCCGATGCGGGACTCGATCCCGGGACTCCAGGATCCTGACCTGAGCCAAAGGCAGTCGCCCAACCGACTGAGCCACGCAGGCGCCCCCGTCTCTCAGTTCTTGTGAGGACTACAAGAGACTACGTGGAAAAATGTGGACTCGGAGTTGTTACCCTTTAATGAACTTTTGAGCTAACTTTAGCTCCTATTATGTGGGCGGGTCTGTTGACCCTCAGGAAAGGGAACTGGGGACACCTGAAGTTGGGGTGGGGGTGCTGGGGTCACAATTGCAGAGGCAGAGCAATTCTGAGCAGTGGCGAAGGCCAGCGCGGCTGTGGGTGGTTGAGGTGGAATGTGGGCACAGATGCTTGGGGTTCAGACGCCATTTAGGAAACTGAGGGTGTCCCATGGGCGTGGGCCCTGGCGTCATTTAGGATAATGCAGGATGTGGGCCAGAGAGGAAGGTGGTGACCCCAGCTCTGGGTGACCTTTGAAGAAGGGCTAAGATACAAGGGCGTTGAGTGATGAGCCAGGTGGTCTGTGGATAATATGGCAAGAGGGACTCTTACTGACCAGTGGAGGAGAGGGGTTTGAAGGCATGGCGGTCGGCCCTGGTCCTGGGAAGTGTGGGAGAGCCCTTGGCCTCCCCAGGCCTGTATTCTCTGCAGAGCCAAGCTTCAGGTGTGGCAGAAGGGTGGGTGCACTTCGGGGAAGGATGAAGGAGAAGGGGGTCCCGGTGGGCTTGGTAAGAGGGGAGGGGGGTGGTTGGTGTGTGTTGCCCCCCACTTCTGGGTCAATATCCAGGAGATAAACCGTATAACCCCCTCCCCAAAGGAATCGGAAATGTCTCTACACATTGCCCAGCCCCCCTCTTAGGCAGAGTCGCCCCCAGTTGAGAAGCACTGTTGTAGCAAGACCTGAGTTTCTACCGAGCCTCTGAATTATCCTGGTGGTTGTTAATACCACTGCTCTGAATGCTCATTTTTTGCCTAAACAGCATTGTTAAAATTCTTAATTTTTCCTAAATCAAGAGGCATTAAGTCATGATGTCATTTGAATACAGCAGTGGGGGAGTTTGGCCAATATTTCAAATGTGCATTTGCTAATTTCATAGTGTGGGCTTGATTCCTCCTGCCCATCATCCAGTTTTTGGTTGTTCATTTCTCAGTTGGGGTTTTGCATGTCCTCTTCGTGGATGTGGCTTTTCTCTGTTACCTCTTGTCTTCTCCGCCAGCACATCATCTCCATCCTGCTGGGCCCACCTCATGTGCTGTCTCTGCTCCTGGCCCTGGCGACCTCTGTTGTGTCCTGCAGAAGGGGTCAGGCTGACGGGGGTTCATCTGTCAAGGTGTGTGCCCCCAGGAAAGGACACAGGACCCAAGGAGCTCTCCCCTTGTCCCCCTGGAATCACCTGTCTGAAGACTGTTTTGACTGATGTCATGCCTTACACTTGTTGTCTTGCTTACCTTGAGTCCTGTTTTCTCTTCCCAGCTCTCTCCATCTGCTCAGGCTGCCAGAACAAAATACTGCTGGCTGGGGGGCTCAAATAGCAGAAACTTATTTCTAGAAGTTCATGATCAAGGTGCCAGTGGGATTGTTTATTTGAGGCCTCTCTCCTTGGCCTGTAGATGCCTTTGTGCTCCCTTTGTCTGCACTCAGGCTTTCGTGTGTGTGTGTGTGTGTGTGTGTGTGTGTGTGTGTGCGCGCGCACGCGCCCACCACCTGGTGCCTCTGTGTGTCACATTGCCTCTCCTTAGGATACCGGGCAGGTGGGATTCGGGTCACATGCATGACCTTTTAATTTAATCACTTCTTTAAGGGCCCACCTCTCAAAATACAGTCACATTCTGAGGTATAGAGAGTTGGGGCTTCGACATATGAATATGGGGGGAGGTAGAGGTTGCCATACAGTTCAGCCCATGACATAACTTAACTATGCTTTTTGTGAGAAGAGACCAGGCTGCAGTGGATTATTAAATTTTTCTTAGAATAAAGGTGAATCCTTGTTTTTTTGTTTTTGTTGGGGGGGAGGTATTTTAATATTTCATTATTTGATTGTTTCTAAGAAGTTGGTAAGAACGTCAGGGTCCCTTCACTAAGTGATGCTAACAGCCTCGCACATACAAGGAACCTAATGAATTTGCTTTGGGTGGGACGGTGCAGTTTCTGAGAGGCCTCCAGCCAGTTGTGTGATTGCATAACCTGGCAGTGGCAGAAGAGGAATTCTTCGCAGAGGGAAAAGCTGACCACTGAAAGCGTTCCTTTAAGACAGGGCGTACCTGTCCACATTTACTGAAGGCGGAGGCGCGCTGACCGCTGATGTTACTTACCTGCGCTATCTCCGTCCTTCCGTTTCCCAGAGATGGAGCCCTGCAGGGCTCTGAGGATCTGGTGTGGCCAGGTGGCAAGCTCCGGGCTCCGAGGATCTGGTGTGGCCAGGTGGCAAGCTCCCAGGGCACCCGCAACATGACGGGAGATGGGACAAGAGCACTGGTTTCTGGAGAGTAGCAAAGCAGAGGCACACCTTCCTGGAAGGTGGGTTAAAGGTGCTGTCCCTACACCTGTCACCTGGCAGTGGAAAGTTACCTTGGTGGCAGCCAAGACTTCCGCATACCCTTCAGAACTGCTGATGCCCTTGGGTTTTCCAGCGTCATCTCACCTATAACGATTTAGCGTATTTGTAGTCTCCTAAGTGAGATGTCTTGCACTGAAGGAATTAATACCACCTGGTAAGACTTTTCTGGGTCGGGGGAGGAGGCTTTGTCTTCCCGGGACACTTTAAAACTGGGCATTCTTCCACAGCTCCTAGCAGTGTTGGGTTACATCGAGATTCCCGAGCTGGTAATTCATCTCCAACATACTTGACCTAGTTTACTTCTTTCTGGAAGGATTTTTGTTCAGACCTCAGGATTGGGAACTTTTTAAGGAACGAGTCCAAATGAGCCTGATTGGTTTTCTTAAATGGAGGTGTTGCTTTGGGGGAAAAAATGTAAGAAAATGAGCGGATTTAAACAAGTTGAGAATTTTTCTTGAGGAAAGAAGAAATGGGCATCTGTGAATGTTTCTCTTAAATTGTTGAGTGAGAATTGAAGCTTTGCTGGGAATGGGAATTGATTTCTGTATATCTTGTCTGAGTAAGGCTCTTCCCAGTATTGAATATTGAATAGAATTGTTAGATTTTTTTGGGGGGGGAAGAAAGGTGGGTTTTCTTTTAGGCTTTGTATGTTTCCTTGTTTGTTAAAAGATTTCCATGAAAAATTAAATGTAAATGGCTGAGTAACACAGCATTCTGTGTGAAGGAGGTGTTGCATTTTCGTTCTGCAATTGACATATCCATTTACCTGCTCTTTACCCTGCTGGCCTGGGCCATCCACCTTTGTGTTGATAAATTCTCACTACTGGTTTGAAACGTTTGTTCCTAGTGCTTAAAGGGAGAAAATTAAAAGCACCAATTATTTGGTCTGACAAAACGCATTTTAGATCTGAGATAGCTAGATTGCTTTGAATATTTGCATAGGAGGAGAGGGAGACTAGAGGACCACTTATTTTCTGAGGGGGATACAGGTATTCCTCCAGGTGACTGGTCCCTCTATGAGCGGGCTGGCCCTGCCTGCTGGCCAGTGCATGGTGGTGGGGGCTGGTGGGCACCAAGGCTGGGGCACTGTTTTCCATGGGGGGGGGCAGAGGACCCCCTGCCTACTGCGATCTCTCTTCACTTCCCTCCCCTGCCTTAGGTAAGTTAGTGTAAATCGCAGACTCCTCCAGCTTGCAAGAGGACTTTGAACACTTAGGAATTCAGGCCACACCTCAACCAGGCAGAGTGATTAGAATCTAAACCCACTTTTTAAAAACCCCTATAGGGGGTTTCATAACTTCCTTGGGTGTCATTTTCTGCTGCCTAAACTTGACTTTTGGAGTCCTTCCTTTGCTTGCATGCTTACCTAAAATAATTCTATAACTGATGCCATCTCTGCATACAGACCACCGGCCCAGAGAGGGGCTGCTGTCCCTGCTCAGGCGAAACCTGCCAGGGAAGACCCTGTTTGCGGACCACTCTCCCTGTGTCTGCTCAGCCAGTTCACCCTTTCTCCTCCTGTTTCTTTCTCCTCTGGGGTCTGTCCCAGCTCCATTACTCTTACTCCTCCTGTTTGGATGTTCCCTGTGTCATGGTTTGCCTCAGGTCAGGGATGAGTTACGGTAATTCAGGATGTAGATTTCTGGTGCATAGCAGGTTCTCAGTAATGGTTGCTAAACAGGAAGGCCCAGAGCCGGTGTGAAAATACAGAGCTCACCATAGCCCGATAATTGACAGCTGAACAGGGTGAGCTCGGAGCCTGGGACTGGCCTCGCTGGACTGAGTGTGTGCGTGCATGCACGTATGGAGAGGGGCAGCCCGGAGCCTGGGACTGGCCTCGCTGGACTGGCGGCCCGGAGCCTGGGACTGGCCTTGCTGGACTGTGTGTGTGTGTGCATGCATGTATGGAGGGGGCGGCCCGGAGCCTGGGACTGGCCTCGCTGGACTGTGTGTGTGTGTGTGTGTGTGTGTGCACGTATGGAGAGGGGCGACCCGGAGCCTGGGACTGGCCTCGCTGGACTGTGCATGTGTGTGCGTGTGTGCACGTATGGAGAGGGTGGCCCTGAGCCTGGGACTGGCCTCGCTGGACTGTGTGTGTGTGTGTGTGTGTGTGTGTGTGTGTGTGTGTGTGTGTGTGTGTGCACGTATGGAGAGGGGCGACCCGGAGCCTGCGACTGGCCTCGCTGGACTGTGTGTGTGTGTGTGCGTGTGCACGTATGGAGAGGGGCGGCCCGGAGCCTGGGACTGGCCTTGCTGGACTGTGCATGTGTGCGTGCGTGTGTGCACGTATGGAGAGGGGCGGCCCGGAGCCTGGGACTGGCCTCGCTGGACTGTGCATGTGCGTGTGTGTGTGCACGTATGGAGAGGGCGGCCCGGAGCCTGGGACTGGCCTCGCTGGACTGTGCATGTGCGTGCGTGTGTGCACGTATGGAGCCTGGGACTGGCCTCGCTGGACTGTGCATGTGCGTGCGTGCGTGCATGTATGGAGAGGGGCGGCCTGGACAGGGCTTGCTGGTATTTTAAGTAGTACTGGACTTGTTGGGTCAGGTGTTACTAGTGATTTAGTGGAGTGGTATGAGAGCACCATGAGGAGGCTGTGTGCGCCAAGTGGAGGGCGGACCGTGTGCAAGGGAGGACCCTGGACTGGGCGTCCAGGATACCCTAGTGTTCGTGGCTGGGCCCAGGGAGAGAATGAGATCACTGCTGGATCACCGCTGGGGGGTGGTGCGAATGAATATATTGTTTCGAATTTGATGAAATCGAGGCATCTATTCCGTGGGATAGAAGGATGGAATCAGTGGGATTCAGTAAATACTGAGTCACACAAAAGGAAGCTATTGAGTCATAAAGTGATTCAACTTCCTTATAAAAACAATTTAATTTCTTATTTTGAGAGTATAATAGATGCTCTTTGTGGAGGAATAAAGGTAAGTGAAACCACTCAGGCATGATAAAAATTTATACCCAAAGTGGAAGCCCCATAGAGGAACTCTTGGTAATGTTTGGTAGATACGTTTTCCCAGAGGGACTCTTGATAAGAGTGACTGGTGGAAGGGTCGGGGGATGCCTGGGGGGCGCAGTTGGTTGAGCATCTGATTCTTGCTTTCAGCTGAGGTCGTATCTCAAGGTTGTGGGATTGAGCCCCATTTCAGGCTCCACGCTCAGTGGGGAGTCTGCTTGAGACGCTCTTTCTCCTTCCCCCTCTGCCCCTCCCCCATCTCTTAAAAAACGTTATTGGGGTGCTGCCAGGCCTTGGAGCAGAGGAGGGAGGAACACAGGATGTGTTCAGCTTTTGATGTACGACCCCAGTCACCCTTGCCAGCATTGCTGGCTCAGGGGGAGAGAGAGAGAGAGAGAGAGAGAGAGAGAGAGAGAGAGAGAGAGAGAGAGAAGGGTTGAGACTCAGGGCTGGGCTGCCGGAGGGAGGGGGTTCGTCGTGTTGGAGGTGCAGATCTGGGAGTCCTCAGCATTTAGAAGTTTTTGGCTGGGAAGAGGGGATTGAGCTCCTCCCTGCAGCTGAGTCCAAATCCGCCAGTTGCAAATGGGAAATCTTCAAAACGGGTGCAAATTGCCCATTTTACTCCATGGTACTTCCTTTTAGTTTTAATAGGACATTGTTCCTCAAAGCTTATTGTGCTTCAGAATCATCCGGGAGCCTGTGAACATAGATCACTGGACTTCAGCCCAGAGATTCTGATTCTGGAGGTCTGGGTGGGGTCTGAGCATTTCCACCAAGTTGCCCAGTGATGGCGGTGCTGGTAGTCAGGGGTCCACAGTTTGAGAACCACTGTCCGACTCATTGAGGCTTCCAGAAAAATCGGTACTCCAAGAAGATGCTCCCTGCCGGTCCTGTGGCTTCTGAGTACCTCATGCTGCATAGAATCATGCAGGGAACTAGCACCTGTCCAGTGTGAGAAATGCACAAATTGTATGACAGGTATTAATTTGTGAACAGCACTTCGAGGGTGGCTGATGTTCTTCCTGCATCCTCAGGGCTTCAGGGAATGGGAGTGAAATGAGCATGCATGGGCTGTGGAGGAAGGGATCTGGATCCACTGCTCCTGAGGGTGAAATGGCTTATATCAGAAGCTTTATCATCCTAGGGATGAATCGGTATCTGTTGTCCTCCAGTCTCGCATTTGATAATTAAAAAATCACCCTCATCAATGTAACAGGCTCTTTATAGATGGACCTGAAGAACAGCAGAGGCTTTGCAGAAGGTACAAAATGTGTCCCAGGGCTTGTAGTCGTAAAGATTTAAATTAGAGGTGGGAAGAGGTTGACGTTCGTGTCTCCTAAGGTATCTGTTGGAAGATTCGAAGGAAAAGCAAGTAAACATCAAGCATCAAAAGTCCAAGTACAAAGTCCTTGGCATTAAAATTAAAGATTAATTTCAAATAACAGGAAAAAAACCCAGCATTCAGCAGAGGTTGAGTGACAAAAGAATGGAATAAAAATGTTCCATAGGATATCCTGAATAAAATAAAAATGGGCGCACCTGGGTGGCTCAGTCGGTTAAGCGTCTGCCTTTGGCTGGGGTCATGATCCCAGAGTCCTGGGATCGAGTCCCACATTGGGCTCCCTGTTTGGCAGGGAGTCTGCTTTTCCCTCTCCCTTCGCTCCTCCCCCCTGCTCATTCGCTCTCTCTCTCTGAAATAATCTTTAAAAAATAAAAACACGAGACATGGGTCTTACAAAAAGGCTGTAAGTCCAAGGGAAGTTCCCTACAGTGAAAACTGTGCACCCTTGCTTTGAACGACCCTGTGATACATGAACTTGGGTACGTGCAGAGCAAGACTGCCTCTGTGTTTCCTGAGCCCTATGGAACCCTCTGCTGTTCTCGTGAGCAGAACTCTTCTAAGAGTGGGCGCACCGTGGCGTGAGAAGGGAGATGCAGGGTTGTATGCAGTAACCACAAGGGACAGAATGATGTGACAGTCACAGTTCCCTTTAACACCTGATAAAGTCCCAGCCACCCTCTGGAACAGGGAAGCTGCTGCCAGGGCAGGATGGGCTAAGCCCAAGTATCACCCGCAGTAAGCAGTTGCTCATCAAATAGGAAGGCCTGCCGTTTCAGACTCTGTTCCGATACAGGAGAAGTGGGTGTGTACATGTGTAGGTAGCGCAGTGCAAGCACTTTTGAAGGGACTACTTTGGAATTTCTCCTCTCCTGGGAGAAACCTGTATTAGGACAATTAAAAAATAATTGAACTTCATAAAATATTACTGTGAAGGGAATAAATATTTAAAAATGTATTTCAGATGGTCTTGTAGAGAACTAGCACACTGACTTGGTCTAGCATCCTATAGCTGTTATTTAAAGAAGAAGACCTTAACATTCCTGTTTCCTTTTTCCCCTAAAAGCATTCTGTTGGAAATAACATTTGTCGTGTTCGTTTTGGTATCAGGTTCTTATACCTCTCTTTCGAAGCTGTATGTAGCCACAGAGTAATTGAGATTATTTTGTAGTTTGGAAAAAAATTAGAAAACATTGATAGTTGGTTTTTTTTTATGGTTTTATTTATTTATTTGAGAGAGGGAGGGAGCATGCATAAGCAGGGGGAGGGGCAGAGGCAGGGTGAGAAGCAGACTCCCCGCTGAGCAGGGAGCCTGACGTCAGACAACACAGGGCTTGGTCCCAGGACTCTGGGATCATGACCTGAGTTGAAGGCAGACACATAACTGACAAGCCACCCAGGCGCCCCTTGACTTTGATAGTTTTAAATAAAAAAAAAAAGCAAAGTGAGTACTGAGATGAAATCGTTCAATCTTTTTTTTTTTTTCCCTATGAGGAACCTGAAAAATAATAGCTTTCTGTTTTTAGGAATATTATTTTTTTCAAAATTCATGATTCAAAACACAAGGTAAAATTCCAATAAGCTAGGAAATAGAATGTTTCAGTCACTCTCTTAATGAGTTATTAACGTTAGGTCTTTGTGATAAAATGGCATTGTTGGATAATGAGGTTCCGCTGAAATGTTAAATCTGATAATGCACATGTGCGTACTTTAAGGCCGTAAATTTCTGCTTAGAAGAAGCAGAGATTCTGCCCAACATAAGATCGATGATCTAGCATATTTGTTTCCTTTTATTTTTTTAAAATATTTATTTGAAAGATAGAGGAACAAGCCGGGGTCAGGGATGGGGAGGCAGAGGCAGAGGGAGAGCGAGAGAGAAAGCAGACTCCCTGCTGGACTCAGAGCCACTACCGCCTTGGGGCTGGTCCCACAAACCTGAGATCATGGCCTGAGCCAAAACAAGAGTCAGAGGCTTAATCGACTGAGCCACCCAGCACCCCGCTTGTCTCCTTTTAAATGGGAAGTCAGTGACCATGAAGGTTTTGTCTTGGATATATTGGTATGAAATGAACATCCCTCATGGTGTGTGGTTGGCTTTCAGCCACAGAAGGAGAGTGAGGAATTAGGATGGACTCGAAGGGGCTGCTTCCTGGGCCTCAGGCCATGAATGGTTACACAGATCCTGTACCCTTGTCACCCCGGCACCTGCTTTCCTGGGGTTGATGCCTATAGCATTCCAAGGTTTGTGGCACCGTTCGCTGTGGCTTCTTGAAGTTTCTAATAGGAGAGCTCTATTCCATTTGCAGCCTTTCCCTAGCCGAGGTTCATCTGGACGCTCTCCTTGGAGCTGATGGTATTGCTTTTCTGTGTTGTTCCGGTTGAGCTTTCTGTAGCAGTCCAAGCGAACTTCAGCTGCTCCTTGCACCAGCGACCTCTCTCCTTCTGCCATAGCGTGATCTCTGAGAACAATTCTAGCGACCAGCCCATGGTAGAAGTTTTGCTGTTCTTTATAAAAGGAATTTTAAACATCTTGTATAGAGCCAGCTAGCCATCATAAATCCTTCTTGAAATAAGGTGTGGAATAAGAACAACAACAGAACCAAAAACATACTGATTACACATGCTCTTATTTCCATTGGTTATTTCATTCGTGATGTCGTGAAACTGGTTGCATGTGACGAAGCATTCTGGTTTATGAATGTGTTGTAGTGTGAGAGAGACGGGGCCGTAATTAGCGTTTGTCTTAGAGAAATCGCATGTGTATGTATCTGTAGAAAGTGTTGTGTGATCTTGCATGAATCTCCTTGGTCTGAGTTTCTGGCTCCTCATGGGCAGGCCTTCTGAAATCACACCCTACAGTTGGGAGGGGATATCAGGCATCATCTGGTTCATGGTCCCCCTACCTGGTGATATTTCGGGCAGGTGGCAGGCCTTTGCTTTCACTCTGGTGCTAACCAGTCAGCTCTGGGCCTCAGGAGGCCACCTGCTCTGTGTTTGACCAGGCTTAACAACCAGAATTTCCTTCCCTCTGTAAAGCACATCTGCCTTTCTTCAGCCTTCACTCCTTGGTTTGAGGTTTGTGCAGCCTCAGAACAGAAAATGTCTTGGCTTCTGCGACTCCACCTCCCCTTCCCACAGAAAGAATCTGGTTGTTGTTGTTAAACCAGGTTAAACATTCTTAAGTCTTCGTGTGATGTTTATTAACTATCCTGGATACTCAAAAAACATTTTCTTGAGTTGTTCATACCTTTAAGTGGTTTTAAATTCAAGCTTAAAGAAGGCTTTGATACAGTGAGGCATCTCTGTGTGTCTGTCTCATAAGCCTCGGTCCCTGGCCCACTCGTTTCTGTCCTCAGTCTGTCAGTGGTACCATTTTCTTGTGTCCTTACAGACTTTTTTGTGTACATGCGAACAAATATGCATGTGTGTCAACACACACATCCCCTTTCCTCTCCTCAGCTGGAGGATGGCACACCCTACAAAGCCTTTCCCACCCAGCCTTGTCACGTACGGCTCGGGTTTGCAAGGCTGGCTGTAGAACACATTCTCATGCTTATGGTTGCGTCGTGTTTTGTTGTATAGATTTTGTCCTCAAATAAAGCAAAACCATCATCTTCCTCCTAAGTCATGCCCCTTGGAATTGAACATAACCCTGGCCCAGGGTGCAGTATGACAACATTCCCGGCTCTGGACTTTGAATAATACAGGTGGTTTACTGTCACAGTGTTGAGTCATACTGAGCTTGAGATAAAAAAAAAAAAACCCAAGATTTTTTTTAAAGTTAGCGCTACGCCCAACATGGGGCTTGAACTCACAACCCTGAGACTAAGAGTCGCATGCTGTGCTGACTGAGCCAGCCAGGCACCCCAAAACCCCAAAGATTTTTTTTCTCACACATTTGGTGCTCTTCACTCCTGCCCCCTGCACTGAATCAGGCAGCGGAGCACACCGTCCACTGTAAAACCATCCTCAAGGTTTGACCTATCACCCATTCTGATGAAATCTTTTTGGATTCTGATCCAGTTTACTGACATTTTACCCAGTTGTGTATGTCAGCTGTCAATTGAATTAGCCTGCCATCAATATCCTCATCTGGATTTTCCAGGCTTGCAATGTTGCCCAGGTTGGAGTTAATAATAGAAGCCTGGGACCTAACACACCCCTTCGACCCCTCCTCCCTGGAGTTGTCTAATGATTATACTTGGGTTGGGAGTTAACAAGGTACAACTAAGTTCACCCTCCTGTTGTCACCTCGTCTAGAAGAATATGATCGTGGTTTGGCCAAAGTCTCTGTACACTTAGGTATGCAGCTTTGGAGCTGTTAATCTTACTTTATCAGAAAGGGAAATAAGTTTGCAGGTCTTATTCTTGGCAGACCTGAGCTGTAGATTGTTTTCCTTTTCTAAAGGCTCACAGACTATTTAGTAATTCACTCAAGAACTTTACTTTGAATTGATGTCATTTATTCACCCAGCCATTCACCCCCCTTGGAACATTTGGGTGCCGAGCTCTTTACTAGAGTCTTGGAAAGCCGTGCTAAGCAAGCTGAGGGATTGCTCTGTGGTTCCCTGGCCTTGACTGGGCTGCACGTGGACCATGATTCTTGCCACCCCCAGTGATCTGCTGTCTAGCCCTGCCTTCTGAGAGCTTCGTCTTCGGCACAATAGCTCATTTTAAGGTTTTATTTTTTATTGATTTATTTTTTAAAATTAATCCCACACCTACTGTGGGACTCGAACCCCCCGTCCCCAAGATCAAGAGCTGCACATTCTACTGACCGAACCAGCCAGGCACCCCATGGTAGCTAATTTCAAAAGCAGCGGCAATAAAGGGTGAGAGAAGAAATCTGGGGCACCGTGGGAGCCTTTTGTGGGAGGCCCTACCTAGCCTAGGAGCCCTGGGAAGACATTTTCAGAGAACGTGCTGCGTTAGCAGAGGGCTGAAGGGCAGGTAGGAGATAGGAACCGAAGAGCGAGGTGGTGGATCTGGCAGCGGGGAAAGCTATCCTAGCCCAAGTGTGGCATTTATAGTACGATTCACAGCTTCTTTACTCTCAAAGTTGGGACATTTGCCCATCTTTTGTGTCTGATTCCTTGGGGCTGATGGCAGATTCTCTTAGCCACTGTGCGAAGTGACTCGTTGGGATGAGTAGCAGAGCTAGGTTGTCCTTGACATCCCAGATTTGCTGCTTTGGGGCCCTGGTTCCCCCAGTCCCCTTCTCCCCCTGGCCTCGGGTGAAGTCAGCAGCATGAGGGCAGGAAGGCTTCAAGCTGGAGCATAAGCATGGGTTGTTACTTTAGCAGATCTTCCTCTCCTCCCAGGAATCAAGAACAGTAACCTCTTGAGGATTAAGCTAGGAGCAAATAAGGTATTTGTGGGAGCAAAGCGAGGAATGATCTGTAAATACGTGGCTGGAGATTTTGGGACCACCCACCGTTTCGGTGGAGGTGACTTGGGTGTGATTTCCAGGGGGGGCGGGGTGGCATTTGGTTGCCGTCTGTGGAGGGGGACCCTTGTCACTTGCATTGCATGGTGGGAACAGAGCCTGGGAGTGGGAGGGGACGCGTGGCCTGGAGTTCCAGAAATGGAAGCCCGGAGAGATTTCTGTTTGATGCTGCTGTTGGAAGGCCTGTCCAGAGCCTCGGGGCTCAAGCACTTGTGAGTGGCAGGGTCACCCCGTTGTGGAGACAAGTATAGCATGTATTTGGATACTCAAACTAAGCCTTGTTCTCCACACACAGCCTTTTGACTGATTATAATTTGCACCTGCTCAACTTGCCTGTAGAGTAAACACGTCAGTCCTGAGGCTTCAGATCCATGCAACAGGTCATTTCCTCACTGTAAAATCTAAAACTCAACACCAAACTTTGTTCAGGTGTGTCCTTTTCAAGATGCTAGGTGCCCTTGGCATGAGTCAGCTGACTCATGAGTCAGCTTTTGATCCTACTTGGGGAGATTCAGATCTGGGACCAGGGAACTCACTCCGTGGATTGTGTTCTTGGGGCCCCTTAGTAGCCCCTGCCGCCTGAAACCCAGACCTTTTCCAGATTCTTCTAGTCAAACTACACATTCCAGAAACCCAGACTTCACTTTATTGAAGAGGAGAGGGCAGAGTTATGACTGCCATGAAAAATAAAGAATTTTAGATTTTAAGCTATGATTTTTGGCTTTCAACAAAGTGCAGTTGTTATCATCATTTTTAGAACTATAAACACAAGATAATTCTTGTGTTAGTGATCTTGGGGGGAATTTAAACGTGTTTCCTGTCTTGTGATTAGAGGTTGGGAACAAAAGCACCATTGATAAATGGATTCTTTGAAGACCTGTTACATGGAATTTTACCAACTCTTCTGGTAAAAAGAGAATTTTTAATTAGTGGAAGAGAGCGACTCTGTGCTTTGTGCTGGAGCTCTTTCCAGCTCATTCATTTCACAGAAGCTGTTCAGTGGCACCCTCCTTTCCCGTCTGCGTGATCACTGAATTACTGTGGATTCTTGGCATTCGGGAACTGAACAGTTTTCGCTGAGAGCCACTCTACAGCTCCGTCCACACACGGAAGGCTTTACGTTCTTGCGGAGGTGTACATTTGAGTCCCATTAGGGGTGAGGCCCGTGGGACTGTGAACGCAACTCGGCACATGATGTATCCCAGCCACCACCCACGGCTGACGACTCAGCCCACCACTCACCCCGCCTGGCCCCCCATCTCCTCTAATTGAGGGACCGATTTTCTAGGTGAAGTGATGGCAGGATGGTGAGCTCTACAAAGAACCCAGAATGCCAAGGCTCGACACTCTGTTGAGAAGTCAGAAACAAAGACTTCTCATGTTGGCACTGAAAGAAATAGATGCAGAGCTAGCACTTTTCAGACATGGGTGAAAACTGTACTTTGTGTGTGTGTGTGGGGGGGTGTGTGGGATTCAGTGTGATGTGTGGGAGTTGGCATGAGGCTTGACAGAAGCTTCCAGGTGCTCCTCCAGCAACAGCCTTTCCTTTGTGGAGCAGCTGGTTGTGGCTTCCTCCCTTGTATCGCCGTCTCCTCCTCCCTGCAGGCCGTCGGTCCTCTGGGCCCCGGTCTGTCCGCACTCGGCCGGCCTCCCTCTAGGCAGTGCTTTGGTGGTGGGCTGTAGCTCTTCACCCTCGTCTGGTGTCACTGCCCTTTGCCTACGTGCCCTTTCCCTCCCGAGTATTCTCCGTTTTCCTGTGACTCCTGTGCAAGATGGAGCAACCTGGTCACGATTTTGGCCTCATCAGCTGCGCTCCCAGGTCTCCGTTGTGCGCTCGGTTAGGCCACTGTCCCCACTGTCCCTCTGTTTGTATAACGTTATGTCTAGACTCAGGGACTGTACTGCACTCTAGAGTATTGGCTTCATTCACCTTTACAGCTATGAATTTGCATGCTGGTCTCCAGTAGTCCAGAGAAGTCTTGCCCTTAAAACATGGGATTACAGTAGCTCCCCCTTTTCGTTTCCAGGGAGCTGGATTCCACAGCTGGATTGAGTTACAGTTGGGCTAAGAGTAGGGGTCCCTTCCTCCCTCTCTCCCTTCCTTCTTTCAAGTCTTCCCACCTTTCACAAGATGGTGTTCAAACCCTCCTTCATTCTTGCCTTGAGTTGTAGTGCCCTTTAGAGCAGCACCATCCGTGCAAATGCCCCATATTCTGTCTCTGCATGTCCAACACGGTAGCCAGCCCCTAGGCATACGTACCTGTTGGGCACCTGAAACGTGGCTCATGTTACTAAGGAACTGACTTTTTTTTTTTTTTTAAGATTTTATTTATTTATTTGACAGAGAGAGAGAGACACAGCGAGAGAGGGAACACAAGCAGGGGGCGTGGGAGAGGGAGAAGCAGGCTTCCTGCAGAGCAGGGAGCCCGATGCGGGGCTTGATCCCAGGACCCTGGGACCATGACCTGAGCCAAAGGCAGACGCTTAACGACTGAGCCACGCAGGCGCCCCTAAGGAACTGACTTTTAATTGTAATGGATTTTACTTCAATTTAAATAGCCCTGTGTAGCTGGCAGTCACCATATTGGACGGTGCACCCATAGAGTTGAGAAAATAAGACTTACCTACAGGGAAAAAAGACTACAGTACTTATTACTCAAGTGCCAGACGGAGTGATCAGTCTGAAGCCAGGCTCGGAGGAAGGGGATGGGCCCCCCACACTCAGTGTGCGTTTCTGACCTCTGTGCCAAGCTCTGGTTTCTGAATGTTGACTGCCTCTTGGACATTGCTGCCTGCACGCTGGCAAGGTAACCTCAGATCAGGAAATCCACGTTCTCCTCTTGCCCTTCACCTCAGACTCACTCTTCTTCCTTTATTTTCTACCATCAGATAGCGCCAGCCCCCATTACACCCAAACTGGGATCTTGAGCGGTTGCCTTCTTCACCTTGCAAAACCAGCCTGTCGCCCAGCCATGCTGCCCCCCCCCCCCCAGCTCTGGAACCAGTCGCGTGTGCTCCATCCCCAGAGCCACTGCGCTCTCCGCCAGAACAGTGTAGCGGGCCGTTGTAATTCGTGTCCTTTCCTCTCTCTGGCCTCGACTCTCTCTGCTCCTGTCATCCAGTGAGCCTGTCCCTCATCTGCGGGATGTGTCTGCCCTGTAGCACACAGAGGATGAAGCCTGGGCAGTTCTTCCCTCCCGTCTCTCTGCACATTGATTTGCTCTCCATTTCGAGGTACCCTCATCTGCTGCTTTTGTCTGGAAGATTGTTCCTCCCTTTTTCTCAATCTTTAGGGCCTGCCTCACATGTCTGCTCATCTGAGG
Source organism: Callorhinus ursinus (assembly GCF_003265705.2). NCBI lineage: Eukaryota > Metazoa > Chordata > Mammalia > Carnivora > Otariidae > Callorhinus > Callorhinus ursinus. The sequence continues at coordinate 16,712,877 of NW_027397073.1, read as the reverse complement.
CTACAGATTTCTGGCCAATTTCCTTCTCCCCTCCTCTTACACGTACCTTCATTTCTTCCTCTGAATTCTTGTAGATTACCATTCACTGCTGCTATTAAGTTTATTGTGTCGTCTTGTAATTGTGTGTATGTTGTTCTCATGGGACACAAAGTAAAGTCCTATAGGCTTGAACTCTGTCTTATTGACTCCTTCTTCTGGTACTGTTTGCAGAGCAGAGTAAGCTCTTTGGGTTACCTGACAACATGGACGTTGAGCAGACCATAGAGGATGGATGGGTGCAGTGAGGAAAGGAATTGGGTCCCTGCGAAGAACACAGGGAGTAGGGATAAAGGTGGTTGTGTTGAGCCTTCATTGCTATGCTGAGGGGTTTTAATTAGATCCATTTCTCCATGGGGAAGACCCACTGTTGTAAGGGAGGAAGGACATTCTAGAAAGGTTAGACTACCGAGGTGGCAGTGAATTAGGATGAATAGAAGCTGCCGCACATCAGTAGCACCTACTCAAGGTGGGCACATAATAGATGCTCAGTAGCTTTTGGAAGAAGGAGCAACGAGGTGACGTTGGTTGGTGTTGGCTCACCACACGTGCCCTGCAGAGTTACCGGCATATAGCAGGCAGAGATCTACCATGAGGTGGTAGTCAAGATGTCAGTGAGGAGTGCCGTCATCGGAAGGCTTGCCTGGGCCTGGAGGACCCACTTCAAGATGGTTCGTTCACATGGCTGTTAGCGGGAGGCCTCAGTCCTCACTACCTGGACCCCTCGTAGGGCTTCTTGAATGTCCTCACAACATGGCAGCAGCCGGCTTTCCCCAGAGAGAGCGATCTGAGAGAGGAGGAAGCTTATAGTGTCTTTAATGACCTAATCTTCAACTTTTTCCATATTCTGTTTATTAGAAAGAAGTCACTGTGTCCAACCTCCAGTGAGAGGAAAATTAAGCTCTGCCTCTGGAAGAAGGAAGTTGTGGACATATTTTAAAACTGCAGAACATGGGGATGCCTGGGTGGCTCAGTCGGTTAAGCATCCGACTCGGTTTCAGCTCAGATCATGATCTCATGGGTCATGAGATCGAGCCCCTTGTCAGGCTCTGTGCTCAGCGGGGAGTCTGCTTGAAGGTTCTCTTCTGCTCCTTCTCCTGGTCTGTCTCTCTCAAATAAATAAATTAAAAAAACCACACAACATAACTTCTGAAAGTTAGTCACCTTGAGCATTAAAATTACGATTCTGCTCTGGAGGGCCGCCATCCTTTTACCTTTCCCCATTTGCTCCATTTGGCATAATGATGGCCATAATTTGGCAGAGGTTGAGAAATGTAGGTTGTGCACAGGAGTCCTGCGCTTCTACGGTTTTTCTCCACGACTATTATCCCTGGGACTCGGCACTTGCTGAGAACCTTCTGTGTTTCGGTCTCACCTCTTCTCTGCACTTTCTCTGCTTCGCACAGCCCACCTGTAAATAACATCTCGTTGTCGTAAGCCGCCTTAGTTAAATACTGGATTCTACTGGAGTCATAACCAGGGCCCTCAATGTCCTGCGTAGATTTTTTGAAAGTAATAACATGCCTCAGAAAGTCCAGTTGCTCAGCTTGTCGGGCATTACATCTGATAAAAGTAGTCACACACCTGATCACGTGTTTCTTTACAGGGTCACAATGGCTGCTTATCTGTATGTGCGCTTACTGTTGAGAGGAAACACAGATAAGTTTTTGCTGTATGTCTGAAACCTGTGTGTAAAAACGATTTTTACAGAGTAACATTCTCTTTCCTGCTCCCCTGCCCCATAACTTCGGAGGGAGGTGAAATTTCCTGTCACAGCTGCTTGTAAATAGTAAGTGCTCAATAAAGGCCCTTTCCTCCTTTCACCTCCCAGCTGTTGGCCTGGGTGTTACAGAAGAGTGTCCTTTTCACATCTCCCAGGTAGACAGCTCTGTACCTTTGTGACTTAGCTAAAAATACAACCTGTAGCTTTTTATTATGACAAAAGGTTTATTCACCTTCTTAGAAATACAGAAACCTAGATTCCTAAGCCTGTGATTTTAAATTTTTCTTTTGTTCCTTATGTATTTTTCCCGTGTTTCTACAAAAATTTAATTTCCAAAGAAAAATACGTAATGTTTCAAAAAGAAAAAAATGTAGACCAGAAAGTTACCCATTATGCAGAGGTAATCACTGCTACTATAATCCTTTTGTTGTCTTTTTCTGTGCCTATACATAATTGATAGATATTGAAAATTGAGACTGTATTATATATGAGCAAAGGCCAGCTGCTAAAGCAACCTTTGATTTACAGTGGGAAGAAACTACAAGTCTGTTTCCAGCTCACTGTCCTGGCAAGGTGGCTGGGTGGTGGAGGGGGCAAGATGAGGTGGAGATGTTCTGTCCCTCTACGCTCCCTTCACAGAGGTTTTCCCTTCTTGGCCTTCAGGATTTTCTCTGCTGAGCCGGGGGAAGAGAATGGAGGGAGGATGATGAGTAGGAGGGTCTTATGGGCCAGGTCTGGAAGATGCAGACATCATTTCAGTGCACATTCCACTGGCCAGAAGCTAGTCACATGACCACCTCACTGTGAGGAATGCTGGGAAATGTAGTCCAATTTGGAAGGGGTTATAGCTTATTCACCACCTTAATTATCTCTAACTCAATTGTGTATGGAACTTTTTTTTTTTTTATAAACCAAGTTGTTTACTTTGAACATGGTCTCCTCTCCATCTCAATCCTATGTGAAGCCCCCACCATCTCTTGCCAGATCTCTAATTATCTGTTTCTGTTCTTGTTCCCCTGTAGTCTGATCTTGCACAGCAACCAAGGTGGTCTTCTAAAAACTCACGTCAGATGTTATCAGTCCCCTGCTTAAAACTTTCCAGAGATGGTTGGAATAATGCCCACTTTCTATAGAGGCTGGCTGGCCTCTTGGGTCTCTGGCCCCACCGTACCACTCTGTTCTCGCCTCTCCCTGCAATGCCAGACCTGCTCCCCGAGGCCTTGGGACTTGCTGTCACCCCTGCATGAGTATCCCTACCCCCATCATCACCCTCTTGTCTCCTTTGGGTTTAGCTCAGGTGTCTCTTCTCCAGAGAGGCCTTTCCCCGACCACCAGTCATAAATATCCTCCCTCTCTCCCTCTGCCTAATTGCTTTTATTGAGGTGTCATCAAAGCACTTACACCATCAGAAATTCCTGTTTGCAATACATATTTATATTCTTTCCGCCTTCTAGATTGTAGGTTCCTTGAGGCAGGAACTCTGTCTTGTTCATCTCTCTACCCCCAGATAATGTGTCTGGCACATGGTCGGTACTTAGTAAGCACTTGTGGAACGAATGAAGGTCATTACAGGATCTCACACTTTTTACTTTATTTCTTTGAGAAAGTGTGCATGAGCATGAGCAGGGGAGGGGCAGAGGGAGAAGCGGACTCCCCACTAAGCAGGGAACCTGGCACAGGGCTCGATCCCAGAACCTGGGATTATGACCTGAGCTGAAGGCAGATGCCTCACCTACTGAGCCACCCAGGTGCTCCAGAATCTCACACATTTTTAATGACAGTGCTGTAGCTCATTGCACAGAATTGCCGTGAACACGTAACTGTCTACTTTTGAGGGACTTTTGCATTTTTTTTTCCCCGATTAAAAAAATGCTTTGGTGACTGTCCTTTTAGCTGTTCTTTGGTTTGCTTTGTGCACATATCTGTGCTTATTTTCTTAGGTTTGATTCCTACATGAGAATTTATTTAGTGGAAAGATATGTGTACAAAATTTTAAAGTATATGTTATATACTACCCTTTGTCCTCCAGGCCCCCAATTTGTGTCCCCATGTAGTTGAGAGCCTTGGTATACAGAGCACTTTGATGAACACCAGAAGCTGGGTGGGGCAGGGTGAGCGAGGGGCATTTTTTCTGTCTGTATTGCTGTATCCCTAGATCTTAGAACAAGCGCTCATGCTTACCAAATGAATAAATCCATTTCCATAAAAAAATTCTACTTGTTCCTTCAGTGAAGTGTTATTTTTATTCATTTATTCATATAAATGTTCCCTGACTTCAAAATGTGTGCTTTTGAAAAGTAGGTCTGCCCAGTGTAAGAACAAAGAACATTCACCCAATGTTAATATAAACCTCAGGGAACCGGTGTGAGCTGGGCTTATCTTAATCCTTAGAATCCAGACACAATGCAGTTGAGCCCCCTATCAAGTTGGTGGCAAGTCCAGGACACTGCCCAGGATTTTTGAGAATCCCAAGTGCTATGAGATAAAGAGACCATTTCTTACCAGCATTCTTATGTTTTGCTCTGTTACCAACTGTACATGGGTTTCCATCCTAGACAGTCCCTTGTTAATCTTCCCCAGCTTGGTGACCAGTGCCAGCCTGGGGTAGAAAGACTGCTACCTTTCCCCAATTGGTTATGCCTGGCAGACCAGATGATCCACCATCTCCTTTTGCCAGCACTCAGGTCTGGCCTGTAGACTTAGCACTTCTTTTAACGCTATCCACCATCCGTGGGTACCAACTGATACCCCCCCCCCCACACACACACAAGTGTGTTTGGGGAGAACTCTTGGTTGGAAGTCTTTGTCATGGGGTGGGGGGAGGGCCAGAGAGCTGGGATGGGGGGGGGAGCAGTGAGACAGGAAAGTACGCTCCTCTCCCGCTGTCCCCTGTCCTCATTTCTTCTGCAGGGTTCCTCGTTCCCTCTCAGGTGTGAGATCCCCTTCACCTGGCTGACAAGGATCTCGTTTTCACCCGTGATCCTCAGCTTCTGTGCAGTGTGTGCGCACCAGCGGGCCTTAAATTCTTCATATTGTACCATAAACTCTGCAAAGGTGCGGCCAGATTTTTATCCATGTGTAAAAACCTGCATCTGCCGCGGCATTCCTTCAGTTGAGCAGGTCATCAGAGAGGTCTAATGATGGGTGGCGGGGTGCAGTGTGCTGGAAGAGACAGAAGAGCTGTAGCCTAGGTAACGGCTGTGCTAACAAGGAATCCTTGATGCCCGGCCATGGAGGTGAGTGGAAGGGAGAAAGGTCAGGGCAGTCGGTTCCTAAGCTGGAAGTTTTGGGAAGCCCTTGGAGACACTGCTGGGCTGTAGCAAAGCCATGTTTTAGTTATCCCTCACTTGTCTTCATCCTTTCGTGAAGCCCAGCAAGCACATGAAATCCAAACTTGAATGCAGACCTCATTTGGAAAGGGATCCTCAGTACACGCAAGTTGAGAAACCTGTTGTGCCTCTGCTGTGTGTGCAGGTGGGCAGCCTTGCATCAGGGGTAGGTGGTTGGAGGCGGGGTAGGGAGGATGGATGGAAGAATCCTGGAAAGTAACGATCTCCAGCACGCTTCTGGTTGCACACAGGCACGCTCAGTGAGTGTACAGCTCGTTGACCAGGGCTCAGTGGCCTCCTGGCTCCGTGTTTAATTTCACCCTGCCTCCTTTGACATAATCATTTGGATTTTTTTTTCCTTCAGCAGGTCTTGACCAAACACATGGATAGATGGCTTTCACAGCCCTCCTCTCTTGCCCCTCGGTGCTCCTGTCACCAAGGGCTCCACCCCGAGCCCTTCCTCCTCCTCACCCTTCCTGGGTGTGTTCTTTCACACCGTGGCTGTAACCACCGACTACCACTCTACGCCGGTCACGCCCCGGTCTGACCCACACCAGATGTCTTTCCCATTTATCTAGTCTTTTTTTCTCCCCCGACCTGGTTGTTACATAGATACCTTGAATTCAACTTATTCCTGTCTTTCAGTTCATGTTAACACTTAAGTGACCCAAACCAGAAACTTGAGAGCAAGCCAGCTCCTCTAGCCTGAATGTCTTAGTCCTTAGCTACTGCTCTAACCTGTGCCTTTGGGCGTGAGGCCATCACGGGGTCCTGCACCTTGGCTCTGCCCACCCCCATAGGAGACCATGAGCATATTCATATCTATATTTTAAGACCTTGCTCAATGCCCAATTGTAATAGGAGCAGCTTAGAGAATGATGGAATGAATAAGTAAGCGGGTGGGTGGGTGGATGGATGGATGGATGGATGAATGAATGAGTGATTTCCGAGATGGTTTGAGATGATTTCCACTTAAGATTATGATCTTTATTTTTTTTTTCCTCCTCACTGCAACTGAGGAATAATTATTGTTTTTTGAAGATTTTATTTATTTATTTAACAGAGACACAGCAGGAGAGGGAACACAGTAGGGGGGAGTGGGGAGGGGGGAGAAGCAGGCCTCCCGTGGAGCAGGGAGCCCGATGCGGAGCTCCGTCCCAGGAGCCTGGGACCATGACCTGAGTTGAAGGCAGATGCTTAACGACTGAGCCGCCCAGGCGTCCCCTGAGGAATTATTTTTGCTTGTTTTGTACCAACATGATGAAACTGTAATTTTGAGAAAATACTGTACTACGTGAAATTTTTTTCTGTCTCAGGCCATGTGCACAAATGTACAAACTTGCACAAGTAATTATTTATTAAAGTGAAAAATCAAGGAATTATTTATTAAATAAGTTCTTTATTAAAGTTAAAGATCTATGTGGTTTCAAACGTATACTTGTGTTCTTGGTATATAACTGGGAAATCTTTCACTGGTCCAAATCGATCTGCTTGATGTAGTTTGAATTAAACTTGTGCTTAATTAACCTGGATGCTCTAAATTTTTATTTAAAAGATTTTATTTATTTATTTGAGAGAGCAAGGGAGAGAGCATGGAGGAGGGGAGGGCAGAGGGACAAACAGACTTCCCTGCTGAGTGTGGAGCCGGACTCGGGGCTTGATCCCAGGACCCTGAGATCATGACCTGAGCTGAAATCAAGAGTCGGACACTTCAGCCAAGTCACCCAGGTGCCCCAAGATGTTTTGAATTTCTAGGGCCGTAAGATTCTGAGCTGGAATGTTGCCTTTTGAACTTCAGTGTGAGGAAGAATCGCCTATGCTAAGTTGATTGGTTCTGTGTCCCCAGTACTGGTCTAAACAGAAATCGTTAACCTTTGCATATTGGGTAAGACAGTGACCCATTGAAGGTCCATTTCTTAAACTTTTTTTTTCTTTCTCCTTCAACAGGGAGAGTCACGTATTCTCAGAGTGAAGGTGGTTTCTGGAATTGATCTCGCCAAAAAGGACATCTTTGGAGCCAGGTATGTTTGTTTTGGTTTTTTGGAGGCTTCTGACAAGTTAGGCAAGCACTTTCCAAACTGAGGCATGTGTCAGTGTCGCTTGGAGGCCTCCTTAAGACAAGATTACCGGGCCCCCCTCCTGAGTTGCTGATGGAGCAATGGAGGAGGTGGTGCTGAGGCCATCGGGCCAGGGACCTCGTTTTGTGCAGGGGTCTTGCCTTCCATCTGGCTTGATTTGATGAGGAGACTGGATTCCGATGTGTTGTTTTTTTTTTTTCTCTAGAAAAATACAGTTTGGGAATGTGTGTTTATTTTAATACATTCCTTTTTTTAAAAAAAGTCTCTAATTTAGGGAGACATGAAAGCACTTATTTTGTTCCTACCAGAACTGGGTATTCTCTGGTATGTATAATCTGAATTGAGAGATTTGGTGATGTGAGTGAATTTGGTGATTTCTGTGCCTTTTCTGGAAATACCAGCAGCCTGGTCTTTCTGCGTCCTTATTAGCTTTTTTATTTTAAGTATTGTGCCTGATACTCCTACATCTTGAAATCAGCCCTTTTATTCCTGTTGGCTCTGCTGGGTGTCGCAATAAGTTACTGGACCAGTAGCACAATGAGGTTAGAGCCACCGAGAACTGGGATTTGGACCAGATTTGGGAGAACAAAGACCGTTTTGAACTTTAGACATGGAGACATTAGAGGTGTCCCAGTCCACTTGCCTGTCCTATCGTTGACAGAACTTTATCCGGGAAGGTTACTGCTTTCCCAGGGCATGCATGTCAGTGGTGCTGGAACAGGCCCCCGGTGCCCCGCTCGGTTCACGCTTGGTACTTTGTAGGATTGAGCCATGAGGGTTGCGGTGGCTGCTGGGGACAGTTGGGTGTTGCTGGAGTGCTCTCATTAGAACATTCATTTCATCCTGTCGGCCCCCTGCTGTTGCCCGCAGTCACCCTCTGGCTTCAGGGCCTCAGGGTGATGTTGGACGCTCTGTAACGGGCCCTTGCTCTGTCCAGCTAACCTCACCTTCATGCTCTCCCAGCAGAAGCCCTTTTCTGCCCCGGGTAGGCACACCTCTTGATTTTCTGTCCTATATCTTCATGGACATTTTTAGCTTTTCCCGTCCCAATAAGTTACTACAATAGCACCTGGAGAAATTATGAAAAATACATAAATAAAGTTGATGCAAGAAAAATCCGTGAGATCTTGTTAAAAGTTCCCCATACTTGGGGCACCTGGGTGGTATAGGGGGTTAAGTGTCTTGACTCTTGATTTTGGCTCAGATGGTGATCTCAGGGTCCTGAGATGGAGCTCTGCGTTGGGCTCTGCGCTCAGCGTGGAGTCTGCTTGCTACTCTCTCTCCCTCTCCCTTCTGCACGCACCCCCCCCCAAAACAAATGAATCTTAAAAAAAAAAAAAATTCTCCATTCTTATGTGTGCCTCAGCTGACTAACTGAGGGTCAGCTGTCCGAGCCGTCCTGGGAACTGCACGCATGCGCCTCCGTCAGGAGTTGCTGGTGGCGTGGGAGGGAAGCACATCTCACCTGCAGGTTCCTTCTCCTTTCTTGTGCCCCTGTGAATGCGCTAATATTTCACTTGTCTGTCTCCTACTAGATTAGCATTTACAGGGGATTGAGACCTCTCTCTTCTGTTGCTTATACAGAGCACCGTGAGCCAGCCTGGGCAGATTGTTTTTAATTGAAACATTTGCATGCTGACCAGTAAATTGTGCTCTTATGTCCAGAATGCCTATTGCTCTCACTCTTTTCCATGAATTTTATAGTTTTGAAGGAAGAGGTTGGATTTGGAAAATTTCTGCGGTTTTTATTTTGATTGCTTTTGCTTTGTTTTACCAAAGCCCTCATGAAACAATGAAATGGACTCATATTGTATTGCTCAGCCTGTTAAGATCTGAGGTTAAAATTGGTAGTGGGATTAGGCTTCAAATCTTAGAAGAGGCAGACAAATCCGAGCCTTGAATTTTTACCTTTTACATGAAAAGAGGCAGCATGATTTCTTAGCAGCAGGGTAAGAGGAATTACAGATAATACCTCAAGGTGTTCGTTGGAAAGATAGTGTATGACTTAATGGACCAAGTGCTGGAAGATGAGCAGAAAGTCTGGATCCTACTTCTGTCCATTTTATTTGAGAGAGAGTGTGAGTGTGAGAGAGCGCACGAGCAGGGGGAGCTGCAAGAGGGAGAGGGAGAAGCAGACTCCCCGCTGAGCAGGGAGCCCGCCGCGGGGCTCGATCCCAGGACCCCGAGATCATGACCTGAGCCGAAGGCAGACGCTTAACTAACTGAGCCACCCAGGCGCCCCTGTCCTTCATTTTCTTAGTTTAATAAACACAAAACACACCGTCCTCCCTTCCTGCCTTCCTCCTCTGCTCTCCATGCCTCGCTCAGGTGTCCACTTTCTTTGAAGTGCCATAGTTCTTTTAGGACCCATTTGCCAATGAGTGAGCTAAAACGGAAGGATTAGGTGGCAGTGTGCAGGTCACGCCACTTTGGCATTTCACTGTAGAATGGCCCCGTTTATCACCTTCTTCTTATTTTGCCCATGACCTGCATTCTCCTCCACATTACCTTGAGCAAATCCTCTCTAGCTCTGTGTGTCCCAGCAGCTCGTATAGAACAGGGATCACTGTTGCCTCGTAACTGGTGTGCGGGAGTCTGGGGAGAGCCCCCTGGTCACTCTGCTCACCTGGCAGTTCTCCCGTGTTTGGAGGCAGAAGTCATGAGGGTGGATTTGTGGTGTGTGTCCCCTGCTCTCTGCTGGGGTGAGACCCTTACTATCGGTGTCCTTCTGACCCCCAGTAAGCTTCCCTGTCACCTACAGCCTGTCACTGAACCCCCTCCATCTGTGTTTCCCATTCTCCCTTCCCAGGGAGGGAGCTGGATAGGAACGAGAACCCCTGTTGTGGAAAGGATAATGGACGGAGAAAGGCTAGCGTTGGCAAGCAGCGGCGTCAGAAACTCCTAAGTGGTAGAAACCGTATAGGTTTGGGTGTTTTGAAAAGACAGGGTTTATTCCTTTTTTAGAATAGTTTGTTTGTTTTTAAGGGAGGGAAGGAGAGAGAGGAGAGGTCGGGCAGAGGGAGAGGGAGGGAGAGAATCCCAAGCATACTCTGCGCTGAGCACGGAGCCTGATGCGGGGCTCGATCTCATGACTCTGAGATCACGACCTGAGCTGAAATCAAGAGTCGGGTGCTTAACTGACTGAGCCACCCAGGCGCCTCAATACAGGATTTACCTCTCTGGGGCTCTCTCTGCTTTGTCTCCAAGGGAGGCTGCCTGGCCGCTGGTGGTTGGGGCACCGTGGGTTGCGGGGAGAGGGGCAGGATGTGCTGGTCGGCGGTGTCATGAGCACTCCATCTCTCCCAAGTGAGAGGCTGTCTAAGGGTCCACTTCAGAGGACTGGCTTTTGTGGGACCCTGGTCTCGGGCCTGCCTCTCCACCAGGACAGCTGACCCACCCTAGAGAGGCCTGTACCTGAAATGCCCTTCTTTTCCGCATTCTTTGTCCCAAACCTGCGCCAAGAATACAAGATCGTTTTCCAGCTTCCTTCCAGCAGAGCCTAACTTTGTTAAAAGAGCCTTTGTTTAAAGAAGATTTGGTAATTGAGCTCTTGCTCTCTCTGAATGCCTGAGTGTTTGGTCTGTGTGGAAATGGCACCAGCAGAGAAAGCTTTTCTTTTGGGCCACACCTTCGGGTTAAAGAAGGGCGACCATATAATCTGTCAACTAAACAGGGACACTTTTGTTTGCAACAAATGCTATGTCAAATGTGGGAGGTGAGGACGTAGGATGTATATGGAGACCGGTCACCCCAGGTAAAAGACCACCCCACTTGATGAACTATGGCGCGGGGGGGGGATGCTATTTGATTTTTTTTTTCCCCTAAAGCTGAGGAAAAGAAAATCTTAACTCTTAAAACAAAAGCATACCACCTGTAAAATGCCAATATGACACTCAAAAGGAAGTAAAACCATGTTGAAAACGTGGCATACGTGGGGTACCTGCTTCCATTTTGGAAATGGGTCCGTTGTCTTTGTGAGGTAAAGTGTGATGTGGGGGAATCAAGGAGGCCCCTTTCCCCAGAAAGTCCTCTTGCCCCCTCTTCACAGTCCCAATCTCCTGTTGAGGTGTAGGATTTGAGTCCACTGGTAACAGGCTCTGGCCACTCTCTCTGGTCTGGTCTGCCCCCCCCCCCCCAGCACCACTCCTTTTGTCCAGACTGATCAGGTTGGGCTGCTCTTTCTAACGGTAGGTTACTGCTCTACCTGAGTGACAAACATTGAGCCCCTGGGCGGGCCATTGGGACTAGATGACGGTCAGGGTCTCTCTAGAAGCTGAAATGTGATCGCTGCATACTTTTTTTTAAAAAGCAGACTTAAAGAACTGCCCATTGTATTTGAGCTGACCCATGTCCTTAGAATTGTAAGTGAATATCATGAAGTAAATCGATTTTGAATAGATTTTGCCAAGTAAGATCTTAGTTTGTGGTTTTGTTTTGTTTTGTTTTTTTTAAACTTAGAATACCTTTCAGTTTCAAACTGTATTCTTTAGGTAAACCTCTATCTCAGGACCTCTAACTTTTTGTCATAGGCTTAAGTAGTAACTGAATAGGGTCCTTTTTTTTTTTTTTTAAGATTTTATTTATTTATTCATGAGAGAGAGGGGGGCAGAGGGAGAAGCAGGCTCCCAAGGAGCAGGGAGCCTGATGCGGGACTCGATCCCAGGACCCTGGGATCATGACCTGAGCTGAAGGCAGACGCTTAACCATCTGAGCCACCCAGGCGCCCAACAGGGTCCTTTTAATACAAGTTTTAGCTCTACCTTCCCGCCTTTTCCGCCTGAATCGTGATCGGTCATTTGCGGTTTTTTTGCGGTTACTTAGAATCATCTGAGACCATAAAGCTGCTCCTTAAAATTGAGCAAGAGTGGCTAAGACAACTAGAATTTCATGCTTTCATACAGAAGATTTCAGGACTCTCATTTCACACTTGCTTCTGTGGATTTTGTGTGTGGAACTATTAGCATTAAGTTACACCTGTTTGGTTGCTGACCTTTTTTTTTTTTTTGGGACAAGCGGTGATTTGAAATGCAGAGCACACACACACATCGAGGGCATCGGAGGGATGTGGCAAGAAATCCTCGTGTGGGCTGGTGACCGGGAGTTAGTGCCCCAGCGAGATGGCCCCACGGCCCCGCCTCGCCTCCATCCCATTATCTAGATTGCAGTTGTTAACATTTTTCTGCATTGGCTTCGTTATCTTTTTTTTCTTTTCTTACTGCAGTATTCCACAGTGAATTATAGACATCATGACACCCAGCCCCTAAGTACTTCAGCCTGCATCTCGATAAGACGGCGTATTCCTTTATAACCACAATACAGTTTTCACGAAGTTAACAATAATTGCCTCATGAACTCTCACCTGGTCCATTACCTGACTCCCCTGAACCGTGCCTATGATGCCTTTTATAACTGGGCCGTTTAGAGCAGAATTCAGTTGAGAATCATGTATTGCATTTACTTTTGGTGGTTCTCTTAAACTCCTGTTAATCTAGAATCATCCCCCGCCCCCTTTCCCCCTTTAAATGACCTGGAATGGTCATTCAGTTGTTACTTGCTGTATCATTTATTGTGCTCTTTCTCCTCCTGGGTTTCCTGTCTGGTAGAAGTTGCATCTAAAGGCTTGATCAGTGGCACCTGGGTGGCTCATTTAAGCGTCCCAACTCTTGTTTCTGCTCAGGTCATGATCTCAAGGTCGTACGATTGAGCCCCTGCATCGGGTTCTGCGCTCAGCGCTGAGTCTACTTGAGAGCCTCTCTCCCTCGCCCTGTATCCCTCCCGCGTATGCACGTTCTCTCTGTCCCTCTCTAAAATAAATAAATCTTATAAAAAAAAAAAAAGACTTGATCAAATTCAGTTTCAACATTGGGGACAGGAATGGGGATGCTGTTTGCTCAGGTGGAACATAATGTCTGGGTGTCCTGCAACCAACGGTGCTAAAACAAGATGGATCCCAGCTTTAATGTGGGGATGGTCTGTTCCATCCACGGTCCTGACTTTTCCCCCAGGTGACCAGTAGGAAATGGGTGAGGCAATATTTTGGCCACACACTGTACACAAGTAAATTTTAGCTATTAACTCACTTTGTCTCCAAATAGGATTTTTTTTTTTTGCCATTTTTTGAAAACCTTGCATAGCATAAGTTTACCCAATTGGGAAACCTTGAGGCTATACATGCCTTGAGAGTCCCCTTGATGTAAGCCCTTCTAGGATGTCATTAGGCCAGAGTTTGCAAACTGTCGGTCCCTGTGGACTAGACTGAGCTCACAGGTGTGCGTATTTGGCCCATGGAAAACTAAAACAAAGAAAAATCCTGAGCCAACACTTGGGAGATTTCATATTAAAAATCCATTATTTCCAGGCTTCTGGAAAATCTTGGCAATCTAGACACCCAAGGTCACGGAGTTGGAGGTGTCTCCTGGATGCATTCGTTAGGTGGGGCCATGACCTCTTGGCCGCCAAGAAACCCACGTCTCCCGTCCTATTCTGTGCAGCCAACCTCCTCTGCTGACATAGCCCTGAGCCCCATAACCCTGAGCCCCTGGAGGGACAGACTGTGTTTGGTTTTGACCCCTGTACAGGGGGTCTTTAACCTAGAGAGTGGAGTCTCCCCCCACCCACAGTACCTGGACCTCCTTAGGTGGGTGCGGAGCACCTTACGCTCAGCTGAGATGGTGTTTGTGACATGCAGGCGCTTGCAAGTCAGCCTCCCCTCTGCCAGGCCTCAGCTATCTGGGGCATTGCTGCAGAATCACAACATCACTAACGGCCTCCGGGCTGAAAAGTATTTGTCTTAAAATTCCTGCCCCTAAGAGCTCATACAGTTACTCATGTGAGCGCCCCAGAGAACCGCACTGTCAGACGATTTATTCTAGCTGTGCCTGCCCCCACCCCTCCCCACCCCCGGTAGGACTTTCAAGGGTCTGTTGTCCTCCTCCCGAACGGAAACCTCTTACTCTGTAAAAAAGCACACCACCCTATCTGTGTCCGTGTTTCCTTCCTGGTCTTTGAATGCACGAGTCTATGCCACGTCCTTAGAAATCTGTCCATCATGGCTTTGCACACCGCTCAGGCCACGTGGCTTCCCAGAGGGAAACAACTAGAAGTGGCAGATGGGGTCAGTGTGTAGGGCCAGCGTGTTTCTATTCTGCATCAGGCCCCCGGGCTTGCTGTAGTACCGTTAGTGTCCTCACGCTACTTAGAATGCTCTCGAGTCACTGAAAAAGCTCTGCTGTGCCGGGTCCATCTGATAATCTGTAAAACTAGCTATGTGAACTGGCCTTTGAGTCATCCCAGTTTTGGTAATGAAGGCGTGAACGAGACAGGCCACACTTAAATGCCATTCTCTGATGTTAAGGTGAATCCCTCATTCAGAATCTTCGGCTTGGCCGTCACTCTCTTTTTTTATAAATTTATTTATTTATTTTTTAAAAGATTTTATTTATTTGACAGAGAGAAAGTGAGCGAGGGAACACAAGCAGGGGGAGCGGGAGAGGGAGAAGCAGGCTTCCTGCGGGGCAGGGAGCCCGATGCGGGGCTCGATCCCAGGACCCTGGGATCATGACCTGAGCCGAAGGCAGATGCCCAACGACTGAGCCAGCCAGGCGCCCTTGGCCTCCACTCTTGATGCATGAACATGTGGGCATCATCAGAGAAGCCTCTGCTCGGCCACGTGGTCCGACAGAGAGTGGAGGGGGTAATGGGAGGACGTCTTGCCCTCATTGTGTTCAGAGTCTATCTAGAACAATGTTCTCTGGTCACTGAGTCTGTAAGGCAGAGAATTGGATGGGTCTCAGGAAGAAGAGGGGCACCGGCATCGTAGATGCGCAATAAATTTTGGTCATCGGGTCAGAGTGGGGGCCCGAGCGAATGGAAAGATTAAAGCTACTTGAGCCATGGGCACTATTTTAATCATGTAATGTAATTACAGAGGGCACCTCTGGGCATTGGTGGAGAGTGGATGTCTGTGGACATGGGGGGTGGGCTCCCCCTCCCGGCTGCCCCCCCTTCCTCTCCCTCATTCCTCAGCTGCGGGTCTTTGCCTGGAGGCCGCCCCCCCGTCCTCCCCCACTCCCCGGCCCACATCCCAGTACCTTCAGTCTTGCTTTATCCCAAAGCATTCTGTACTTGTCTCACCATCTTCCTTTTTGGGGGGAGGTTGGGAAAGAGTGTAAGAAGCTCAAGTATAAGCAAGGAGGTGTGCCAACTGGAGAAGAGTCAGAAACGAAAGCATTTCTAAATGTGTAAGACAATGAAGACAATATTTATCTTACAAAAGTTGAACTTAACAACCAAGCCTGCAGAAGAAACACAGCCAGAAGACACCGTGTGGAGGGAGGTCCAGCGTTGGGACGGCCGGGGGTCTCCGCTTCCATCCCCTCACCAGAGGAGGAGGGGGAGGTTTCTCAGTTAGTGGTTCCCCTGTTGTTAGGGGGTGAAGGTGGCTCGCCAGCCCATTCTCAGTGGCCAGGCCTCTGAGAGGCCTTGGGAATACTGCTGTCTGGGACCACGATGCATCAGCGTTGACAGACATGCTCTTATTGAAGGTGAAAATATCCTGGTATTATACCTAAAAGTTACCCTTTTAAAAAGGGGTACATATCTCTGGAATTCCAAGATGTTAGATTTCTCAGATACAAATCTATGTTACAGTATTTCATCTTCTAAGAAACATTGTCATTAGATTCCATACAATTACTTCTACTTTAGGGTTTATATTTGGGGGAGGGACCTGGAAGATAAAATTTTAAGATGGCTTATAAGTGTAAGTGAGCTGGCAGGTTCTTAAGTGGGAAATAGAGCCTCCTCTGAGTGCTGTCAGTGGTTATCCAAATTGGGGGCCCGCACACTTTTTTTCTTCGAAGGGCCAGATAGTAGATCTTGGGCTCAGCAGGACTTAGGGTCTCCAAGAAAGCTCAGAAGCAGCCAGGACAGAATCCAGTGGGTGCGTCTGTGTGCCGGTGGCCCACGGGCCCTAAGCTGCCAGCCCCTGAGAGTATTCTCTACTGATTCTCTACAACGTACATATTTAGAACTGGGAGTGCCAGTGTTATTTGGTCATGATTTTCAGATTAAACTGTTACTTGGTTAGTCAACGACAGGAATTGTTGGTTAGTCAATGACAGACAGGAATTGAGCCAGTATTGACTTTTTGGGCGTGGAGGAATGGGGTTTCTAGATATTGCAGGAACGTTTTTTTCTTTCCTCTCTCCAAGGGCAGCATGCTTACAATATAACTTCTGGAACTTCTTATTTATTTTTTTATTTTTAAATAATTTTTAAAGCTTTTATTTATTTATTTGAGAAAGAGAGCGCACAAGCAGGCGGAGGGGCAGAGGAGAGGGAGAGGCTGGGGCTCGATCCCGGGACCCTGAGATCACGACTTGAGCCAAGGGCAGACGCTTAACTGACTGAGGCCCCCAGGCGCCCCATTTATGGAACTTTTAGATCGGCACTGTGGATTTTGAAGTCTACGAATGAATACAACTGTCAAATTGTTTCTGTCCTAGAGGAAATGATTCTCACTGCTTTGTCTATAAATACATGAATGATAAAGTTGAATTTATACATGTACAAGCAGATGTGCAGACCCATAATTTAGTGTACTGTAATTAAACTACAGCCTGTTTTCTCCACTGAATATTTTTTAGACTTAGGACCTTAGGGCAAGTAATGTTTAATAAGGAGTCTGCAATGTGTGGCTCCTCAGTAAATTATTAAAAGAACTGGCATTTCTACTGTATAATATCAACACAAGTGATATAAAATATACCTTGCCTCTTTTTCTTTAAGAGAGAGAGAGAGAGAGCACGAGAGGGAAGAGGGTCCGAGGGAGAAGCAGACTCCCCGCTGAGCAGGGAGCCCGATGTGGGACTCGATCCTGGGACTCCAGGATCATGACCTGAGCCGAAGGCAGTCGCTTAACCAACTGAGCCACCCAGGCGCCCTATACCTTCCTTGCCTCTTAATGAGTGTGTGCTCACCTTCCCTCTGGCAGTCTGAGAGCAATGGGTAGTAAAAGTGCTGTAAGGAGTGTTTGCATTTCTTCCTTCCTTGTTCAAGGTGCACTATTGTGCTTCCCCTTTTGAAGAACTGATGATTGTTTCAAGTCTCTGTTATTTTTAGATGCTTGAAATTAAGCATTCATGGTAGGAAAACAGAAAAGCGTTTGAAAGAAATGCTATGTTTCACGTTTGGGGGCAACTGGTTGGGAAATCAAAAATGGGT
This sequence comes from Callorhinus ursinus, assembly GCF_003265705.2. Classification (NCBI taxonomy): domain Eukaryota; kingdom Metazoa; phylum Chordata; class Mammalia; order Carnivora; family Otariidae; genus Callorhinus; species Callorhinus ursinus. The sequence goes on along the minus strand of NW_027397073.1, from coordinate 16,695,487 downwards.
GAATCTTTACAAAACTTGATCCTTGTTTCTTTTTTCTTTTTGTTTTTGCTAGTGAGAAAATGATAGTGTTGGTTATATATTCTCTGCCTCTGACTTGTAAACTCTTGGGAGTTCATTGTGAACAGTGGCTTTAATTTTGTTGAAGTGATTTTAAATGTTATCTAGACAGTCTGGAGAGTAGAAAGGAAATTTGCAAATTCCTTTCTTCCAGAATGAGTTATGGGCTCCCCGTAGTGTGATTTCGTTTTCTCTGTTATTAAATATATAGTCAGACCATCTTGAGATTTGAATGACTAGTGAGACCATATAACTCAGGATCTTTGGTTTGTTCTTACACTGTTTCTTGGTGTGGAATGTCAAAGTATTTGAAACTGTTCTTTTTCTGGAATGATCTGTCTTCGCTGGTGGCTGCAGCGACTATTGAGGCATCTGAGCTGGACACCTGGGAGTTGACCTTGGCGCTCATCCCTCCTTCCCACCCACCAGCCTGGTCTCCGTGTTTGTGTAGAGGACTTCCCAGATGCTGTTCACATCTGCGCCCCCCCTCCCCGAAGCAGAATTCTCTCCAGCATAGACCGATTTCACTCCTGGCAGAACCCTTAATGATCGGATCAGTTGTTTCTGTGGATTAAGGTCCCAGCCCCTTACTCTTGACAACAGCGTCCTCTCTGCACCCTCCAGGGCGTCTCTCTTGGCCTTGACCTTCCTAGGCAGCCACACTCAATGCTGCGGTTGCCTTCAGAGACCACACTCTGCCTCCTGTGCCTTCCTGTTCTGCACAGCTGCCTTGTTCTTGTCCTTCATGCCTGCACCCCCCAACCCCCCACCCCATGAGATCACCCCTAGGCAGCTTTCCCTGTCTCTGCCCACTTTACTCAGGTCTGGTGGCACTTGGCTTTGTTTGCTCACCCCTGTGCAGCTGCGTGTGGGCACACTGAGGTATGGCGTTGGGACTTTTCCTCTGCGCCCTGCTGTGGTCCCACATTGGCCCAGGGCCACCAAATCCATAACTGCCATCACCCCCCCCCACCGCCGCCCATGCACTCGGCAAACTTGCATATTCCTCTCAGCCCCTTGGCGCCCTTCCTGCCACTAGGCTGAGTTTCTTTCTCCTGCTTTTGTGCTCTCCCAGTGATTTATACATGCTCATATTTTCCTTACTGTCTCATTTCATAATTTCTTACTTATTTTATTCTGTATCTTTAAGACCCTCATTCTTATGCAGATTATCAATTTTAATAATACAAAAATTCTCGACTAACACATGCATTATTTCCAGCTCCTTCCTGCTTTGGAATTGCTACAAATGCAAAAACTTTAAGGAATACCTCACCATTAACTCCTCTGTCCATGGGAAGCTCACTGGAGGAGAGGAATTGTGAGCGTTCCTGACCATGAAGGCTTCATGGATGGCTCTTGATGCCTGGCGGAGGACATGTATTGGGGAGTTATAGCTCCCTCTGGCGGCCATATCATCATGTGCCTTTTCATTCTAGACTGTAAAAATGGTATTCAGATCTAATAAACCTTTTTAAATTTATTATTTTTTTAAGATTTTATTTTTATATATATATTTGGCAGAGAGAGACAGTGAGAGAGGGAACACAAGCAGGGGGAGTGGGAGAGGGAGAAGCAGGCTTCCCGCCGAGCAGGGAGCCCAATGTGGGTGGGGCTCGATCCCAGGACCCTGGGACCATGACCTGAGCCGAAGGCAGACGCTTAAGGACTGAGCCACCCAGGTGCCCCTAATAATGTTTTTTAAATTTAATTTTCTGATTTTTAAAATTAGCTCAGATCTTTGCTTTAGCAGGTATTTAAGTCATTCTCAAATAGTGACATTTACACACAGGAGAAAGAATGATTTTACTTTAAGCAGTTCCTACTTTTTACATAGTTGGTTTTAAAAGTAAACAATAAGTGGCATCAACTTTATTTCCCCCTTTTTCTTTTCCTTTCTTTGCCCAGTAATTTCCTAAACTTGTAGCATCATCAAAATGCCATAGACTACAAAAGAATAAATAACTGATACTGGGAAGGAATGAAATTCTTCAAATGAGGGGTACCTCATATTCAGTATGGAATAGACAGCATTCATAGACAAAATGAATTATAATGTGTTTTTAGCCTCACACTTTGATAGATCAGAACTTAAGCACTCTGTTTTCTTAAAGGAATTTCCAGGCTGACATTGTTAATATAGAAAAGTAATTATAAACAGTACCTATATCCATGCTAATTATGGCAAACAGGTATGGATTATCTCAAAAATTTCATATTTGGCTTTGGAATTAAAAAAACTTTTGCATATCATTCTAAGGTGGTTTAGAAGTTTTTACCACTACAGAGAAGTTAATGGAGCAATTCATGACATGAAAAACTACAGAAAAGACGAGAGGTTTAGAAAATGTTTTTTCTCATGTTTTCTCGTCCCTGTAGCTAAATTTGTAACGATGCATGTAGATGGTATTACTTTTCATATTGTTACCCCTCGAAAAACAGTAGCAGCACTTAAAAATTTTTTTTACATGTAAGATTGGCTAATTTTCTCTCAGGTATGCTTGGGGGTTTTTGTTTTTGTTTTGATAAAATTCTTTCCGGTGCAGGGGAAGGAGTCATTAAGTTGTCTTTGGGAGAGTCTGCCTAGGTGGGTATGTTACAGCAAAGGACTTATTTAGACAGAGTCAGGGTGATTCAAACACCCACAGAGGAAAATGGTATAGATCATTTATCTACTCATTTTGCAATAATGTTCTTCTCTCCCTTGGCCATTTCTTAACGTCTGCAAATACTGCCAAAAAACAAAAACCGGAAGAAAGCCATGAATGTTTTCAGTGGGACAGAAGAAATATTTCGAGAGCCACCAGAGAGAAATATTAGGGATAAAAGTGTCGGTGTGAGCAGATACTAAAATAGTTTATTTTCTTTTCAGTTGAAGACATTGAGATTCATTCTCAGAGCTGTTAGGACTGTTTTCATGAGATAGTGTTTTCATGTGATAGCCCCTGATAATGCTAAAACCTTATACAAATACAAGGCCCTACTGTTATGTCTAGGCACCTTCCCCTGGGGGAGAAAAAAAAAAAAGCCAACCTCCAAAGCAGGCAGGTGAATGAACAAAGAATCCTAAGACCATCTCAGCTGAGAAGAAAATGGAACTTAAATGGAACGGTACTTCTTCACCTCCTTATGGGTTGGAGAGCCTGAGAAACATGATGGCGACCTCACAGGTTGCAGAGAAAGGGGGTCGGCAGTGGGGAATGTGTTCACCACATGGTCATGACAGAGGACATTTTCGTCACCTCAGCCTCCAGCCCTCTGGGCAGCTTTCCCTCAGGCCTTTCTCTTGCTACATTGTATCCCCTTGGGCCTTTGTGGAGAATCTGAGGCTTGATTTGCAGAGTAGACTAAGAAGAGAGTGTCCCTAATAACAGTGAGGAATGGCAAAGAAATGTGGCTGGGCCTGATGAAGTCATAAATATTGTCAGGGCCTCAAATTGGGTTGCAGTACCCATCCATACCAAAGAAAACAGTTTTGAGTGTCCATTGGAGAGAGATGGAGCGTGTTCCTTCTTCTCCCCAAAAAGGAAACCCAGCAGTGCTCATGGGCAGCACATCATAGTTTCCTAGTATAATAATGAGAAAGGACCATGTGAGTGTTTTTATTTACTTATAAATTTGCATGTTGGTGTGATCTGGAAAAAGATGGGTGTTTGTGGTGGAAATCTCAGCAAACCTGTAAGAGGCAGGGATTAAAAGCCTGTCTTGCTTGGTCTTCCACCCCGGGCCTGCTGTAACAGACGCTATGAGCTTTCCTGCCCTTGGTGAAAACCAGAAGCCTTCTAGGATGGTTGTGAATATGCAGCTGAGGCCTTGCTGGAGGTGTTCACAGGGTCATCTCAGGGGCTAGTGAGGTCCATGGGGTGGTGGCTCAAGAAGTTTCCAGAAGGAGCTGGGTCAGTTTTTAAAGTTTCTCTGAAGGAGTAGCGTAGTATATTCCAGAAATGTTTTTCATGGAGTCTCGTTTTTTGGGTACAAGAAGGTATTGTTTTGCTAAGCCCTGCTTACCTTTCTCCCGAAGCAGCATGGCAACGCTGCCAGGGAGACAGGGTCGTGTGCCGTGTTTGCTTGTGGTTTATGTAGCCCCAGGGATGCCGATTAGTGATGGTCCCCGACGATGGCCCTTGTTGTTCTCAAGGCACTTGTATTAGAGGTCAGTGTGGGGGTGCAGTTCAGCAGAGAGCACAGGTTTGGCTAGATGCTACTGGAAAGGCAGGGAGGCCTTGACTGTGCTAGGACCCGGGGGCACGGTGACACGCATCGGTGGCCCAGGTTAGTGACAGCTAAACATACTGTGATAATTCATCTCACCAGTAAGAAAAGAAATCGCAATTAACCCAGTGAAATACCATTTGCAAATACCATGTTGCCAAAAATTAAAATTTTAACAACACATGGAGTCAGTAAGTAATCCTGTAATGTAATAACACGTATGGTGATAGATGGAAGCCCCGAGACATGGATGGAGGTGTTGAATCACTGTATGAGACACCTGAAACTAACATAACACCGCGTGTCAACTCTACTGCAATTTAAGAAACATTTAATAGCGCAATATGTTGGCAGGAGTGTGAGGAAATGGCTAGCTTTGAACTGTTGGAGGAGGTGTAAGTGGTGGAGCCTCGAGCAGTTTGGGAATACTTAATCAGAATGTTTATCCGAAGGCTGTTGCCCTGAGACCAGCCTTCCCAATTCTGTCCGTGTATCTAGCAGATGCACGTGCGCATGTGTGAAGTGAAAGGTGTACAGAACCACACATTCCCTCCTGAGGCAGTCAGAAAACAGGAGGAATAACAGAAATGCTCATCACACCCGCAGGATCCTGTGTTGGGCCTGCAACACTGGTCTGCTACCCCACCTTCCCTCGGCTGCTTTTTCTGCTGGTTGTATTCTCAGCGGGTTTTCATTCCCAGCAGAGAGAAGAGGACGGCTCCGGCAGCCTTTGGGGCTTGCCTTCTATTGGGTCACCCCTGACCTGGGAGCAGGGGAATGGAATGTCCCATATGTTGACTGATAGTGGAGTAACTCTCTCATTTATATGAAAAACACAGGCTCGGGCTGTATGACTCACAGCCCCTCCCGCCTTCCTTTCTACGGTACGGGTACGTTCCCCAGGGGATCTTTATCCCTTGTTATGGCCATTTTACAGATGAAGCAGCAGAGTCTGAGACCTACTGTAATTTCGTATGTGGTAATCAAATCATAGTCCTCACATCCATCCTAGGAGGTAGACAGGATTGGCATTTTCCAAGTGAGGAACACTGTGGGTCGGAAAGGTTCAGTGCTTTGTCTGAAGTCAGGGCAGGTAAGTGGCAGGAGCCACGGTGTTGGCAGAAACCCTGTCCCCCCTGCCTGTGAAGCTCCTTGAGGTTCAGCTGGGCTGGGGTGAGGCCTGGGCTGCGGTGTTTACAGCCCCCCTGCCAGGTGACTGCACCGAGCAGTTCGCACCACCAGAAAATGATGAAGTTCAGTAGGGATTTTGACGTGATAAAAGATTCTGATTCCTGGTGCTTTACTTCCAGGCTGAGAGTTCTCTTTCACACTGCCAGGCCTGTCTTCATGCGAGAAACTGATTTCTGACACAAGCTTGGAAAGGATGGAAGCAGCAGGCAGTGGCTGGGACCCCCACGTAGGAAAGATGGGCACAGTGCCTCGAGGGTTCTAGAAAGCACTCCATTCCCTGTCTCTGGCTGGGGGTCCTCACTGGTCAGCAGTTGTTGGCTTTCCATGAGATGGCTCTAGAGGGACCTGGGGAACAGAGAGGAACTTCGGATGACTGGTTTGGGTTTGTTCTCACCTTCGAGCATTGGCTTTCTGGCCCCAGAAAAGTTGCTCAACCAGATTGGGGAGGTGGGGGGTGGGGGCAGGAGCGAAACTTCTGGGCAGAAATCACAAGTAGAGAGATGCACAAGCAGTGGGGGCCAGAGAAGAAGAAGGGTTAGGAAGGAAAAACCCATCTTTTCGTCTTTTCTTAGGGTTCTTGTAAATCAGAAGAGTTATAAGGAAGAAATTAAAAATTTAAAAACGATGTGATAAAGATTTGAGTTCAGTACGCTTTGTTACATATGAACATTTTATCTAATATTTTTTATGGTAGATAAATGCACAGAAAGTAGGACCCCCTTTTGTTTTCCTTCCCACGTCATGAGATTTTTGTGTTCTCTTAAGTACATTTTAAGATTAATTATGAAAATCAAATTGCCAAACACTTGAGATAGAAATGTATGTTAGTGATATTCAGAGATGATTAAAGGCTGTTTCCTCTTCTCATGGAAAAAAAAAGGCAGACAGAACTTCTATTCTGGAAGCCAATATGGAAGCCACATTAACACATCGGAAAGCCCTCACTCCCTGCCCCTCACCCTGGGATTCCTTTGTCTATGGTCTGAGCTCATGGCAGAGAGAATATGAAGGGGCTGATCCTTCAGGGCAGCAACGTTGCTCTGCCTTCTAGAGACTCAGGTGTGTGTGTGAGGCCTGCTTTATCTCTTGGGTGCATCTTTGTTGCTCCCATTTAATCCAGAGAGAGCAGCATCGTAGGGATTTGAGAGGTCTTCTGAGGGATAAAAGAAGGGCCCGTGGAGATGAGTAAGTTGGTGTTCAAAACAGAAAGAGTAGGGCAAAGAGGCATTCGCTGAGGGCATGTTGTCCAGCAAAAGCTGTGCCCCGCATCCCATGTGCAGGTTAACCCACGGGGCGTACAGTCTCTCCCTCTCCTCAGGCAGGTCGTCACTAACCTACTGGGGAAACACACAGGACTTCAGAGCTCAGAGCCCCTGGAACCAGTGGTGCTCAAGCCGGGCTGTACATCAGAATCACACTGGGGGCCCGGAGTTGCAGAGAGAGGCCGGGTTAGGGCTTTTGCCTCCCATCTGCGGCCTGGTGTGGGTTCCAGTGACCCAGGGGACTCACTGACTTTGGCCACAGAGCCCTCTCCGGCACAGCGTTGCTCAGGTCCTGCAGTCTTGACATTCCCAGCAACATCACACTTCTGGACAGGGCGCTGGATAAGCCTACTGGTCTTCAGCACCTAGTTTTGAATAATGGAAGTTGAGTTAATGCCTACTTATGTCTGTACGATGGATAGTAATCTGTATTATTGCACAACTAATCTGTACTTGTTATTAATCTCTGTTTATTGTTAGTATTGCAGGGGGCTTCATTCATTCATTGTCTTTCTAATGAAAACAGTTGCATGGTCTAATATTCTTCCTGCCCGTCTGTGAGGCCAGAGAACTAGAAGCCCGGAGTTATTTCTCTGCACTGCTCTCCTGCGTCTGAAACCAAGCCTTGACCTTCTCTCCCAGTCCCCTTTGTGCTACAGCAGGGATGGGAACAAAAGACTTCTCTTTCACCTGTCCAGGGGCGCCAGGCAAAAGCAAAGGAATCCCTCGCCAGGCTTTGCAGTTCCCCAACAGCTCAGCTCAGAAAGCCTTTATTCTCCTCTGATATTTACTCAACACCTGACACCTCCTGGGAATCTTTAAAATTGTTCTCGAAAGAAACCATTCTGCTGCGAGTACCTATTTTTAGACTTTATAAAGCCTTTCTCTCTATCTGCCTAGCCTGCTGTTTGAAAGACACCAGGATCTTTTGTCTTTAAAAGTTCAGCACCCTCTGGCTCGTTCCCCACCCGAACTCCCCCCAAGCCCTGGAATGCTCTGGGGGTACATCTCTCTCTTCTTTCTGACCAAAACCAAAACCACAGGTTTGACCTTTACACCAGGGTTGTTGAAATTATACAACCCAAGCGTTGGGGGGGCGGCGGGGGGAGAAAGCGACTTCTAAGCAGTGAACCTTAGATGAAAGCGAGAATGAATTGGTAGGTCTTAGAACTCACGGTCTGCCCTGGGCACCTTTAGCCTGTCCGCCGGACTGGTTTGAGTTTTGGACCCTGCAGTTGGCTGGCCAAGTTCAGTACAGGTACACCTGACGGTTATGAGCTTAGGGTGGCAACAGCTACTGAGCGCGGGCACAGACTATATAAAATGGGATTGAGACGCTGATGTGGGCCTTGACCACATTCTGGTCAGCCTGCGCTAGCTCTGTGGCCAGGGGTTTTGGCTGTTTTCTTCCCCTGAATCCATAGGTTGTAACTAACGGCGAATGTGTGACTTCGAAGGCAGTGATCCTCCAGAGGGAAGCCCAAAGTCCAGGGGCAGTAGTGGATCTTCTCTCCTCTTGGCCCTTCCCTGTGTTTGTCTACCTTTGTTGTGCGCACGAAAGCTTCAGGAGGTGACTGTCAGCCTTCTATGACCCTCTCATGTAACCTCGGGGGGCATCTCAGGAACGAGAAGAACCAGAAAACCAGTTAAGCAGAGGCATGCAGGCGATATTTTGGAACAATCAGATAATGATAGAAATGTATTAAGATGACCTAAGGATGTCTGTGTGGAAATCAGGAAACCGTAATTTTCACAACCAAATGGTACCTTGTGGCATGCAAATATTCGGAGAACTGCTTACAAGCACGTAGACCTCTTTCCCCTTTTTGCGTATGGAATCTCCCCTGTAGCTGATGGGCTTCGGAGCCTTTCCTCAGGGCCACCTGAAATACTGTCTCCTGGGCCACGGTCCTCAGGAAGACAACGAATAAAGTGTTTACTAACCTACTTTGAGGTTGGCCTTTTTTTGGTCCACAGTAGGACTTCCTGAATGAAAGTTTTGATTCATGTTATTAAATTTAAAGTAGATAAATTGAATATTTCTTATGGAATTCTCCTAAAATTAAAACCCCTGGTAAAACCAACCAAGTGTTCCTTGAGGCAAAATTTTTCTAAAATTGGGAAGAAGAAGAACATAGACACATAGAAGAGCTTGAAATGGGCTCACAATAAAATGTTAACACCATTATCAGGTTGGTAGAGTTACCAGTTTTTTTCTTTTTTTCTAAATTTTCTGCAGTAGGTATATTATTGAATGTTATCAGTATACTGAAAGAAAAATGTGCGTGCCTGATGATGTAGCTAACACGCTTCAGAAGGAACTCCTAAGAAAATAGTGAGGTATGTATTGTATCCTTATACGTATATCCTAAGGATATATATGTGCGATACATGTTTTATAAAATATTTATATTTTACATATATATCCAAAGAATTAAGCTTTAATGATGAAGCTGTCAGGGAGCAAGAACATCCTGTCACCTTCAAGGTCCTGCTAGCCAGACTAAAAATCAAATTGACATAAGACAGATTAACAGGAGAAAATAAAATTGAGTAGGGTAAGTAAGGGGAATTCACACAGACATGGAAATTCCAAAGACAGTCCGGCACAACGAGGTGTATCTGTTAACTCGGAACTAAGGAGAAGGGGGTAGGGCACTGGGACTTCCAAGGGAAGGACTGCCATTCACAGCGAGATGAAAAAGAGCAAATGTTTGGTAAACACATGTTTGCTGGGCCTCTCAGAAACATTGGGACACAGAGGATTTGACCAAACAGGCCTTGCTAGGTTCCTCCCTGTGTACCAAACCTAGGTCACAGAATAATGTGGTGATCTGTGGTGATCGCTGTCTTCCTGGAGCAAGTCCTCTAATTCTTTTTAGGTAGTCGGGGAGGTAAAGAGCTTTTCCTGAATCTGTTTTGATTGTTTTTTATTTTTTATTTTTTTTTTTTAATTTTATTTATTTGACAGAGAGAGAGCAGGAGAGCACAAGCAGGGGAGAGAGGCAGAGGGAAAGGGAGACCGGGACTCAATCCCAGGACCCCGGGATCGTGACCTGAGCCAAAGGCAGTCGCTTAACCAACTGAGCCATCCAGGTGCCCCTGCTTTTTATTTTTTAAGATTTTTTAAGATTTCGTTTATTTGAGAGAGAGAGAGAGAGAGCACACAAGTGGGGGAGAGGGAGAGGGAGAGGGAGAAGCAGGCTCCCCACTGAGCAGGGAGCCCGATGTGGGGCTCAATCCCAGGACCCTGAGATTATGACCTGAGCCAAAAGCAGATGCTTAACCGACTGAGCCACCCAGGCGCCCCTTGATTGCTTTTTAACTCAAAATGATCTTCATGTCAAAGCAGTATATTTGGGGACAACCTTCCCTTTGCCCCTCCAAAGCAGTGTTTATCATAATGACAGAGTTCAAACAATCTGAAATAGTTTAATTATAAGTAGATCTCTAAAATGGAATAGTACAAAACCTTAATTAAAAATGATGCAAGTATGTGATGCAATGGAAACCTATCCAATGAAAAAGTAAGTTACAGATTGATTTGTATAATTTGTTCCCATCTTTTTGTAAGAAACCTACACAAAAACAAATATAGGCGATCTGAAAGGATAGTAACATACTGATGTGTTAATAGTGTTAGAGAAGGGGATTCCTGGGTGTTCATTTTCTTCCTTCACATGTGTATGTGTGTGTGTGTGATTTTCCTGTAAAGAATCTACATTGCTTTCATAAAGATTGGAAAAGTTTCAGTTTTAGAAAATAAAATTGCCTCTTTAGTGCCTGAGAACCTGTGATTTGAACCTCAGAATAGACCTTTTACCCCGGTGGTTTAAATCCATCTTCTTGCACCTTCAAAAGAATTAACACAATGAGGGGCGCCTGGGTGGCTCAGTCGTTAAGCATCTGCCTTCGGCTCAAGTCCTGATCCCAGGGTGCTGGGATCAAGCCCCACATCGGGCTCCCTGCTCAGTGGGGAGTCTGCTTCTCCCTCTCCCCACCCCCAATTGTGCTTGCTCTCCTGCTCACTCTCTTTCTAATAAATAAATATACAGCCTTTAAAAAAAAAATTACATTTATTTAGAACTTGGTGGACAGGCTAAGTGCTAAATTGTGTGCACAGAGGACATGTGTTGAGGGCTTCAGGAAAAGAAGATCTGGATGGGCAGGGAGAGGCCGACCCTTCCATCCCAGAAGCCCCAGTGCCAGCATGTGGTACTTGATACCTGGAAGCAAGCGAGACAGCATCTGAGTTGGGTTTTTAAGCCCGAGTTCCTAAATATGTGAGCCTGGATCGTGACACCGTAGGACAAGGGACTGTGCCTTACATACGAGTGTTTTGGGATGGAGAGTTTAAATTCGTGCTCAGGATCACAAATGATTCGCAATCCTCAGCAGTACTGACTTTGTGTCAGGTGCCCATTGATTTAACAACTAGGGAAGAGGGTGGGCACCTTCCTCTACTACTTTCCTATGAGAGACTTGCTGAGTTCAGAAAGGTGAAGATGTTAAGTTGCCTTAAATCAAGGAAAGAAGGTGGTTAATGGCATCATTAGGGTTAGTTTGCAGGTCTCCTGACTCCTGGCTTATCCAGTCTAGTGATTCATGCTAGTCCTTTGACAGTGGACTGCTCACTGTAATGGTCTTCACCGGGCTGCCCTGATGTGGTCCGGTTCATTTGTTTCCTGCCTCGTAGAACGCAAGGCTCGGGGCTTTTTGCTGGGTTAGTTTGTGGGGATGCAGCTCACAGGCACTTGCATCTGTCTTTCAGTGGAACTTAGTAACTCTCTCTTCTTGTCCAAGGTGGTGTGCCGGGAGCCAGGGAACACAGAGTTTGGGCCTCCAGGAATTTGTCATCTATTGTTGATTTGAGCTCAGTGTGGCCCTTGAACATCGGGCACTGATTTCCAGACATTTAAAAAGGAGGGGATGTGTTAACGCATGGAGTTGTCTTTCTGCCTGCTTGCTTCATTTCTTGATTGTTTTAAAGAATCAGTATTTATGTTGGATATTGTCCTGTTCCAACACAACGCAGCAGCCTGTGGGGCCTTGGGGATGTGCCTGTGACCGGTACCGAGGTTTCTGAAGTAAAGTGGCTGACAAGAGAGCAAGGCCAGTGTCGTGGGTGGTGGTGGTGGGGTATATGTGGACTGTATTTCTTGATCAAAGCTATTTTATCTCATTTTATCTTTTTGCCAGTTTGTATAAATGGAATTTAGGAAAGAGCTAATTGTAGTACTGGCGAGCTCTTAAGAGAGTGTACATTTGATTGGAAGACAACGTCCTGAAATACACCTCTTGAATTAACCTAGTACAGGCATACCTTGCTTTATTGGGCTTTACAGATACTGCTTCTTACCACAAGGTGAAGGTTTGTAGCAACCCTGCATCAAGCAAGGCTGTTGGTGTTGTTTTTCCAACAGCATTTGGTCACTGTTACGTGTCTGTCACATTTTGGTCATTCTCCCAATACTTCAGACTTGTTCATTATTATATTTATTATGGTGATCTGTGATCCATGGTTATGACTCACTGAAAGCTCAGATGATGGTTAGCACTTTTTAGCAATGAAATGTTTTTTTAAATTTTTAAAAAAGAATTTATTTGACAGAGCGCACGCACGAGAGAGAGCACGAGTGGGGGGCAGAGGCAGAGGGAGAAGCAGACTCCCCACTGAGCAGGGAGCCCGTCTCAGGGCTCGATCCCAGGACCCCAGGATCATGACCTGAGCCAAAGGCAGACGCTTAACTGACTGAGCCACCCAGGCGCCCTTCAATAAACTATTTTTAACTTAAGGTATGTGCATTGTTTTTTTTTTTTTTAATTTTACTGTGCATACATATACTACAGTATAGTGTAAACAGAACTTTTATATGCACTGAGAAACCAAAAAATCCATTTGATTCCCTTTATTTTGATACTTGCTTTACTTTGGTGGTCTGGAATGGAACCTGAAATGTCTCAGAGGTACGCCTGTAGAAAAGAAAGCTAAATTTCGGTCAGGTAGTTCATTTTATAATTGTTGCACATAGCCTACTGAGGTGATGTGGGTACAACAGGAAGGACATTTTACATAGTATGAAATCCTGGAAATTCCTACCTGTACTAGTAAGCAAAGGAGGCATCTTCGTTTATACTCTTAAGCAGCTGCTGCACATCTGGTCACCCAGGCCTTCCGCGGCTGTCTGTCAAACCTGCATGCACCGTCTTCCCTGGGTACTTGCTCAGAAATCCCCAATACTGTTTTAGAGCATATCCCAGCGACACCTCTTAAATGTGAATTTTCCAGTTTCTTCTCTGTAGACCTCACTTCTTCTGGCATATTTTTCCTGAGGTGGTCAGTCACCTGCTTTTGGGAGCCTCCTGGACCTAAATATATTCACCAGGGATCGATGAAGTCTTTGGAGGAGTGAAGTGGTTGGGAGCATTTTTTCAAATGTTACCTGATTGGCCACTCTTTGTGACCTGATTTTTCCAGCCCATTCTGTCCTCCAGCCGCACAGAACAACTCCCCTGAACCCACCCGAGTCCTGCTCACTGGCCAGGGCCCGGCTCAAAGACTGCCTCTTTTTCGTCATGTCCTGGGTCTTCAACTGGCTTCCTTCCTTGGTGAAGATGCCTGCCTCATATTTTCCAGTTGGCCCTTGGCTGTTACGTTTTGGGAACATACTGGCTCTTTGCTTCTCTTTTCTCTGTCTTGGGGACTTTATTCTTTGTAACCAAATCACCAGGTGTTGGATCGGAGACAGAAGTGAAAGGGAAGAACAGAACTTTGAACCTTCCACTTGTAATTAGTAGCCTGATCAGAAGTCTGTGGGAAAGGAGGAGGGTGGGGAAGAAGATGTGCTGGGGAAGAAAGAACAACGGCCAAACCTGTTTTCAGAAAATCAGTGAAGCAGGAATGCCAACCAGCCTCCTTTAGAAGGATGGGTTGAAGGTGGTGTGGGGCTCATGACTGCAATGTGCAAGAGCCACCACTAGATGGTGACGGCAGCTTCTTGGCCCCAGCGGGATTCTGCGAGTCCCCCTCCCATCGAAGGTCTTTCGAAGCATAGCACTGATGGGGGTTACTCATGCCACTGTTGTTCCTGTCAAAGAGTAGTATCCTAAGCAGCCCCTGAATTCCATTTTAAGAAATCATTGCCTTTTAAAAGAAAAAGACTTCTGGCTGAGTTAAGTGCCTATCTTTCCCCTCAACATTAATGACTCCTAGAAGTAAGCATGTGCATGTTCTTGGCCCCAGGAATTTGGGTCAGAAACCTCCTCTGACTTGGGCTGCAGGTTGGTATACCTTTCACGCTTTGGGCCGAGGGGCCACATGATTTAGCTTTGACCTTCAGATGCTAAAATGATGTTTACATCGGCCTCCCTAACCTGTTGGAGACATTGGTTAAAATAGAGAGTAGGAGAAACTTATCTTTTGCTATTGGATACGTGTTGGATTGGTTTTTAAATTGAGGGGAGGTCAAAGGGGGTGGCTGTGGTTGATTTAGGACAGTACTGTTAGAGCCACCAGCTTTTGGGAGGTGGGGCTCAGGCCCATTGACCTTGAATTGCTGGTTTCTGCCCCCAGGATCTCATTCCTCACGTGCTCATTCCATATAGAGGAGGGCAACTGAGCAATTATTTAAACATGAGTATCCAGAAGGATTTCTTCATTTCCTTGAATGTCCTTCCTTTCAACGTTGGCATGAACATTTAGGGGGAAATGCCATTAATTTTCAAAAAGGGACATTCCGTGTGCCTTGGGGTTTCTAAAGTCCCAGGTCCCCTCGGCTAGGCCGGGTGTGCGCACTTCTTCCTGTAAGTCAGCTGTTAACTTTCCCGTTGTTCTTTTGCGGGGGCAGTGTTGCGGGACCGTGTCTTGTGTTTTGTGTCTCTTGAATCCACAAAGTTCCTCCTATAGCCATTGGTTCTGCTGCCTCAGATGAGCGGCTTCCTCTCTTCCCCACATTTGAATTTGCTCCTGATTTGTTCGAGGCGCAGGCATCCGCAGTAGCTTCCAGCCCAGACAGGCTTCGGCACAGCACCAGCCAGTACGGCTCAAGGGTGTCTGGGGTGGGTGGCTCTCTGTGGGGCCTTACCTGGGCGGGAGCTGCTGCAGAACCCTCCCCTGGAAACACCTCCCAGGGAGTGCGGAGCCTCCCGCCCCAGGCTGCTGATCACCTGTCAACAGGAGGAACCGGCGGAGACCAGGATTTCTTCTCACTGCTGCTGTTGTTAGGGGAAACAGACAACCATCTGCATCTAGACCAGCCTCGCTCTGTCTCTCTCCCCTTTAAAAGGAGGTCTTCCTGCCCAGGATCTGGTAAGCGCCACAAAGGGTTCTGTTTTCCTTGGTTAAATCAGGAGAACATTCTCTTACAGTGGATTTGTTAGCTTTAATCAAAATTGGATCAGAATTGGGGGAATTACTTGATCTCTTTTGTGTCCGTTAAACATGTTTTGCATGCTGCAAGAATAAAAGTATATACAGTGAAACATTTTAATTACGTGTTTAACCTATGTCGTCTGGTTTGAGACCTATTTTTTTTCCTGTGCTCTGAAAAACTATTCTAGATATTGCTCTTCCGCCCCCCCACCCTTTTATGAATAAATTACTGCATTTGTCATCACTGTGTTCCTGAAATGTCAGAAATAGACACAGTGAAGGATCTGTCATGCAGAGTTTAGAAATTTGGTACAAAACTCCAGGTGACATGAGGATAGGTCTTTTATTTAAAATGTTTTCTTTTTAGACTTCATTGTTAAGTTCAATTTAAACATAGCAAATGCAGTCGGCTAGGTCATGGTGGGACAGGCGTACCTCTCTACTGTTTTAGATTTACCTCCTGGGATACAAACACCTCCCTTATTTGTTTTATAACCTTTACAGGAAATGCTTGAGGATGAGTCACATGACTCCTAACTTTAGTTTTCACTTGTGTTCACACAGATTAAATGATTTTGCTCTTCTGTGGATGGATATTCAGTTAGGAACTTTTCAGAATTGTAAACCAGGTGCCTGATCATCTTTCCCCCACATTTTCCAGTCTCCAGACATACAAATTTGTATTCCCTTATAGAGAAAATAAAACTGGCAGTTAGATTTTCTGGACTCTAAGTTAAAAGAGTACTCGTGCTAAATGTCATTAAAAATACGTATAGAGATTAATCTCCAGGAGTCCGTTGTCTGTCTGTTTCAGATTAATCTCCCTAGCAAGAATTAGTGTGGTTCTACTCCCCACCCCCCCCTTCTTTCTACTTCGGTCACAAATAATGCTTTCTGGCAAATATGTAATTGGAGGGAAATTGAATTATGTAATACTGGGATGGAAAAGCAGGGCAGTGCTTGCTCTTTTTGGGTGAGTCCCTAACAAGAAACTCTCAGGCTGCCTCCGACAAAGGATGGCGGTGGAACTGGTGATGATCTCTGAGCTGTGGAGGAGGGTGTGTGAGGGGGGAAGCCTGAGCCTGTGTAGCCGCTTGAAGCATGTCAGAAAGAACACTTGTCAGAAGTCTTCAAAACCATGGCTGTCTGTAATGTGTGAAATTGAACTTCTGACCCTGTTTGCTTGATGGCGACTTCTGGTTTTGCGTGAGAAGTGATATTGGGGCCCTGGATGTGGGAGAAAAGGCAGAGCCGCCTAATGAAGAGGGACATGTAATCCTTGTTCTGTGTGGCTCAAAACTCTGGAGTTGAAACCACCACCTTAAAAAGGAGAGGTTTCCACCAAGAAATGGAAAATTGGAGACACAAAGTCTGCACACCTTACCTGTTTATAATTCCTTACCTGTAAACTTCTTGCATGCGAGGTTACAGTTATACCTCATAAGGGATGAGGAAGAACAGAAAATAAATCTCAGAGAATTAACTGCAGCTCTGGGTGGAGAACATTCTGGAAGGAAAGAAAGAAGTGCGCCCCCCAACCCCTCGCCAGATGCCCCTCTTGGGTTCTGCTCCTTCTGTGCCATTGAGGTGCCCTTCTCCTGAAGTGACCCAGTTGCTGTGTTTGGCAACAAGAGGCTGGGACTTTATCTAAATGCATTTTTTCAGCTTGTGAACTCTCATTCTTTGCCAAGAGGCCTGAGCGCCTGGTTAATGATCTTTAATGTAAATGATCCTGTGCCATGATTAACGTTTAGCTTGGTTAGTACCACACAGGCTGAACTCCCTGGTCCTCCCCTGTGACTTATTCTGTGCCAGCCATCTGCCCACCTGTAGAAACTGGGCACAGCCAGTTCTCTTTTTATGTGTTCTCTTTCCCTGGGGGTGGCCGGGGTGTGGGGGGGTGAGTTTGGTGTGAGCCAGATGAGGTGGAACCAAAGATATTCAGGGGAAGGGAGCAGCTGCAGAGCGCTCTGTGAAGTGGAGGGCTCCAGAAATCCAGAGACCCATCTAGAGAGCCTTTGTGCTGAGCCTGCTTTAGGGAGGGCTGCTCACACTTTAGTTCAGGGGGTGGTGATGTGGGGTGAGCCCCATCTCCCAGCCCAGGTGCAGACTGCCTGGGTCTCTAAGCCACCCTGGCAACCATCTGCACTCCTCCCCTTCTTCTGAGAGGACATCCACTGGCTTCCCTTCTCGAAGGAAAGAGGCCTTGGGATGGCCTTGGGGCTACAGGTTGGATAGAGTTAGCTGTTTTCTTTTGACCTAAATATGTGGTGGTGGTGAGTTGCACACATTCACACTGAACACCTAGAAGAAGAAATAGCTTCCATAACCACGAAAATGAGGAATGTCTTTTTTTAATGATTTTTAAGAAACCGCTTTTGCAGCCAGTTAGGCACCAAACCTGCAATCTCTCAGGTTTCCCTGAAGAACTTCCTCGTCCTGTTTCACTGTTGATGATAGAAATATTCTTCTCGTGGTGCCTGGGTGACTCAGTCGGTTAAGCATCTGCCTTCGGCTCCGGCCACGATCCCAGGGTCCTGGGATCGAGCCCTGCATCGGGCTCCCTGCTCGGCGGGAAGCCTGCTTCTCCTTCTGCCCCTCCCTCTGCTTGTGTTCCCTCTCTCGCTGTGTCTTTCTCTCGCTCGTTCTCTCAAATAAATAAAACCTTAAAAAAAAAAAAAAATTCCTCTCCTCTCCACCCCCAAATTTAAGCTGAGTGACTTGTTGGAAAGCTCCGGACATTAGCCTGAGGCGTTTATGAGGCACATACTTAAATTAGCTTTCTTCTTTGCTTGGCCTTAATCTTCTTTTAGGGAATGGGGTCTGTGTTAATCGCTGGTGGCAAAATGGCCCTTGGGCAGTGCGCCCATGGTCCTCTGAGGTGGAATGTAGGTAGGGTGGGTGGCACCCAGTGGTCATGACTCGTTGGGTTTGGCTTCTTTCCCAGACCACGTTCTGCCTTGTGCTTGGTTGGTTCGGCTTCTGTGTGTAGAATCTGATGTTTACTTTGGAATCCTGGGACGGAAAGGATTGAGAATGATTTCTAACCCCAATTCCTTGATTCTGGGTCATTATCAAGTCTATACATTATGTTTAGTTAACTGTTGTAAAAAAAAAGTACTAACTCAAGAGTGGAGGGAAAAACCAAATTTTGCTTCTTTAGCCTTTTGGCTAAGATCAAGTGTAGTATCTGTTCTTACCAAATTTTGCTTCTTTAGTCATTCACGGTGATTATGTTTTCTGAGATAAATACGGGTACATATGGACCAGTTAAGGTTTTTAAAACATCGTTTAATCCACATTGAAATCTTACGTTACGATTGAAATCATATTGTGTTTATATATATCATGAATTACTTTAAGGCAGAGGTTCTCAGCCAGGGACAATCTTGCTGCTTCCCTCCCAGGGGACATTTGGCAATGTCTGGAGCCATTTTTGACTGTCCTTTTGTGGGGACAGGCCGGGGGTGCTGCTTGGTCTTTATAGTGCACGGGACAGCCCTCCAGCACAAAGAAGTGTCTAACCAAAGTGTCAGTAGTGCCAGGGCACTTGCTGTCAATAAGGGGTGAACAAAGTTTAAAAGGCCACAGAAAATCTGAACTCTCTGGGTAGCCTCTCCACGAAGGAACTAAAGCCAGTTGTTTGTTGTTGTTTTGCCAAAAGTGCTCAATTGGGCCTGGTTGAATTAACAAATTAATGGATCATGTGATACATAGCTCCATAGCTTCAAGACAATAAAATGTCTTTCTTGTAAGTTCAGATTACTTGCAGAGGGTCTTTCTTTAACGTAATTTATTTAGTAGTGACTGGATCGTTTGCTCATACCATCAGCCTGCCAGGAGGATTTCTGTTCCCCGTCAGGCAGGAGAAGCTCTCTGCTTGTGGGATCGCTCCGTGGCAGCTGGTGGGGAGACCTGGTTGTGGTCATGCCTCAGAGGCCCTCTGTGGCCGATGGCAGGATCAGGTGTCCCTGCCGCTAACCTCACTGGGCTGTTGGTGACCAAAATGAGAAGACACGGTGGCATTTTCGACGCAGAAGGGGATTTCAAGAATCAGTTTAGTCTAACACGTTCTCCTTTGAGATGGACTCGAGCCCAGAAAGGTGGGCTTCCTTTTTCTAACCATGCTGACATGGTTTCTCCCTCCCTGTTTCAGTTCTTAGGGCAATTTTTGCCTAATCACTTAATGAATTAGCTTCCATTTAATCCTGTGCTCACCTCCTCCACACTAGCTGTCATCCATGCCCTGCTCTTAGAAATCTTTCAGGTTCCCTTTTTATGCTTTCCTTTCTCAACTCCTTCATTTGCTCGAACTCATTTTGGGGATGGGGCAGTGGCTAGCGTGCCTTTGGGGCCCGGCGGTACCCACAGAAGTATGTTTCTGACTCCAGGAGCTCTTTGTTGCCCTGATTTCAGTGACACCTAAGCTTAGCATGACTGACCCAGCCTTACTATCTGAACCTGACTCCACACTGGTGTTCTTCATACCATAACTCGCTTTGCACACATGGAAATTCATGACCCATTTGACAGGTTCTCTAAAATGATGGTTATGGGAGCTATATAGATCAAGGCTGGTCTATTGAAGAGCTGACTCTTGATGGTGTTTCATCCAATATTTGCATTTTTCTGGCTTTGAGAAGTATCATTTTAGTCCTTTATCCTTGTATTTGTCATATTTGCTTAAATAGCCTTCCTGTGGTGAATTTTAAATTGTAAGAAAATCAAAATTGCATCCTGGAATAGGAAAAAGGACATTAGGGAAAAACAGGCAATCTGAATAAAGCATGGATTTCAGTTAATAATAATGTATCAACCTTGATTTATTAATTGTAACAAATGTACCATACTAATGTAAAATTTGATAATGGGGGAAACCAGATGATGTGGTATATGGGAACTCTGTGTATTATCTTTGGAATAATTCTATAAGTCTACTAAACTGTTCTTTAAAAAAGGTCTTAATTTAAACAAAAAACTATCATTTTATTAAAGGACATAGTAGTAAATGTTAGTGATTTTTTTCCCCTCCTTGAATAGGCTGCTGCGAAGTTGAATTCCTTGTTCACCTCTCAGCTTTCTGCTCAGGATAGCCATGAAGTGCCTCTTTCCAAAATGCGCCCAAATTGGTTTGAGCAATTTCAAACCATGTTATGTGATGTTAATTGCCTGCCATTGCACTGACTCATTTCTAGGTAGTATATTTAAAAGACTAGACAGAATTTTCAGGTTAAAAAGTTACATCAACAGAAAGTGTATTTGTAGGTGCCAATTGAAATACTATCAGCTGGGAATGCTACCAGCAATGTGCTAGTTGGACAATGGGACGTGTCCCTTTTTTTGCTGGGCCTCTAAAGGCATCTGGGTGACAGATGTCACTGTCCCAATGCAGCCTGGTGTAATTCAATGCCTCTGAAACTGGAATAAGGAATTGTTTTTCCTGGGTTCATAAAGATACAAAGTATACATGTGGGTCTATTTGATAAATCACTGAAAGTGTTAAACGTGTATGTATTCAGGCAGAAATGAAAATCAGCATGAGTTATTTATTCTTTAAATCAGAATGAGTTACTTATTCTTTTTTTTTTAATTTTTAGAAAACTTTATTTATTTGATAGAGAGAGCACAAGCAGGGGGAGCTGCAGAGGGAGAGGGAGAAGGAGGCTCCCTGCTCAGTTGGGGAGGGTACAGGAGAGGGGCTGGATCCCAGGGCCCTGGGATCATGACCTGAGTCAAAGGCAGATGCTTAACCGACTGAGCCACCCAGGTGCCCCAGCATGAATTTTTTTAAAGTTGGACTTAAAATTTCTGGCAAGGCCCTTAGGCTCCTGGCCCCCACCGCATTCCTCTGTTGGTGTGGGTACTGGGGAGCAGTGTGTGAAAGCTTGGAGATAGGAGAGCTTGGGTTTGAACCAGTTTGAGTCCATTACCTTAGCTCTCAGTGGGCTAGTCATCAGAAATCACGTTGTGAAAACAGAATGAGATCATAGAAAATGTATTTGAATACAGTAAAATGTGTACAGATGTGGAATATGTTGTTATGTGGTAGTAGGTGTCAGCCAACCTCCCCCATTCCTGCCCTTGCTGACTTGTGCGGTACATTTTATATTAGGAACCTTGATGTTCACCTGGGACTAAGGTGAGTTTTGTTGCCCATCTGCCCCCTTTCTTGCATTCTCGCTTGGTGTGCATGTGGGTTAATATTAAAGGTTACTTGGAGAGTTGATTTTTAAAAAAATTTTCAAGTGTATACAAAAATAGAGAAAATTGCATGATGGCAAACGCATAATGAGATCCTATCACCCAACTTGAACAGTTACTGACATTTTTGCCATTTATTGCTATTGGATACAGTTTAATATTGCTTTACAATTCTTTTTACCTTAGGGTCTGTCCCATTAGGGATGTACAATAAAAACACATTTTAAAGTAAAGTGAGATAATGTTTCTCTATATGATTACAGCACCAACTTGATATATTGTTAGTTTTGTTCGTTTGTTTTTTTTTCCACAATTTTCTTACTATCAGTGTATAGAGAATGTCCTCACATATTTTTACAGCTGTGCCATACACCCTTGTATGAATGTATTAGAGTTTATTCAGTTAATCCCCTACTGATGGACATTAGGGTTATTCCCAGCTTTGTCCATTGTTTCTCAATAAATAGCCTTGTGCACACATCATTTTGTATTTTTGTCTAGGCATTCCAGTAGGGATAAAGGGATAAGATTAAAGAGGCAAGTTAATTCTTCCAGTCTTGTCTCGTAGAAGTCCCAACTGCTTGATGACCTCTCATTCCCTCAAGCTCTGGTCTCCTCTTTAACACCTGATCTAGAAGGTGTAGCTCTTCAGGTTATAAGCCTCCCTTCTTGCCCCAAGTTTTTAAAGCTAGAAAGACAACTTAGAGATAGGCTCGTCCTTCTGGTGTTAGCAGATGAAGGACTGGAGACCCAGGAAGTGAGGGCAGAGCCTGAGCCCCGCTCTCCTGTGCCCTGCCCAGCAGTTGATGGCCTTTCAAGACTCTTTCCCTCTGCCCACCATTGGCCAGGCTCTCCTCTTGGGCAGTGCTGCTCAAAGTATGGTCCGTGGACCAGCAGCCTCACCTGGGCACTTGTTAGACATGTAGAATCTTGGACCCTGTGCTCAGATGTACCGAGTCAGTCAGCTTTTCCCCAGACCCCCAGGTAACTCATGCCCAGTCCAGTTTGGGTGTGCCAGTCTGGTGGCCTCCTTCAGGAGGGGATACAGCTGTGTTTCGTCAACAGGGACAGTGCAGGCTTCTTCTCAACAAATAGATTCTACTCCCCCCATCCTGAGGCGCCTCTCCTCCTGCTCCACACCGACCTCTCTCTGTACAGGGTTGAGAATTAATCTCTTCTGGGGCAAGGTCTTTCCTGGTTGGTGCTGCTCTCTACTTCCCCTTTATACACAGCCTTCATTCTTCTGGATTTATCTCTTATGTCATGTGTCACATGTTGGGTAAGTACCTTTGCTTTTATTTCATGACTCTGTTCATGCTAAATTTTTTTTAGTTTATTGTGCATTTTCTTATCAAGGTTAAGGGCCTTAAAAAGCTTGCTAGTGGTGTGTACCGTCATGTACGAGCTCCTTCATCATCATCATCATCATTTCCATTATTATTGGTTTCTTTGATGCTGCTTTGTGTGTGTGTGTGTGTATGTGTGTAACTGATAGTATTAGGCCTCAGTGCATACTTAAATAAAAACTTAATTGGAAATTACTCCTTAAATTATCCCCAAACTGAGTTGGCAGCTAAAGTGACTACATTTTGAAATCATTAGCATAATAAAAAATTCTTTACTGTTGGATTCAGCATTTCCAGTTTCAGTTTTGGAAGGTCAATTTTTGGAAAGTGGAAGTGATTATCTAGATTCTGTGCTGAGGTTTAGTACACTGGAGGAAAGACTTTGGTATAATATGGAGTGTTGGTAAATGTACAAGAATAAAGAAGTTTTCTTTTAAAGGCAGCTTTTTATACTAAGAAACAGATGATCTTTTTTTCTAAACTATGTTAGCTAGTACCTAAATTAGTATATGTTAAAATAACTATAGTAAAAAAACATTTTTCAAATTCTTTTTACTTTTTATATAATTACATGAAATTCTCCATTTGGTAGTTGAGCTCTCAGATAAATTAAGTCTTGCCAGACTGTCTGAGAAGACACGTCATGAATCAGACCCTAAAACTTGTTGCATTTGAAAAATAACTATGTACTGCCATTTATAAGGGCGTAATTGATTAAAGAATTTTTTCCAGCACTTTAAAATTTGTACTAGGAAATCTAAGCCTGGTTTAAGTGAATCCAGTTCAGATCAGCTGCCATGAAAAAGCCATCGTTTCTAGCCACAGAAAATAACCAGAAGGACTCTTTTTTTTTAAATTTTTTATTGTTATGTTAATCACCATATATTACATCATTAGCTTTTGATGTAGTGTTCCATGATTCATTGTTTGTGCATAACACCCAGTGCTCCATGCAGAATGTGCCCTCTTTAATACCCATCACCAGGCTAACCCATCCCCCTACCCTCCTCCCCTCTAGAACCCTCAGTTTGTTTTTCAGAGTCCATCGTCTCTCATGGTTCATCTCCCCCTCTGACTTACTCCCCTTCATTCTTCCTCTCCTGTTATCTTCTTCTTTTTCTTTTTTCTTAAAAAATATGTTGCGTTATTTGTTTCAGAAGTACAGATCTGTGATTCAACAGTCTTGCACAATTCACAGCACTCACCGTAGCACATACCCTCCCCAATGTCTTATCACACAGCCACCCCATCCCTCCCACCCCCAACCACTCCAGTAACCCTCAGTTTGTTTCCTGAGATTAAGAATTCCTCATATCCGTGAGGTCATATGATACATGTCTTTCTCTGATTGACTTATTTCACTAAGCATAAGACCCTCCAGTTCCATCCACGTCATTGCAAATGGCAAGATCTCATTCCTTTTGATGGCTGCATAATATTCCATTGTGTATATATACCACATCTTCTCTATCCATTCATCTGTCGATGGACATCTTGGCTCTTTCCACAGTTTGGCTATTGTGGACATTGCTGCTATAAACATTGGGGTGCACGTACCCCTTCGGGTCCCTACATTTGTATCTTTGTGATAAATACCCAGTAGTGCAATTGCTGGATCGAATGGTAGCTCTAATTTCAGCTGTTTGAGGAACCTCCATACTGTTTTCCAGAGTGGCTGCACCAGCTTGCATTCCCACCAACAGTGTAGGAGGGTTCCCCTTTCTCCACATCCCTGCCAACATCTGTCGTTCCCTGACTTGTTAATTTTAGCCATTCTGACGGGTGTGAGGTGGTATCTCATTGAGGTTTTGATTTGGATTTCCCTGATGCCGAGTGATGTTGAGCACTTTTTCATGTGCCTGTTGGCCATTTGGATGTAGAAGGACTCTTAATAAAAATTTAGCCTTTTTTTTTTAATTTGAAGGCTGAATTGACCTTATTACCAGATTTGTCATGGTACCCCTCTGCACTTTAGGCCCTCCTACATTTACAAAATAGTTAAGGATGATTTAGTTCTTCACATAAGCATTTATTTTGCTTTTGGTGTCTGTGTGACAGGTGGTTATAAGGAATACAGAGGATTAAGTCCCTTTACTTCAGGATGCTCACCGTCTAATAGAAACCTTAGCATTTCCACTGGGCAGGGTTCCATGGGGTCATTCCAGCCCAGAGAATGGGTAGGCATCTAGATAGATGAAAATTACTCACGGGACTTTACAGATACTTGACATTATGTTGATTGCTGACGGGTCATGATATATGGGTATTGCATCCGTTTCTGAGCTTTTGTCTTTTTAAAAATTTAGAATTTCCATAACGTGTAGCACGACACATCCATGACACAAAAGGTTTCATAAGTATCGTACATCTTTCTGAGAGTTGCGTGTAAAAGTATAAGAGGAAGAAGGTGCTAAAACACTGGGGGGGGGGGAAGGATTGAATGGTTTGTGAGATGAAATGAAGCTGTCCAACTCTGGAATCTGACAGAATACAACGAAGAAATTAAAAAAAGATAACATGGAAAGTCAGGAACTCAACCTTGTATCAAATAGAATGTGTATCAGGTGCAAATATCCAGTAGGCTGTGAGTACCTCAACACAAAGAGGTTTTGGTTGAGAGTTAAACTAATTGAATGAACATCACCTGATGGATAATCACAAGGTAGTCTAAGATGGTCTCCCTAGTAAGTAATGTAGAGTTAATTATAGGTATCCTCATTTATTGTGACCTATTTTTGTTTCCTGCTATTTTATTTAGATCATTAGTCCTCTTAATGAACTGCTAGTGAACTAAGGTGGTTTTATGGTCACCAGCTTCTAGCTGGTACTTAAAACATGGGTCAATAGGAATGTGAGCTTAGAGCACTGAGCTAATACTCCTCATAATCTGTTGTGTTCACAAATGGCCAAAGGACTAACAGATGAAAGAAAGATAAATATAGTCACCTGGGAAAAATATTTGGCCTTTCTCAAAATTATGGAAGTTATATTTAGGAGAAATGTTTTTGGTAAAAATATTTGAAAGTTTGTTTTATAATCATACATAGCTTGGGTTGTTTCCACTAAAGGGAGGGAGGGGTGTGTGTGTGTGTGTGTGAGAGAGAGAGAGAGAGAGAGGGAGGGAGGGAGGGAGGGAGCAGCAGCTGATAGGGACTGGATTTGTCAATCGGGAGAGGGAAACAAGATGATTAAGTTAATTGGTATGTAATAAGAATAGAAAACATGTAGAAAGTAGAATCGTGAAATTTCAAGGTTTTTCATGTCATTAGTTGAAGACTTATGGAGACATGGTGGAAGCCACCAGAAGGAAAAAATACTGTGAAAAAGGGGCCCCATACCGTTTTCGTGGTATTCAGGTAGAGGATAGTTCTGGTTCAGCCTGAGGCCCCTTCACTTCCTTTTCCATCTGCTTTGCTGCCGCCAAGCTGAACTGCCCAGGCCCCTGTATGTTTGATTCTCCCCCCCACCACTCCGCACCATTCTTCATGCTATACCTGTGGGGTGGGGTGTGTGTGTGAGGCAGAGAGCGAGCGAGCGAGCACATGCGCAGGTGCTCCCTGCTTACTGGGGAGGCCCCGCTCAGATAGCAGCCTCCCTACAAAGGCTTCCTTCATTCCTTGTAACTGCAGTAAGGTGGTTTGCGGAGGAGTGGAAGTGCTCCCTGTGCACGGAGCCTAGGCGCCCCTTAGCTGAGCTTGGCGAAGTCAGCATAATGATCCCACAAACTTTTCTACTCCAACGCCACCAGGCTTCTGAACTCTGTTGGCACGGGGACGCCACCTCCTGTCCTCAGACCTTGGGGGCGGCGTGGCGAATCCGTCTTTGCCTGACGCGGGAACTCTGGCGTGAGATCTGGCGTCCTGGCTAAAATTTGTGGGGGAACCTACAAAGTGGAGAGAGAGCGCAGGTGGGAGGCAAGGGGACAGACTCCGCCACTGGAATGACAGCCGAGTGACTGGCGAGACGGGGTATTGTGTGCGCACGGAGGCCAGGTGGTCCACGTGGCTGTGACCCCACGAGGTATGTGCAGTAGGACGTGGCCGCATGCCTACCTGGGCACGGCGTTGTGATGGGTAGCGGGGGTGACGTGCAGATACCGGCCTCCCACCCCTCCTTAAACAAGAAGAAGCCTCTTCACCTGGCCTGCCTCCCCCCTGGCCTTTGCGAGGTAAAACACGCCTCCCTCCTCTTTGAGAGTTAGGATGTAGCCATCTGCTAAGAATAAGAAGGGTTTAGAAGTATTTCCACCAGAGGGGCACCTGGGTGGCTCAGTTGGTTAAGCGTCTGCCATCGGCTTGGGTCATGATCCTGGAGTCTTGGAATCGATCCCTGCATTGGGCTCCCTGCTCAGTGGAGAGCCTGCTTTTCCCTCCCCCTCTGCCTCTCTCCCCTGCTTGTGCTCTCTCTGTGTCAAATAAATACATAAAATCTTAAAAAAAAAAGGGATTATTTCCACCAAAAAGTGAAATTTAAGTACTTCAAATGATAATACGAGAATCTCTGGCCCAACCAGATTCTTTTCTAAGATTTAATTGAGAGAGAGAGAGAGAGAGCATGAGCAGTGGGAGGGGCAGAGGGAGGAGTAGACTCCCCGCTGAGCAGGGAACCAGTCAAGTTGGTGGGGGCAGCCTCCCTGGACTCCATCCCAGGACCCTGAGATGATGATCTGAAACAAAGGCAGATGCTAACCTTGACTGAGCCACCCAGGCGCTCCCTGCCCTGCCCTCCCCACAACCAGATTATTTCTTAACCATAGTAGCTGCTTGCCCCTGAACCTTGGAAACAATCCCATTTAATTTTGACAGATGAAAAGCAGAATGCCATGCAGGGGAAAACAAAACAAAAAACCAGCCAACTAAGTACCCCATGGTAAAGCTATTTCTGGGGAATTGGAAACGATTTGCTTATAGCCAGTACTGGGCCTTGACTGTGAACTATGACTCCTACATCTGGAGTAGAGTAGCTCCCTGCTGAAGAATGAGGTAAGGCGGTTAGGGTGATGTACATGTACACTAGGTGTAGGGGGCTTTGTCTCCAGGACTGTTTTTTTCCGGGGAAACAGGAACTTAGGAAGGTACTTGGGTTGCCAGTCTAGTACCCAGACGGCCAGGAGATTTAAGAGTCCTGAGAGCTTCGGGCCTCTGAATCTTAATCCACCTTTCTAACATCTCCGTGACTTAGCAGCGGCCAGCCATGCCCACCTCCCAATAATGTTCTCAGGGTACAGTCACACGCATGACTTTCTGTTCTGACATATGCACTGGTGTCTGACATCTGGGTGTTGATCAGGATCTGTAGGTGAAATAGGTCCTTAACAGGATATTTGTGTAGGGTGGGACTGTGGTCCTTACCCGAAAGCAGTGCGGGGACCCCAAAGAGAAGGGATGTATTTCCTCACTGGTTTAGAGACCCTACCACCAAACGGTCCCTGCTATAATGGGCCTTTAATAATGACCTCTTACTTACTGGGATTCACTGGGGGAAACATTCAGGAACAAAGTAAAAACAAATGTAGAAAATGTTAATTTCTTGTGGTTTCAAAAAGGACTTAGGGTAGCAACCCAAGTAGAAGTATGTGCTTTAACCAACAGATAAGTTATTAGCACATGGGTTGTTTACACATGAGTCAGAGCTTCTAAAATTTGTTCCCATAAGTAGGTTGAGCCTCCTTCTCTGCCTGTTGTCATAGGGTCTAAAAACGGAAACCTGAGTCCAAACCTTTCCAGATCATAAAAGTAATTCTGAATTAGTAGAGCATAAATGAATGCGATTTTATCTGAGTGTCATCTTCAATTTCCTCAGGCCAGGTTGGGATCTTCTAAGTCTTCTAAAGTTCCCTGTAGTGAGGATTAAGAAAATAGTAGCAGCTTTGCTTCTGGCCTCAGACACTTTTCTAATTAGGTCAGAGCCACTCACCCTGGGATGCACAGACCCTCTTTCAGTCCCTTCGGCATTGATTTTTAAGAGTTGCTGTCTGAAGCAATCACACAGACGAGGTTGCTTCTTCTATGGTGCATTGTTGAACGTGGAAATGGAGTGGGTTCCGGATGATGAGTTCTTCTGATCACCTGGGAAGGTTCACACCCACCTGTCCTGAAGATGCACCTCAAAGGCATCAGGCCACATTCTTGCATTGGTAAGTTCACCATCATGACCTAAGAGCCCATTTTTGTTGGTGCAGGATCTGTGGTGCCCTAGATTTGGAGCACTGTTCTGATTACAGATAGAAGTTTTAATATGAGGCTGAATGTATACTGACTGCAGCATTTACTCTGGTGGTGATTTTTTTTAACCTAGATATGAATCCAGTCACTTTCCAAGTGTGACATGCAGAATGAAAACCTGACAGCGCAGTAAGATAGACTTTTGTTGAGACTTGGCCTGTACTAAGGAAATGGGGACAAGTCTTCCTCCTGTGCCTGCTCATTTATTAAGCCCCTGCTCTTAGCATGCCAACTAGAGGATTAGTTCCATTGCTTAATTATATTGTGGCTCTTAAAATTTCATTTGAGGTGTTTTTCTTTCCTGTTCTTTATAAAAAAGAAAAGTCTAAATATTGTAGATCACCTAGAAAGGGGATATCCTCTAGAACAGGAAAGCTACCCTCAGTATAAAAGCAGATGGAAAATGAAGGGATTTGGGTATGCCTCATAAGAAATTAGAAAAAGAACAACTTAGAAAGGCGGGAAGGAGGAATGAAGAGATACCAATGGTAAAAGTTAAATTAATAAAGCAGAAAAGAAACCTTAAAGGATAAATAAATTCAGTAGCTAATTATTTGAAGGGGCCAATAAAATAAACTCTCATCACCCCGAGGAAAAGGGAGAACAAACATAGGTAATAGGAATGAGGAGAGATACCAGAGGGATTAATAGGCTTTGTAGGAAAACACTACAGGTCGCCCCCTGGCAACACATTTGAAAAACACAGGGATACAAATTACCAAAATTGATCCAAGAAGAATGGAAAACTTAAAAAAAAAAAAAAATTAGTATAGAAGAGATAAGAAATGGGATTGAAAAAGCCACCAGGCCTCCATGGGTTGCCAACTGAGTTTTATCTAATGTTTAAAAAAAACAAAATGTTATTTATACTATTTTGGGATGTAGCAAATATGAAAAGGTTTGTGGTTCATTTTATAAAACCAGCATAATTTTAATACCTGATATATTTTTAAAGAAGAAAAGTACAGACCAATATTTATGAAAGTAAATGGAAAAATTCCAATTAATTCATTAACATCAAAAACTAATGCACTGGGGCACCTGGGTGGCTCAGATGGTTAAGCATCTGCCTTCAGCTCAGGTCATAATTCTGGGGTCCTGGGATTGAGCCTCACATCGGGCTCCTGGCTCAGCGGGGAGCCTGCTTCTCCCTCTCCCGCTCCCCCTCTCCCGCCCCCCCCCTCCCCAGCTCATGTTCTCTCTCTGTCAGATGAATAAATTAAAAAAAAAAATCTTTTTAAAAAAAGCTAATGCACTATAATCAACAGTTGATTGCAGTAAATAATCAGTTTAAGTAAAATAGTTTATTCCTTTGGGGTAAATACCCAGTAATGCAATTGCTGGATCGCAGGATAGCTCTCATTATCAGCTTTTCTTTTCTCTCTCTCTTTTTTAAAGATTTTATTTATTTATTTGACAGAGAGAAAGACAGCGAGAGAGGGAACACAAGCAGAGGGGGGAGTGGGAAAGGGAGAAGCAGGCTTCCTGCAGAGCAGGGACCCCAATGTGAGGCTTGATCCCAGGACCCTGGGCTCATGACCCAAGCCGAAGGCAGACACTTAACGACTGAGCCACCCAGGCGCCCCTCTATTTTCGACTTTTTGAGGGACTTCCATACCGTTTTCCTGAGTGGATGTACCAGCTTGCATTCCCACCAACAGTATAAGATGGTTTCCCTTTCTCCACATCTTCATCAACATCTGTCGCTTCCTGACTTGTTAATTTTAGCCATTTTGAGCAGTGTGAGGTGGTATCTCATTGTGGTTTTGATTTGTATTCCCCTGATGCCAAGTGATGTTGAGCATTTTTTCATGTGTCTTTTGGCCATTTGGATGTCTTCTTTGGAGAAATGTCTGTTCATGTCTTCCCATTTCTTGACTGGATTATTTGTTCTTTGGGTATTGAGTTTGATAAGTTCTTTATAGAGTTTGGATAACTGGCCATTTGTAAATACAATTTCCCATTCTGTCGATTGTCTTTTGGTTTTGTTGACTGAAATTTCCTTTGCTATGCAAAAGGTTTTTATCTTGATGAAGTCCCAATAGTTCATTTTTGCCTTTGTTTCCCTTGTCTTTGGAGAGTATCTAGCAAGAAGTTGCTGTGGCTGAGGCCACAGAGGTTGCTGCCCGTGTTCTCCTCTAGGATTCTGATGGATTCCTGTCTCACATTTAGGTCTTTCATCTATTTTGAGTCTATTTTTGTGTATGGTGTAAGTAAATGGTCCAGTTTCATTCTTCTGCATGTGGCTGTCCAATTTTCCCAACACCATTTGGTAAAGAGACTTTTTTCCACTGGATGTTCTTTCCTGCTTTGTCGAAGATTAGTTGACCATAGAGTTGAGGGTCCATTTCTGGGTTCTCTTGTTCTGTTCCATTGATCTATGTGTGTCTTTTTGTGCCAGTACCATACTGTCTTGATGATTACAGCTTTGTAATAGAGCTTGAAGTCTGGAATTGTGATGCCACCAGCTTTGGGTCCCCCCCCCCCAGCATTCCTTTGGCTATTCAGGGTCTTTTCTGGTTCCATGCAAATTTTAGGATTGTTTGTTCCAGCGCTGTGAAACAAGTTGATGGTATTTTGATAGGGATTGCATTGAATGTATAGATTGCTCTAGATAGCATAGACATTTTAACAATATTTGTTCTTCTATCCATGAGCATGGAAGGTTTTTCCATTTCTTTGTGTCTTCCTCTCAATTTCTTTGCGTGTTCTATAGTTTTCAGAGTACAGATCCTTTCCCTCTTTGGTTAGGTTTATTCCTAGGTATCTTACGGTTTTTGGTGCGATTGAAAATGGGATCAATTCCTTAATTTCCCTTTCTTCTGCCTCATTGTTAGTGTATAGAACTGCAGCTGACTTCTGTGCATTGATTTTATATCCTGCTGCTTTGCTGAATTCCTGTAAGAGTTCTAGCAATTTTGGGGTCGAGTCTT
The DNA here is from genome assembly GCF_003265705.2 of Callorhinus ursinus. Lineage (NCBI taxonomy): Eukaryota > Metazoa > Chordata > Mammalia > Carnivora > Otariidae > Callorhinus > Callorhinus ursinus. The sequence continues at coordinate 16,663,690 of NW_027397073.1, read as the reverse complement.
TTGGGTTTTCCACAGAGTATCATGTCATCTGCGAAGAGTGAGAGTTTGACTTCTTCTTTGCCCATTCGGATGCCTTTTGTTTCTTTTTGTTGTCTGATTGTTGATGCTAGGACTTGTAGTACTATGTTGAAACAGTAGTGAGAGTGGACATACCTCTTGTGTTCTGACCTTAGGGGAAAAGCTCTCTGTTTTTCCATGTTGAGAATGATACTCGCTGTGGACTTTTCATATATAGCTTTTATGATATTGACGTATGTTCCCTCTTTACCTACCTGTGAAGAGTTTTAATCAAAAAAGGATGCTATACTTTGTTAAATGCTTTTTCTGTATCTATCGAGAGGATCATATGTAGTGATCCGAAGGGGCACCTGCACCTCAATGTTTATACCAGCAATGTCCACAATAGCCAAACTATGGAAAGAGCCCAGATGTCCATCAACAGATGAATGGATAAAGAAGATGTGGTATATATGTACAATGGAATAAAACTCAGCCATCAAAAAATGAAATCTTACCATTTGCAATGACATAGATGGAACTAGAGGGTATTATGCTAAGTGAAACTCAGAGAAAGACAATTATATGATTTCATTCATATGTGGAATTTAAGAAACTAAACAGAGGAGCATAAGGGAAGGGAGGGAAAAATAAAACAAGACAAAATCAGAGAGGGAGATAAACCATAAGAGACTCTTCTTAATCACAGGAAACAAACAGGGTTGCTGGAGGGGAAGAAGGTGGAAGGATGGGGTAACTGGGTGATGGACATTAAGGAGGGCATGGGATGTAATGAGCACTGGATATTATATAAGACTGATGAATCATTGAACTCTACCTCTGAAACTAATAATACACTATATGTTAATTAATGGAATTTAAATAAATAAAAGTTTATTCCAATAATCAACTAGGGTGATCATTAGGAACTTTTATCACCATCATCCACTATTGTACCTCAACACAGTAAAGGAGAAAAGTTTAAGACCAACTCAAGAGAGGCTGAAAGCCATATTTGATCAAGTTAAGCCATTCCTAATATGACACAATCTAAAAAAGCAAAATAGGAATAAAAACAAATTACTTAAAAAACAAAAAGCCTAGATATTACAGTATTAACCAAAACACCCCAATAACAAATGTTTCCTAAAACGGCAAAACTCCAAAACTATTTCAGTTGTAATTAAGAATTTTCAAATGGATGTCTGCTTTTACAATTATTTATCATTGTCTTAGAGGTTCTAATGAATGTAATAAGACAATGAAATACTTGTATTGTCTAGAAAATTTAAGAACCTCTAGTTTAAAAAATGTATATGTATGTATATATATAAAATCAATAGGAAAAATTGTCAAGGTAGCTGGATAAAAAAAAAATCTAGAAGTGATCATTTCTGTTTGGAAAATGAGCACCCAGAAATGGAGATCCAAGTATTCCTCTTCTCAATAGTAGCAGATGACCTAGGAAAACATTGAACAAGTATGGAACTTGTATCCTTTTTAGTAAGATTCTGAAATAAAAACATGTGACACATAAAATTCATGCATTTATTGCAATGCTGCTTAGAATTTCTAGTGCAGTGGGTTTTTTCTTTTTGAACTGAATAAAACAATTCAGAAGTTTATGTAACAGAATAAATGCATAATACTTGAGCTCAGACAAATGTAGAAAAAACCAGTGAGGGCAAACCTGGCTTACAAGTGATCACAGTGTGCTGAGAAAGTCTTTGTGATCAAATCAATGTGGTTATTGACACAGGATAACATAAGTAGTTCAGTGGAACAGAATAGAGAATCCAAGGCCAGGTTTCATTAAGTAGGAGAATGTAATATATAACAAGATGAGTAGTTCAATACTGTTGAGAAAAGAATGCATTATTCACTGGGGGATACTGTCATAACCATCTCTTTAAGGGGGAGGGTAGATGGATCTACATCTTACATTATAATCACAAATAAATCCCAGGGGCACCTGGGTAGCTCATTCGCTAGGCATCTGAGGCTTGAGTCATGATCCCAGAGTCCTGGGATGGAGCCCTGCTCAAGAGGAAGCCTGCTTCTCCCTCTCCCACTCCCTCTGCTTGTGTTCCCTCTCTCGTTATCTCTCTGTCAAATAAATAAAATCTTAAAAAAAAAAAAGAAATCCCAGAATCTTCAAAAACTTACAAGAAGTTCAAATTTTTAAGAAAGCGTAAGAAACCACTTGTATATTCTTGGGGGTAAGGAGAACTTCTTAAGCAAGGTTTGATGCCCGCAAGCTTGACACATTGGGGAGGGAGGGGTATTTATCATGTGTATGACAGTAAAGGGGTTACTGTCTATAATATTATAACTTCTAAATTGGCAAGAAAAACACAACTCAAGGGAAAATGGAGAAAGGATATGCAATTCATACCAAGCAAATGCAGACAGCCGGCAAACCTATGAAAAAGATTTCACATTTGTTAAGGAAATGCAGATTAAAACAACGAGCCATTACTTTAAACCTATCAGACTGGTAAAAATAGAGGAGAGTAACACTTGCTAGCATGAGGATGTGAATTACCATTCTTTCTTTGGAAAGCAGACTGGCAATGCATATTAAACTAAAAATTAATATACCTTTCTAGGCAGCCTTTCTCCTGGATATCTGTCTTCTAGAAATAAAAGTGTACACAAAGTCATATGTATAAGAATGTTTATTGTACCATCATAGCGGCAAAACACTGAAAATAACAAATGTTCATTGCTTGAAACGTGGCTGACTTATGGGATATCTGTACCATGGCTCAGTATGCAGCCATTAAACAGAAAGAATTAGAGCTATATTACTGTTGGCTTTGGGCGGGGGTTGAGGGGGGGGTTCTGTGGGAAGTTGGTTCAGAAAAGTGTATATATAATACCCAGTGGTGAAGCAAGGACCGGTTCTCCTTATATTTGCTCCAGTGCGTAAATGGGGGAGCATGGAGAAGCAGGTGAAAACTCTGGTTCTTTAAGTGAAGAGAGGGAAGTGGAGGTTGATTTGAATGGTGGGAGGGGTGGGGAGAGAAGGTATTTCCAAACCAGCGCCTCCACCTCCTCTCCTGGCTCGAATGTAAAAACCCATCCATGGTTGAGTGTCTACCACATTCCAGATTTTTCCCTGTGGAGGAACCTGCAAAGCACTATGCTTTAAGTGAAAAATCCTGGTTGCCTTTTTTAGATCTTTCTCTTTTTCTTTCTCATGCCAGGCTGTGCTTATTCTGACGCCCTGGTGCCCTCTCGGACTTTATGAGAACATTACTGTACATATTTAAAATTACTCTTACATTTCCGACACTGCGTGGTCCCTCTACCTGCATGTGCCTCTCTGCAATAGTGCTGCTTTTTTCACGCTTGGTGATTCTTAGTGTTTTGCTGGCCTTTGTATGTGTGACTCCTATTTGCCTTTTCTCACCAAAGCAGCCTGTCCCTGGTATTTGTCAGGTTGAGGCCACGTGTGGGGCTTGGTGGCCCTGTAGGTGTGGCTACTGTATGTTCCTCCTGGCCATCTTCTACCTGGGTTTCTAGTTGCAGGACCGCACAACTTTGCTGCCTTCCCCTGGATGAGAAAGGTAGCACCGGGAAGAGCTAGAGGAAGGGAGGTTTTCTGATTAATCATCCTGATTGTTGCCCCCGGGATCCCTCCAGCCTTTGTATCACCAGACTCTTGATTTTTCTGGCACCTAGAGAACACTTCCACCCATGCAGCGGCTCTCCTCTGCATACTGGGAGGTACTGGGAGGCTCTCATTTTGTTCTTCTCCCCGTCTGACCCATCCCATTTCTGCTCAAGTGATGATAGTCTTTCCTACTTCCCTAGGACTCTTAAGGGATGTGATATTTAGTCTCAGTGGAAGAAGAGTGGTAGAAATGTATACTCAGGGGGCATCTGAATATAAACTTCTGTTTCTTCTCGTCTGTGGAGCAGGGATAATAAGTAAAATAGTGCTTTTCTCCAAGGGGTATGGTGAAGAGCAAAGTAAACAATGCTCTTAAGGGCTTAGAACAGCGCCTGGCCTGTTGTAGAGTATGAGTTCCATGAAAGTTAGTTGCTGCTTTTTTCAAAAATGGGTCCACGCCAGATAAACTAGATTGCAGCATGCTTTTTCTCCCAGTTGATATATCAGGATGTCTTCTGACAACATGTTTTCAATGCTCTGTGGTGTTTGTGTCTGTGCGTGGGTGTTTCTGTAGATAAATTCCTACAGTTGACTTCCTGAATGAAAGAACATCACATATACCATGTTCATAGATACCGGGGACTTGCCCTTCCGAGTATTACACTAGTTGCCATGGGCGCCAATAATTGATGAGACGCCAGGTTTTCCCATGCTCAGCATGACTCCATTTCATCCATCTTCTAGTCTTGGCCATTAGAAAGGTGGAAGTTTCTCATTTCTTGTCTTTAATCAGTGAGGTTGAATATCTCTTCATATGTTTGTTATTCTTCCTTTTAGTAAGTGCTAATTTGCATCCTTTGTCCATTTTTCTTTGGGTTGTTCATTTTTCATTGATTTGTAAGAGTTCTTGGAAATAGGGTTTGTCTCGTTTGATTTGTATATTTTGTTTAGAAGCTTGTAATTTTAACATTGTGCTTCTAAATGTCTTTTCTGTGGTGTCTTGGAAAGCTAACAGCTACGTATAGCATTATATCTTTATGTTAAAAGTGAGGTTGCCCCCTCCAATTGTGAAAGCTATGTATACACATTTTTCTAAATCTGAAAAAAAAATATGAAAAATTAGAAGGAAAAAAAAGCTACCAGCAACAGAAAGAACATCACTCTTAATATTTGGGTGTTTTCCTTTTACTTGCCATCGGTAGAGAATGTGTGTCCATGGACTAGATGTGTGCGGGGCGGGGGGGTGGAGGGGGAGAGTTGAATTGAGGAAATTTTAGCTTGACAGCTGGCTGGCTGGTGGCCACTGAGATGGGGATCAGGTGCAGAGGCAGAATCAGAAACTAGTGTTAGTTCTCTTGGACCTCTAGCAGAAGAGAACTATGACGGTAAGAGAGAATGGAACTTGAGGGCCAGGTCCCAGCTGGGTTAGGCCTGCGGGAGTCGTTGGCATTTAGATGGTCTCTGCAGCCAAAGGGAAGGGACAGGAGCATGAAGGTTGAGGCACTTCTCCTACGTGAAAATGGGTTCAGGAACCTGAGTAAAACAGCCATTTCATAAATTAGGGAACTTTCTGCAAGCTGTCAGGTTACAAATGCTTGAGGATACCCACCATCCGGTTGTGGCTAGTGCCTTGAGCAGAGTAGAGATTCACAGCATGATGTTCTAAAGATTCGAGACAGCTTTCCCCTTCTCAGTGAGACTCTTTTCTTTCAGATGTTTTGATAAAGTCACTTGGGACTTGATGGTATTAACCTGTAAAGCATGGAAATTACACATTGCCCTCTTTTGTAGCTTTGGAAGAAAAAGCTAATTCAAGTTAGGAGGATTTAAGACCTTGTGAGGAAATTCGAGACTTTATGTCATCACCCCCACACCTGGCCTGCATTATGTAAAGATTTCCTTTCCTGTGTCATGTCACCCTCGTTTGTTCAATGTATTCCCCCCCAAGTGTCCTAGTTTTTTTTTTTTTTCCTGCTGTAACTGATTTTGAGCAAAACAGGGGAAACTTGGGTTCTCCCCCCCGCCCCCAAGTATTTAGATTCTTCACTTGGTTACTCTTTTAAAAATAAGTGATGATTTTTAGCAACTAAAATTGTTTTTCTGGTTATAAAAGAATTAGACATTGGGAAAGAAATTATAAAACAGTGATCTACCTGTTGCCATTTTGTTTTATTTTCTTTTAGTTCTTTGGCCTTATATATATACACGTATATGGAAGTAATTTGGTTATTTAGAATAATGCTATAATACTGTTTGGAATGATGCTTTTTTTAAAAAAAGGAATGATGCTTTTAAACCAGTATTTTATGGTGAGCATTTTATGACAACTTGTAGTAGTATTTTTAGAAAGATGATTTTTGAAGGCTGCGGAGCATGGGTAGATTGACAATGGCTTTTAAGGAAAAAAAACTCGATGATCTCAGTAATTGGCAAATTCTGCTAAGCTTAAAACCAAAAAAAAAAAAAAAACACTGAAAAGTCTTTGGAATCCTACTCTGAAGTTCAAATTTTGTGTTATTAACAAGATCTTGTTATGAATGAAATCAGCCTTCACACTTTTCTTTTGATTATATTAACTTAAAAATTCACCTTCTGTATCCTTCCTCTGCTTTCCATCAGAACATACTGATCCATTGTGACCCTTTGTGGTATTTCATAAGATTCCAACTTACACCAATCTCCTAAGTGTAGTAAACAATACTGAGTAACCTTTTTAGTAATATGTCAGAATCCCTGGAAGCCACAAACGTACACGTTTCATTGTAAGCAATACAGAATTGCCCTGAATTTTAAACATTATTTTGAAATTTAAATTTGGAAAATAGGTCCCCAAGGGATGTAAGTGAGAATAGAATAAGAATAGAAGCAGTCTTTCCTATTGGCACACTTCTGGGAGGACGCTCCCCCTCCCCCCCCATTCACAGGCTTCCCTTCTGTGGGGAATTCCAGGAAAGAATCCCTTCCACTCCCTTTGCTAACTGCATGTTGCCCGCACTGTGGAATTGAAGTACCATCTCAAGACACCAATAACTTCCTGTTCATCAAATCCAGAGATGGGTATTTGCTCAGCGTGTTCCTCTTCAACCTTCTGTAGCCCTTGACCCTTGACCCTTGACTCTCTCAGCTCCTGGCTCCCCTTCTTTCCTCTCTGACCACTCCTTTTGTTAGGTCTTCTCCGAGAGTCTAATTATTTCCTTATGATTTATTTATTTGACAGAGAAAGACACAGCGAGAGAGGGAACACAAGCAGGGGGAGTGGGGGAGGTAGAAGCAGGCTTCCCGCTGAGCCGGGAGCCCGATGTGGGGCTCGATCCCAGGACCCTGGGACCATGACCTGAGCTGAAGGCAGACGCTTAACAACCGAGCCACCCAGGTGCCCCCCCCCCCTTTTTTTAGCTTGGAAATTTGGTGTCTGCTGTTGTCTTAATGGAGATTAAAACTCAGAAGCTATAAAAATGTATACTTGCATATATGTAAAATTTAAAAACTGGACTATGTTCTGTAGAGTTTTATAGCTTTTATTTCTTAACAGTCTATTTTTCCCATATTGTAAAATATTCTTTGAGGATATGAACATACAGATATCTGTAATTTATTTTCTCTGCCGTTGGTCATTTAAGGTTATGTATAGTTTCTTAGTTTTCATAAGGAATTTACTGGTCTGTATCACTTGACTAGATCTCTGATTATTTCCTTAGGAAAGATTCCTTGGATTGGAACTATTAAGTCAAAGGGAGAGTGTCATTAGCCTTCTAGATTGTCTATGGGATCTTGATTTCCTGCGGCAATGCCCCCGTAAGAGGCTTTCCTTTGCTCTGCTGCAGCTCGTTTCCTTGTTTCCAGTTTCCAGTAACCCTAGGTTGCTCTGCCCGCTGCGAGCACAGTGGCCTTGAAAACCACGGCATATCTGTGGCACCCTGTGTCCACACCCCTGTAGGGACCCCAGTTGCATTCATCCAGTCGGCTTCCGTACCTTCCTGGATCCTCCAACGTGCAGGGGGGAGCCTGCAGTGTGACCCATGCTGGGGCTGTGCTTAGTTTATGGGACTGTCTTCCATCTGACTTCAGAGCTGCTCAGTGTGCTTGACTCAGCCCTGCTCCGATCCCATTTGCTCTCTGTTCCAGACTTTGGTATTCTTGTCTCTCTTGAATCTGTAATTCCCTCACTCTCAGCCCATGGCCTGGTCTTCTACTTCTTTGGAAAAAACAAAGCAATGAATCACAAAAAAGCAGCCCTCAGAGGGAGAAACACTATATACTGTCCTTCCCTGTCCCTCATTCCTGCCCTGTCTACGACTGCACTTGTCCTTTCTTCTTCTGCACCATCTCAGAAGTGGCTGCCCCCACCCCTTTTCCAGGGCCACCAACTCCTCCTCTCTGCTCCTCTCTGCGCAAAGTCCTGTTCTTTTAACCCGGAGGTTCTCAACGTCACATCCCAGGGGGCACTAAGCAGAGTCTGGAGAGATTTTTGGTTGTCACCCCTGGGGAGAGCTCTGTCTAGTGGGTGGAGAGCAGGGATGCCGCTGAACATCCTACAATGCACAGAACAGCCCCCCCCCCATGAAGAAGTACCCGACCCCCAAATGGAGCCCAAGCTGAAGAAGCCGGGGTTTGGGGGGCTTCCTCTCCGACCTTGGCCACACTCCATTAGTTATCCAGTGTTCATATCCTTGTTTCCCTGCATTATAGCTGCTCTGTAGAGCAGTGGATTTCCTTTCGGGAATATTGGAGAGATTCCATCATTTCAGGCCGTCCTCAGTTAATAGCATAGTGGGGCAGGGATACTAACACTACATTAGGACTGAATGTTTGGGTCAAACCTATGTCAGACTGTGGTTGGGCTCCAGGTGCTTCTTTAGACAGAGGGACCCCAACTGGGACTTCTAACATTTCCTCCATTGTTAACTAACATTTCCTCCATTGTTAACATCTCTTAATTCAGAGCTAAGATTGTTGTCGATGGGTTTACTCGCATTTTTGTGAGGGTTGAGCCGAAGCTGATTTCTGTGGGTTGAGGAGAACGACATGGATGGAGACCACTTGGTCTGTAAGTTTGACTGTAAATGGAAGTGGCCAAATGGGAGTTGGAGAGATCACTGGTAGACCTTCCAGAATAAGGTCTTCTATGCATTATTCAAGGCAGAGCCTCAGTAGACAGGGAGGGAGTAAAAATAACTAAAATGAAGTGCTCGGCTGTGGGAGAATAGCTATTCATCAAAAATGTGAAATCTGTCTTTGTTTTTTATATTCATAGTTAGAATTAAGTGATTTTATCATTAGTGCATTAGCTTGCTAAGGCTACCATAACAAAGTACCACAGGTTGGGTGGCTTAAACAACAAATTCATTTTCTCACAGTTCAGGGAGCTAAAATGCTGAGAGCAAGGTGTCAGCTGGATTGACTTCTTCCAGAGTCCCTCTTCTTGGCTTACGGATGGCCTATCTTGTCCCTGTCTCTTCACGTGGTCTTCCCACTGCTCCTGTCTGTGTCTGTTTTCTCCTGTGAGAACACCAGTCATACTGGACGAAAAGCCCACCCTTAAGATACCCTGAAGATTTCACTGTGGCTCAGTTACTTTTTTGAAGACCCTCTCTCCAAACACAATCACACTCTGAGGAACTAAGGGTTAGAATTTCAACATAAGCATTTGGGGTAGGGTAGGGATGGGGACACGATTCTCAGCCCATAACAGTTGTGTAACATTTGATGGGAAGGATAGATACCTTTTTTCCCCCTACGTTTATATATTTGTTTTTAGTGATCTCTACACCCAGTGTGGGGCTCGAACCCATGACCCCGAGATCAAGAGTCGCACGTTCCTCCAACTGAGCCAGCCAGACACCCCAGTGCCTTTTATCTTTAATGGAACAGGCAAATTGCTAAATAACTTATTTAGCTGGTTTAGGTACATTTTCTTAGAGTACATTGTGGTTCTTATTTTTTTTTTTAAGCTTCCAGCCAGTGTGTAAATGTGAACCAGCTTAATTTTGTAATTTTAGATAGAGTCAGAGATGGAGTTGTTGCTCTTAAATGTGGTGTTGAGCACTTGTGTGTCCTCACCTGCTGAATACTAAAAGCTTTGGGTATTTCCCTTGTTGTTTTAAGATTTCTACTAAAAATGGCTGCAACGGTCAGCCTGTCTGTGCAGGTGTATTTGGAGGCAGGGTTTCTAGAGGTAACCCCGGGGCAGATGTCCTCCAGCAAGCCCTCAGTGATCCTCCCAGCCACGAGAGGTCGCCGACTCCCCTGGTGATCTGCCTTGTCCCCAGCACCTCAGGGAATCCCGGCCTTTGAACCCCTGTGGGAACTTGAAAGTCTAGTTTAGAGATTCTCGGCTGACGTGCCTGGAGTAGTTCATGAGTGAGCGTGCCACCAAATTTGAGTTAATGTAGAAAGTTAGCTTTTTGCTACAAGTGGGGACACTTCCCGTCTCAGCCATGCCTGCTGGGGTTGTAGACGTGGGTTTCGACTTGGCTTTGGCCATGAGCAAAGGAGGTGGAGCTCAGTGCCAGTCACAAGCCAAAGAGCACATGTTTTGGTCCCCGGGAGTCCAGTGAAGGGTGGTCAGGTCTGTAAACTGTACCCCTCCAGCGGCACACAGTGCTGAAGAAGTACCAAGGGGAGCTCCCCCTGCCCTCACTCAGTGCCCTCAGTCTAGACCTAAGCACACCCAGCTGGTTAATCTGAAAATGGGTTTGCCCACCAGAGATGGTAGATTGGTTTATAGGGTGGTGCTCTCTCTCCAGTGACACCAAATCCGTCCCCCCACCCTGTCAGTTCTGTAAGGTGTTGTCGTTTGCATCATAGTTACCTTTGCTCTGGCCTCTTGCCCCTTCGAGACTCCGCTTTTGGGGCGCGTGGCTGGCTCAGTTGGTGGAGCATGTGACTCTTGACCCCAGGGTTGTGAGTTCAAGCCCCAGGTTGAGTATAGAGATTAGTTAAAAAAAAAAAAAATCTTAAAAAAAAAAAAAAAAGACGACTTTCAGCTTTTTGAGGTCCAGCAGGTATATCCGGTGTGTGGGGGCCTCACGCGACGGAACTGGAGAGAAGCCGAGTTCCTTGTGAAGGTGAAGGGCAGACCTCTACGGCCTGTCTTCCCGGAAGGCTGGGGCACAGCTTTAAATGAACAAAACCGCGCAGCCCCAGTTACAGTTGCGACGAGCACCATGTGCTCTCCGGTTATCGGGTTATCGCCCGTCCTGTTCGGTAAACCGGGACTTGGTTGTTCTCCTCCCTCGTGAGAAGCGCCACTTGGTAACCTAATGTTACGGCACCGGGCGGTGGAAGCTAATTGCTGAGCTGGGCGGAGTTCCCTAAGCCTTACGGTAGGGGTGGAGCTTGAGTCGGCTCCTTCTCCACCAACAAGCACTTCTCTCTAGCTGTCATTGAAGTGACTCATCCGTATAAGTAGCACGCTCCCCGCGTTCCTCCTCAGTTGTGCGGGGACTTCCTGGTGGTCCCCGAGTGCCGGCAGAGGTGTGTGCGGGCAGCATTTCCACACTGGGAAGGACGAAGACGAGGCCAGGAGCCCCAGGGTCGTCCAGGTAGATTGCCAGCCGTGTGGCTGCACACCTAGCTCCACCAGACGCTTCCCGGCAGGACAGATGGCTTGTTTTTCATGAGCCTTGAGGACAATTATAGGTAAGAACAAAGACGCCACTGTATGTTTGTTATATGAATACATAACATCTGTGGGCACGGAGTTTGATTTTGGTGTAGGGCTGTTTGGATGTCAGCGGCATGTTTTTCTAGCACATACCAAGATTTTCCATGATAAATTACTTTTCAGTGTTCAGGGTGGGCTGTGGTTGATCACTTTTACCCTTGCTTTGTATGGATGGGATGGTAGGCAAAGAATGAAACTTGGAAAGAGTTGTGATCTGAATTCTCCTGATTTCTACCCTTCTGCTTTCTTCTGTCTTGATTCGAAAAGCGTACACTTTTTATTCTCAAAACGAAAGCACGATGGATACCTTTGTTTTCTTTGTGAAAATAATGGAAAATGTAGACCACTTCGGTTAGAAGTCAGTGGTTTAGGAAGAAACAATTGTTTTTCTTCCTGTTCTGTTGTGGATCTCTCTTTGAGTACTTCTGACTTAGAAATCTCACTGGAGGAGAGGGGAGACACCAGCTCTATTTGGCTTCAAATGAAAATAACATCTTAGGTTAGAAATGGTTGGCTTGGAGAGTTATTTATGGCTTATATCTGAATTGTTAGTTGGTGGTGAGAAATCTTTCTTCCCCTTAGTATTGGCTTTCATAACTTGTTCTGGATGCGTTTATTATTGTCATTGTTATTATGATTGGGTTTGAGAGAACAAAAATTAAAGCCCATATTCAACTGAGTTTTTCCTTGAGGTTTTGCTGTCATTTTCCCACCCTTACTACTCATACGTACAAGTAGACTTTATGATTAACATGTGATTTTTCTGTTTCTTTACTGTCTCATTTGATGGTGATTCATAAACTGTTAGTTAACTAGTTAGTGTGTGTCGGTGAGTGTTGCCAAAGCCTGAAATAAATCAGAGTGCAGGCCACACCTTTATATTAATGAGCCAGGTTACTTTCAAACAAGTATTCCTAATGTTAAATGTTAAGAGTGATGGAATTTTAAGACAGTAAATAAAAATGTATCGACTGTGAGATGGCAAAGCCTATAGTCAAATCTGAGTCATTCTTTCATAAAATACTTTTCACGTGGAGAAGCAGGTTGTCCACAGGTGTTTGAGTTAGATTGTGCGAATCAGACAAACGAAAACAAGCAGCCAAACTATAAGAGAAAAGGGAATTTAAAGAACCTGTGTGGTTTTGTACCCCCTCCTTTAAATGTTAGTGGGGAGGGTGAGGTGAACTTTAATTCCCGTAGGAATCTGAGTAAGCTGGTGAAATCAAGAGGTGGGGGGGGAATCCTTTCTATTAGAAAAGAAAGGGAATGTGGGCGCCTGGGTGGCTCAGTTGGTTAAGCGACTGCCTTGGTCATGATCCTGGAGTCCCGGGATTGAGTCCCGCATCGGGCTCCCCGCTCAGTGGGGAGTCTGCTTCTCCCTCTGACCCTCTTCCCTCTCGTGCTCTCTATCTCTCATTCTCTCTCTCTCTCTCTCAAATAAATAAATAAAATCTTTAAAAAAAAAAAGAAAATGAATCTTACAGATGTTATCAATTTTTTAAATGAAGGTCGTTTTTTTTTGGAGTCCTATCTTGAAACTGAAATGTTGATTTAACAACATGTTTAGGACAGTCTTATTGGCATGGAATATAATATATAAAATGAAGGCAGGAGTGGCATGATAGGAATTTGCGATTAGAGGAATATAAACATTTTATCCTAAAATGGTTTGTTTAGGTGGGTGTGGTGATCGTGGGGAGCCCTGTATACTGATTGACAACCTCTTAGAGGTGGGTGATAACACAGAGGCTTTTGTGATCATGACGGTTGTGTTGGGAGAGCAGGGTTGTTTTGACTTTTTTTCTTGAATTTCATTCCAGGCAGTGTTTCTTCTATCATCTGTACCGTTTAGGGCTTTTCCAAATCCGTTTTCAGGTGAAGGCATTTACATGTCATTTCCTTCACCTTATCAGAAATCTTTTTCCTCCTTGTGATTTCCCTCCTTGTGCATTTTGGGTTATCGAGCAATGATTTAATGTGCCAGCAATGTAAAGGATGTCCCACTCTATAGGTCAGCCCAAAGCAAGCCAGCTCATCTCTCACCTTGGATCCCAAAGGCCTCTGAGGTCATTCACATTCATGGTGAAGACAGCAACACGTGTTCTCAAGTGTTTCCAGAATCGCCCTCAACTATGTTCTCAGTGGCTCAGAATTCCAAAGAGAGTCACTTGGCATGCCTTCACCTACTGTAAATATTTGTGCTCCTTGGGTGCTTGGCCTGTTTTTCTTGGAAGCACAGGTAAATAGGAGCACAGGTAAACAGTTCCCCGTGTGATCCTGCGCACTGGCCGCGACTTGTGGGTTAGTCTTGAGTTGAGACTGCCCGTCTTGAAATCAAAGAGGACTTTGCTTCTGAATCCTTTAAAGGCCCGAGGTTCTAGATCTTTTAGAAAATTCCTCCTGCCCTGCTGTTGTTGCCAAAACTAGATCAGCCCAAATAATCATGAGATCTTCTCAGGTAACCGTGAGCCATACTCTCTCAGCCGTGACGGGTGAGCTGTTATTCATCTTAGAGACAGTTACGGGAAGAAAAGTCAAAATTCCATCTCCTAAGAGGACACTTAACTGTGATGAGCATTGAAGAGTGTATAGAATTGTTGAATCATTATATCATACACCTGAAACTAATATAAAACAATTATACTGGAATTAAAGTTGAAAGAAAAATTTCCAGCACCTGATTGACATCATCCCTGAAAACAAAGGATTGATTTTTCATCTAGAGCATGAAAGACTCGATGGAAATTTTTGGAACGGCACATGAGACCTGTGACATAGCATCACACCCCAGAGGCAGTTAACAGTGTCACTTCACACTAAGTGGAAACACAGATGATGGATCCAAGTTGGGTAGACGGATCTTTGTCGAAGTACATAGAAGAGCACCACTTGAAATGATTTGGGTTGTCCTGCCCATCTCACTATTACTGGGCTTGCTGCAGGCAAGGGATCACATGGAATTATAAACCACCGCTGACTCAGGTCAGTGCCTGGAGACCTCGTCACATTATGAGGGTGTTTGGTCATAGAATTTGGAGCAGAGGCTGTGCAGAGTCCTGGGGCTGTGATCTTCAGGAGCACTTGCCAGGTGCAGGGATTTGAACCTTCCGCCCTCAATTAACCGAGGTCAGGGAGTTTATTTTGGCCAAGATCTGCTGGGCTGAGTAGATAAACTTGAGACTCAGTGAGGTCTCTGGCTTCATTAAAGGGAATGGTGTGGTGGCTTCAGTGTCCTTTAATATATTCCTCCTTCTCCCCTGTTGCCCTTTCATGTTGAGGTTTGTACCTGTGTTCATCAGCGAGCAATGTATCCGAAAGAGGGGTGCTCTCTTTGGACACCGTCCATCTAGTGTTCTATTTGTGTGACTGTTTTAACTCCTTGACCAGGCTATTTAAGACAGGTGTAATGTCTTGTTCATTACTTTACAATGATTCCTCTTACTTTTCAGCCTGTCAGTTACCAAATATTAAGTATCTTTGTGCTAGACACTGAGGGGTACCTCTTTTTTCCTACAGTTGGCAGTTTTTGCTGAGCTAAAATTCAAGGTTGATTCCCCCCTTGTTTTTATCTGATTAAAAACTCACAGCTGTTAAGAATTGGGCTGAGTGAAGATGGCCATCAAAGATAATTAAGACTTAATTGATTTGTAAGATTAATGAGATCGGGAAAACATGTCCCCTAATTATGTTAGCTGGTTTAAAAACATTTTTCTTTTCAGTTCTTTGTTCACAGATGGGAAGCCACATACCAAAGGTAGAATAGTCTTCTTCCCGTGTGTGCCAGTGGAACTCTGTTTCGGGGGGGTGGGGTGGGGAAGAACCTGATGGCTAGAAAGGTTATGTAAAGCAGGGAGGTGTGTCGGGGGGGGTACGACCCAGAAGAGGCTTTGTCACCTTTGTGAAACTCCAACTCCCACGAGATGATGCATCACCCTGCTACTGAAGGGATATTGCTGTTTATATTCAACTTCAGCTTGAATATAAGGCAGGAGGTTTGGTGACAAAGCCAGCATCTTGGTTTAGCAATAACCCATTGGGGGGTAAGAGCCACAGGCTCAGCAGTGGGGTTCCTCCGTGCAGTTATAAGCAGTGCAGCCCCTTACCCCCCTCTGGGCTGGAGCCTTCAGCCTCCTCCTCCGCCCCCAGCAGCAGGTCCTGGCCTAATCCTAGGTGTTAACTGCGTCATAATTAACTCACCCTTTTGTTGTGCTTGGGCACATCCTATATTTGGCTCTGCTTTTTTTTTTTTTTAAGGGAGGGGAGATGTGTGGGCAGGGAACAAAATGAAAAGCAGTTTGTGAGCTCCCATACTGAGCACGCGCCAGTTAGAGCCCAAACGGGCTCCCAGCCTTGAGGTGAAACTTAGTCAGTTATTCAACGAATATGGCCTCAGGGGCCATTCAGGTTCTGGGTGCTGGGCAGGCTGCACAGCCTCGTACAGTCACCTGCCCCTTCCACCACCCTCAGGGAGCTGC
Source organism: Callorhinus ursinus (assembly GCF_003265705.2). NCBI lineage: Eukaryota > Metazoa > Chordata > Mammalia > Carnivora > Otariidae > Callorhinus > Callorhinus ursinus. The sequence continues at coordinate 16,647,933 of NW_027397073.1, read as the reverse complement.
ATCCTGTCGGGGGAGTGAACAGGTACTGTTCACAATTACAGGTACTGTAATTGAAGGCAATGTGAGGGTATCTAAAGAAATGAAATCAGGAGGAAGGTCTAACAAATGTACAGGTAGGTGAGCTTTTTTCCTTCTGCATGGGAGCTCCTGACACTTTCCAGTATGGTTGGTGTTGGTTAGTATGGAAATTGTGGCCAGCACTAGGGTAATGGCTGCTTTTAAATATCCTGTAAAACATCCTTTGCATAGAAAGCTCTACATTATGGTGCCTAAAAGGGTAAGTGGTCATTGATCTTAGAGCAAAAGGAGAAGATATTTCCTGGAAAAAAAATTTCCACCCATCAAGCATTTTGAAGTGTCATTTAGTCTGACTGGAAATGAGGAGCATCCACATCAATGGAGTAGCATAAGAGTGATTCCTATAATAGGTGTGGCGGCCTAGATGACACAGAGGGTTGAACTTGCAGCTGCACCGTTGACAGGACACAAGGTTTGTCCTTTGCCAAATGGAGTTGTTAGGGTTCTGTGACTTCCAATAATTGTCTTTTTTTCTCTCAAGTCAAGATGTATTATAGCAGCCTATGGAACCAAACCTCATAAACTGTTACTGTTTTAAAACTTGAGGCTGTTGAGAGGTAGGGGGAAAGTGAAGACATGCAGAGCAGTACATTAGGAGTATGAACTTCCTAACCCAGCATCGCCAGTTTTCAGGTCCCCAGGCTCTGAGTTCCTGTGCCGTGCTTGCGAGCAGGGTCCTTTGGGACCTACTGTGGTCTCCTTACTGCTAAGGACGACGGCAGTTCACGAAGTGCTAAGGGAAAGGGTATGGAAGCCTGGCCGCCATTGGATGAGATTCACTGATGATTTCCAGTTGCAAGTAGCAGAACTGGAAAGCAGCCCCAGGTGTGTCTTACTCCTGACTGAGCTCACGCCCTTAATTGCGTGGCTGTGTTACCCTAAGTCAAGTAAATTGAGGCAACCGGGAGAGAACATCATCCTGTCTTTGTCAAATGCACAACCGTTCTATTTCTGTGAGGGTCTCCCTCCCACCTCCAGTGAATGCGTTCTCATTTCCTTCAAGTTGCTGTTCAAAATCACTTGTTTCACAAAGGGCCCCAGCATCAGCCCTTTGTCTCAAGTGTTAGCTTCTAACATGCCTCTTCTTTACGAATTTATTCTGTGTTTACCAACGATCTCCACTTGCTGGAGTGTAAATTCCACAGAGGGAGGGAGCTTTAAGTGTTTCTTTCCCGGGTGTATCTCAGGTGCCTAGACCAGTGCTGGAGACGTAGTAGGTGCCCAGTGAAGATTTCTTGAAGGAAGGAAGGGGGAGGGTCTGTGAAGGGAGCTTCCCCTGGGCTTTCCTGGTTCTGACTTTGGTCTCCTGGAGGCTGTGGTTTCTTCTGAATTGTCGATGTATTGAGGTGACTTGTTGATAGGACACCTTACCCCAGCTGTATGCATTAGGATAATGGCGTTGGCTGGATGGTTGTCACCACTTTGAGATGAAAGTCGAACGGAGACTTTCTTACATGCTTTTTCTAAGGGTCAGAGTGTAGCCTCCTGGCGTCTGTTACACAGCGAGGTCTTTGCACAGGGGAATAGCTCTCTGAAGCTCCTTGCAGCTCTTCCTTGACGCAGCAAATGTTTTACCCATTGTGGGTTTTTCCTATCTAATTGCCACTCTGGTTTTCAGCATTCAGCACGCTGCAGTTACATGCTCCGCTGTGGTTTTACTTCGCCTTAATCCTTTATTAATTGCCTCTTGTTCAAACTCCCTAAGAGCAGATTATCCTTCACTTTTGGCTTCTGCTCCATTACTATTGAATTTCCTTGTTTTCAGTCATGACTTGAGAAAGATAACCAAGAAATCACAAATGAGGCTGTTCTGTTTCCATCCAGTTTACCCTTTTGTTAGCAGTATTTATTTTAAAATAAACCTCACATGTTCCACGGTATGGTCCATGATGTTCCAGGATCTGGCTACCAGCTAGCTTGAGATTTAACCCAACCACCTTATCCCCAGGGCCCCATATGCCTAACTTGCCGCCATCATGATACCCTGTAAAGCAGTGACTTACTGCAGACCTACTGTGTGACTGGAATACCATATACACAAGTGATCAAGGCATGGATGCTTGTTCAAAAGGATTTTCCGGACCAGTAGCAAAAATGGACGTGTAAGTAAATGATTGCTCTCCTGGTTGGCTTCTACCAACAGGAGTGGGGGTTTGGGGTTAGGCAGTGTTCTCAGAGACAGTTGAGCTGGTCTTTAAGGTTGAGTGAGGGTCATATGCACACAAGGTGGGCGCAGGACGTTTCCAGCAGAGGGAAAACATGGTTTGTTTGGAGAACGAAAAATCATCCCCCTTGGCTACATGTGTAAGGCACAGGGGTGATGGAATCGCAGAGGCAGACCGTGTATTCTCCAGACTGTCTCGTACGTTACAAAGAACCAATTCACAGTGGGCGATGGCTACGTGTTGGGCTTGGGCATTTGGGTTAATATTTGGCTGCATCAACAAGATGTGGAGTAGAGGAGGTTGGAGCTTGTAGTGAATTTCATCCTGGAGGCGTTTAATCACTGAGACTAGATGGCCAGGAGATTCCTTCATTTGTTTGCCTAGTGCTCAAGCCTTAGGTCCTCAAAATTATAGACTATAAATCTAATTAGGTAATAATTGGTATTTGGCTAGAATACATAGTTATCCCCACGCATACCATTTCTCAAATTTAGACTGCATGTGTCTGGGCAGGGTTTTGTGTTCACTTACAAGGAGTCATGCTGTTACCTGAACGTTAATTGCCGAGGTCTCAAACTGCTTATTCAGTATGGTTACTGACTATTATTTCTGCAGAATGGGGAAGTGCATATGCATGTTCACCTTGCTAGGGGTAATGTAACATACCTTACCCCTAGTGACCCAGCGAAGGGAGAGCTTGTGTGTCTCCTTTTGTGGTGACACCTGCTTACACCCACAAGTGGCATATAGTATATCTTGTCATGATCACCGTTTAATGGTATCTCCATCCACACCAGCAGCCGCCTAAGGATTTGAGGTTAATAAACTTGAGAAATTCAGGGTTTTGGCAACTCATGCAATACCATGTTTGCAAGCGTGTGACCCTAGGAAGAAGTTACCCTGTCATAATGATGGGTAGGAAGTCAGGCAACCAAGAAATATTTGAGAGGTTTGGTGGAAAATGCAGACAAGCCTAAAACGTAGATAGTGGCCTTAAGTGTCTTGCAAATAGTTTAAGAGAACTAAGATTTACACACTTGAGTAAAGGGCAAATAATACAGAAAGGCCATGTGATTCAGTGGCAAAGGAGTGGTCTGAAAGGTCACAACTGTAGGAGGGTAGAGCCATGGGGAAGCTGGTTAGTATAGGGTGCTTTGTTCTGGGAAGAAGAGGGGGGTTGGTGCTGGCTACCTGGATTTCCCTTGGAATGATGGGGAGAAAACCTAGTCACCTATACGCAAGCATGCACCCAGGGCAAGTGGGCCGTGAAGACTTGGAAGTTAGGAGATTGGCATATGTGGGGAATCAGACAGGTGTGGATGTTGGTGACAAGTGGTTTAATTAGATTCTGCACTTACTGCCTAATAGAAATTCTTCAGCATCGGGTACAAGTAAAACAAGGATCCGTGTCCTGTTTCAGTGTAATTGAGGTCTGACCACCATAGTTTTTATGGGAAAGGTGCATTTTATTCTGGGTAAATTCTCTTAATCTATTCTGTGTGCCCTCACCCCATGATTATCTAACACTTCTTCAGGGTCACAGGGACACCACAGAATCATCTAGGGGCTAAACCTTCACGCGCAAACACCCTCTACGGTGTGAGGGTGGTGTGGGTAGGACCAATCCCTATTAGCAATTCTAGAACCCACCCTAGGCTCTCTTTGGGAGTCCTTCAGTATCCAGTCTCATCTAGCACAGTAACTTAAGGGAGGATTTTAAAATATCTGAACAAAAGGGGGAAATCTCCCATGTGCATCTAGCTTTGGAGATACGGTAAGGGGCTCTGGTGGTGCTCACACCAGTGAGGAACAAACAAGCAGGTCAACCGAGATAGTTCATGCTGATACAGACTTTATTATTTCTTCTATAAATTTCCTTTCTTCTTGACAACATACAGGCCAGGAAGTCCAAATGTGAGTACGTGCTGTACGTTTATTGCATCACTGGGAGGCGGGGAGGGGAACGTGTGCCGGATGACAATTCTCTCTCCCTAGCAAAAAGGTGGGGCATTATCATCCTCTGGCCTGCTTTCTATTGATTATACTTGCTTTTCTTCCTGTGATGATAGCGTGAAGCATGATTGTTTTGCCTCTCTTTTAAAATTACATTTTAAAAAGCCTTGTGGTGACATAGTTCAGAACTCCGCATAATGGAAAGGTCAAGGGCCTCGTGGTTTGTTTGCATGTGTAATAGCCTTGGAGATAAAACTTGTAAAGTAAAAAATTATTTTGCAAATTATTTTTTAAGAGTTGAGGGCATACTTCTGTTTCCGTGGGGAATTGCAGGATTCCCAGGCAGCTGTGTTTCTGTGAGCAGTCTGAACGGGATTGGCAGGGTGGCATTAGGAGTATATGTATTTTAAGGGTTGTTCTGCAACATGGAACAGGCCCATAGTCCCTTATCTGTTCCAGATCCTTCCTTTATCAGTTCCAAAATCCAAAAAGCCCTGGAAACTGGGAATGTTTTTGTAGGTTTGTAGGAAACTCATTTGATGGCAAAACCTGACCTGAACAGACTTGAAGAGTCTCATTTCTGGTTTTTGTGTGGAACACTTAAATATAACTATTCATACAGACTGCAGAGATGTGACATTTGATTACGAGTCTTGCCCCAAGCCCCTCCTGGGAATGTTACGCAAGAATTCAGATAGTCAGGGTCCTCCTAAAACAAGAAAAAAGTGAGAGTTCTAGGACACATTTGGGCTCAAGGGTTTCACAGAAAAACTGGCTTTAACACGGACTCTGAGTTTCCCGGGTTTGCTGTGATAAAGTACCACAAACTGGGTGGCTTAAAACCTAGAGATGTGGGGCAGCTGGGTGGCTCAGTCATTAAGCGGCTTCGTTCGGCTCAGGTCATGATCCCAGGGTCCTGGGATCGAGCCCCGCATCGGGCTCCCTGCTCGGCGGGAAGCCTGCTTCTCCCTCTCCCACTCCCCCTGCTTGTGTTCTCTCCCTCGCTGTGTCTCTCTGTCGAATAAATAAATAAAATATTTAAAAAAATTTTAAATAAAAAACCTTAGAGATGTATCGCCTCACGGTTCTGGGGATTGAAAGTCTGAAATCCAGGTGTTGGCAGGGCAGCGCTCCCTCCGGGAGCTCTGGGGGAAAACCCCTCCCTTGCCTCTTCTCCCTTCTGGAGCTTGCTGGCGATCTTTAGCTTCCCTCTGCCTTGTAGACGCGTCCTTCCAGCCACATGGCTATCTGTCCTCCCATCGTCTTTGTGTGTGCATGTCTGTCTCTGCAGACTTCCTTTTTGTAGGGACAACATCTTGTTGGACTAGGGCCAACCCTAATGACCTCATGTTGACTGGATTACCTCTATAAAGGCCCTATTTTTTTTTTTTTTTAAGATTTTATTTATTTGTCAGAAAGAGCGCAAGCAGGGGGAGTGGCAGAAAGAGGGAGAAGCAGGCTCCTTGCTGAGCAGGGAGCCCGATGCGGGGTTCGATCCCAGGACCCTGGGATCATGACCGGAGCCGAAGGCAGCCGCTTAACCGACTGAGCCACCCAGGCGTCCTAAGGCCCTTTTTCTTAATAAGGTCTCGTTCTGATGCACTGGGGTTAGGACTTCAACTTATCTGTCTTTTGGCACAATTTAGCCTATTACCTAGGGAATGGTTCAAGATGAGCTACTCTGTTCTTTCTGTGTTCAGGTGTGTGCTAAGCTCGAGACCTCCGCCTCAGGGCTTCCCTGGTGCCCCCCTCTCCCCACCCCACCAGCTGCTTCGCTGATGGGCATCACTCATGGGGCTGCCTGTGCAGACTTCAGAAGCTGCCATATCTCACGCTAACTTCCAGGGAGGGAGGAATCCCTTTTCCTCAGGGAATGCTGCCTGTGACAAGAAAGACCAGTTCTTACAGTGAGAACCGCACTGGTCCTATGGTCATTAGCTCCTGAGAGACCCCTGGCCCCACTGCCTGTCCCCCCCCCCCCCCCCCCCCCGAGAAGTCCAGACACTTACTAAGTAGGTGTAAGGAAAGATTATACAGAAAGTACTTAGGGCAGTGCTTGGCACAGAGTCAGCACTTGGCGGGGGAGAGGTTGATGTTGATGTTGATGTTGATGTGCCTAGGATGTGTGGAGCAGAATGCACAGCTGACCTGGGGTCCCTGCCCCTCCCCACGCTCCCCTGCCCGTCTGAGGAGCTCTCTGAGCAGAGCTGTTGTTCACCAGTCCAGGGCCTCTCCCTCTGCTCGACCTTTGTTCTGAGCACCAGGCACACAGGCGTCTGGGCTGTGTCCATCTCTGTGCTGGCCGGAGGGGTGCTGAGCACCTCCCTCCCCATGCCCCGTTCAGTCCCGGGGCCCCAGAGCATGCAGCCCGCCACTGCTGTGGGAACCAGCACTCTTAGAGTTCATTGAAAGTAGCTTTTCTTCTGTTTAGTTCCCCGAGTCCTTCTCTACCTTGGCTTTGGCCATCTTTTCTAGGTGGGCACAGCTCAGTGTTGATTCCACTTGGGCATCGAGTTCAAAGTTGCTCTGTTTGACCAGCACTGTTCCTTGTCGATCATGAAGACACAGGTGGTATTAGCCAAGGAGCTGGCTTCCGGGGTGACTGATGGGTGATGACTCTGGAGGTCTGGTCCCACGCAGGCTGATGTCAGTGCCGTTCTGCATCTGCGCACCTGTTGTTTTTAGGCTACTGACTTGATAAATTGGGGGTGAAGGGAACTAATTTATAGCAAATAACGTATCTTTGAGTTTTTGTTTGACGTTCGAGTTGGATTGACTTTTCTTCTGAATCACAGAGTAGATGAGCAGGTAGGTATCAGTATCCCACCTGACTGTAAGGCTGGCTGAAGTATCACATCTCACACCTCTTCCCCTTATTCCCTTTAGAACTGAATTCCTGACAGGCTCATGTTATTACAGGGTACTTGTAACCGTTGTCTCTTTAGACAACGGTGTGTTTTTAAATAGACAAGAACTGACTTGCCTCTGCTCTGCTCTCTCTCCCTTACCCCCATTGAAATAAACAAAAAGCGGTACTGACTGGTTAATTAAAATTACAGGTAGGCCTTGTAGGTTGCCCTTCCTACAACCCCAGTAAACAAGGGCAGTGTCAAGTGTCAAAGACCTTGGCTTCCAGTAGAGGTGAGGCTGTACCCTCCTCCGGTCCTCTTGGGGGTGATCGGATAGTGGAGGCGCATGTACTGAGTTGAATGAACCCATTGTGCTGGATTCTGGAGAAACAAAGAGGGAAAAGTAGAGTCTCATTGCTCCCCAAAGGGGAGGGGACGGGCAGACAAGCAAATTGTTAGAAATGCAGACTACCCTGTTCTACCTCAGACCAGAATTGGAAACACAGGGTTTGGGACCCAGCAACCTGTGTTTTTGTCAGCCTTCCAAGTGATTCTGATGCCCACCCCAGTTTGAGAACCTCTAGGATTTCCTAATCCCGAGGTCACAGCCATTGTGGTGATGCCATGGGCTAGAGAATGGGCCTGTCTGCCTTTGAGCCCCCTACTTAGTGCTCATACAACAGACAGGGCATGTGTTCTAGTTTATCTTTACTGTGGGCAAACACCATCAGAGTGTAGGTACTGCCAAGTGAGAGCGGGATCGAAGCCCTCAATAGGTACCTGGAGAAAGGTGAGGAGTAGACTCTGCAGGGGGAGCCATCTTGTGACAGGATGCGGGCCACAGATGGGAAATACTCGAAAGTTTCCTTGATAAATCTCACCAACTTCCTAATTGTTCACAGGAGCAGTATCCTCTGTGACACAAGATTTCTTACATGACTGCTTCCCTGTGCCCCACGTATATTTCCTTCTCTGGCCTGGATAGTTAAATAGATTGAGCAGATTTCTATTTCTGCTACAGTATAAAATATTGCTTAAATATTTAATAGAGTTGGACTGTATGGTTTTCAAAAGAACTTCTTCGGGGATGATATAACGTTTAGGTCGATCATTTAGGATCTATAGGACTTGTAAGATTGAAACCTGTGTTCAGCCAGCTCAGGATTCTGTCCGGTGGGGGGGCGGGCGGTGGAAGGAAAGTTCTGGAAGGAGGATGTGGCTCTCCTTCTCACATGTTTAAGTGGGAGAGCCGATGGTATTTGCAGGCTTTCTTGATAGCCTTGTATGCATCTGTTATTAACATGCTTACCCCTCCCAGACAGTTTCTGCCTGAACTACTTCTTGGAATTCCTGTCTGTTTTACTTCTTTGGAGTTCTGGAAGCTTATAACTCTTTGTGCAAACCAGTGTACATAAACATTTGGAGTGGGTAACACTTTTGCAGGCAGGAATGCTTCGGAGCAGCATTCTGTGGTCAGTGAATGTACAAGCATGTTAGAGATAAATTGGTCTTTGAAAATGTATGGCTTCTGGGTTATGCTAATTATTCAGTTAAATAAGTAGGATAGCTGCTTAAATATTTAAGATCAGTGAAGAATGATGACACGGAATTTAATTGTGTGGTAAATTTGAAAGTATGCATTTTTATACTGAGGGTATGTTGTCATACGGATTTACTGCCCATGGACATTCTTCTGGGACCTTTTTTTAATGAATTAAATACACAATTTATTGACAAAGACCAAATGCTCTCAACAGAAGTAAGGCTTTGTGTGTGTGTGTGTGTGTGCATGTGTGGGCATGTGCATTTTTTTTTCCAAATGTGTGCACATTAAAGAAATGTGTTTTCCAGGTAGAATTTTTGTTCATGGGACCATGTCTGGGACTGTGTTGGGAGGTAATGGGGAGATGATTCATTTCACAGATTTATGTTCAGCATTTTGATGAAGCGAACGTGAGTTACATGTTTTTGGCACGAGTATGTGCCATACTCCTATGCTTATAGTTAGCCGGGGTCCTTAGGATTAGGGCCCTTATGAATTTGGGTTATTTTTATTTTTATTTTTTTAAGATTTTATTTATTCATGAGAGAGAGAGAGAGAGAGAGAGGCAGAGGGAGAAGCAGGCTCCCAAGGAGCAGGGAGCCCGATGTGGGACCCGATCCCAGGACTCTGGGATCCTGACCTGAGCCGAAGGCAGACGCTTAACCATCTGAGCCACCCAGGCGCCCGAATTTGGGTTATTGTCTACTGCTTTATGTGGGGCTGGTCCTGGGGAGGTAACAAATGTGACTTGTCAATAAAGGTTGAAGAAAAGGATTAAAAGTACCTCTGAACCTTTATGACAGTTTGAAATTAGTGATACATGCGGTTGTGTTTGATGTAATGGTCTTGTTTGGCTGAAGATTTCCATAACATTACTGCATATTGAGAGACAATACCACCATACAGTCAAAGTCATTTTAACTTTGTTGTTCCGTTTCTAATCTGTGAAGTGTACGTCTTTTGATCGATGGATTATTTTGCGATATTCACTTACATTAAGGCAGGAAACCCCCGAAACTTTGCAAACACTGTGAGGCTGTGGCATTCTTCCCGTAAGTGTGCGTGTGGTTTGTGGGTGTGTGCTTGTGCTTCTCACATTCCTGAATGACTGTTTCAGAAGAGAGACCCGGGTAGGGTCTTGTCTCAGCAGCTGGGAACATGGGTACTTTCTCTCACAAGCACGCAGACGCAGATTTGAATTGCTCCCTCCCTCGAATGTGCGTGGGGGACAGCACTTGAGGCCTTTGGCAGAATGGATTCTTAGAACCTCCTAAAGGTTTAAGAAAGGAGGTGCTGTGGCCTGGTAATTAAACGTTACCTCATTGCCACGGCCCCCAGGGAGATGCTGTTAGAATGATGTTAATGAAGCCTGTCTCACCAACAGGACATTGAACGTAGATACTATGGAAATTAAGATACTCCCATCCGCTCCACTTACTGTGTTGTGTACCTTTCTTTCAAGGCTCTTTGAGACCTCTTTACCCCCTTACTTACCCTCTGGCTCTTAAATCAGAGATTCACGTTCAAGTTGTAAATGCCTTTCCCCCCACCTACTTAACAGGCAAACATACGATATTTTTAACTTGGATTTTCTAGTTGCTGCCCTTTGGGACCATTTCCAGAGCGGGGGGGCCCACCAGCTCTGTCACCCTCCAGTCTCAGCATCCCAGCTTAACAGTAACACATCTGTCTTACTTGGAATATATGGAGAAATGAGAGGAAGAAAAAAATTACTCATGGTCTCGTTAATGCAGTAATACACACTATTTTATAGTTTGGTATATTTATAATGCAATGGTTTTATTTGTTTTTATAGTTGTAATATGTGATTTTTTTTAAAACATTCTCTCTTTAAAGGCAACTAAATCAAGTTCATTAATACCATTTTAACGGCTGTGTAGCATTTTATGTGTACACATATATTAGGACATCTTTTCCTTATTCATGAAATGGGGATATTAACATCCCCCTTTGCCAGAACTGTTTGAGGGATTAGAGATGATGTATACATAAGGCTCCAGGTACAGTGCTGTTCACCCAGGTAGTGCTTGATCGGTGTTTCTGGAAGTTATTACTTCTCTTCATATGAGGTATTCCCTGCACTTCAGATCGTCTTAGAATAATCATAAAAATTGATGAGCTTCTTTGAGTTCTTAAGATACACAGCCAACTCCATAAAGGCAACACACCTTGCGTTATGTACATTTGTCTGACTTTGGTTTCTCTGGAGGGGAGGGGTAGACAGCCTCTTTGAGGGCCCCTCCTCATCTGTCCCCTGCCACCCACTTCTTTGACCTCCCCCATGGGTGCCCGCCGCAATCCTTTGCATTGGGTGGACACTTGGTGACTATTTGAGGAATTAAATCAATTATTAGTCTCTGAAAAGGGAGCTGTTTTTGTTTTCCCTTCTCCTGTGGCTTTGTGAGACGCTCTGTGCTCTGTTAAAGCATTACTAGAAAGAAGTGTTTTCTTAACCTTTGGTAGTATGGGGAAAAGACCTAGAGAATATGCTGGAGAGGGGCACCTGGGTGGCTCAGTCGGTTAAGCGTCTGCCTTCAGCTCGGCTGATGATCCCAGGGTCCTGGGATCGAGCCCCGCATCCGGCTCCCTGCTCAGCGGGAAGCCTGCTTCTCCCTCTCCCACTCCCCCTGCTTGTGTTCCCTCTCTCGCTGTGTCTCTCTCTGTCAGATAAATAAATAAAATCTTTAAAAAAATATGCTGGAGATAAGGGCAAGTTGTAACTATCGCTTCCTTTGGCAACTGTCTGAATGTTTCAGTTATTTATAGGTGAAACAGTTTTCTATCGACAATATGAGATGAATGATAGTTATACTATTACAACAGGAAAACATAGGTTTTAGTTTTAAACAAAAAATTTTTTTAAACTGTAGCTTAGATATTTTCAGGGGCTGTTGCATGTCTACCTAGATAGAAAGAAAACTATGTGTGTGTTAGACAGAAGGGCATGCAGGTACTCCCCCCTCCCCTGCCAGGCTCCCAGGGTTCTCCACGACCCAAATTTGGGACCTCCCTAGGGGACTGGTTATAGATGGCAGGGGACCAGGAGAGAGTCAGTCTTGGTGACAAGACTCTCAAGGCTTAGGTGACAGGGAAGATTTTAGGATAGGGGTAAGCCACTAGTTGCTCCCAACAACAAAATCATAACTGAAGTATCGAAAAGTAGATTTTTTTTTTAAAGCAGTTTCACAGAATACACCTAAGCTGTAAAATTTTAATGCCTCACTTAACCTACCTTGAACCAAAATAAGAATTCATTTGTCTGTAAACTGACCCAGGGCTGTCTTGTATTTGTTGAAAGATTGTATCGAGTAACTCATTGCCACTATTGATGGCAAGTGATGTATTTCAAAGCATATTTTATGCCTTGCGTTAAGTCTCAAGGGCTGGAATGTATATGCATATTCTTTCAAAAATCTTTAGGACTCGTCCATTTAAGGCAGTTTTCTGTGTAGGAAAAAATTTTTGAAGCCCTTTTGGGTTTGTTACCATAATGTAGATTAGCCATGAAATTACAGGTTTCAGTGCCTTGTTGAAGAGTTTATTATGGTTGAAACATATGTGTAACTATTATTGGTATTTTCATGACTTTTTTGCAGTTGTAAAAATAGTACTCAATGAATGGCTCAGTCAGTTAAGCAGCTGACTTTCAGTTCAGGGTCCTGGGATGGAGCCCCAAGTTGGGCTCCCCACTCAGCCAGGAATCTGCTTTTCCCTCTTCCTCTGACCCTCCCCCCTGCCCATGCGCACTTGCTCGCTGCTTCTTTTTCTCTCAAATAAATGAAATCTTTTTTTTAAAAAAAAAATAGTATTTGCTCAGGTAGGAAATTTAGAAAAAAAAATTCAAGGAAGAAAATAAACATAATTCATAAACTTATCTAGAGAGAACAACTATTAACTTTAGCTCTGTTTTTCTCAATTACTTCCATATGTATGTAGAATTTTTAGATCCTGCTTATTCCTTAATGTTATACCATGATTATTTTCTCCCGTTTACAAATATTATTATTATTTTAAAGATTTTATTTGTTTATTTGACAGAGAGAGATGTAGCAAGAGAGGAATCACAAGCAGGGGGAATGGGAGAGGGAGCCGATGCGGGGCTCGATCCCAGGACCCTGGGACCATGACCTGAGCCAAAGGCAGACGCTTAACGACTGAGCCACCCAGGCACTCCTATAAATATTATTTGAAAGCATGATTTTCATGGTTTTAATATTCTAGCACATGATGATAACATAATTTATTCAGTCATTTCTCTGTTGGACTAAAAGGTTGATTCTAATTTCTTTTTATATACAGTGTTATAATGAGTATCTTTTGTAGGTAAATATTTGCTTGCATGTCTGATTATTTCTTTGGGATTTATCCTTAAAAATAGATTTGTTTAATAAAGGCATCAACTCTATACTGGATACCTGCTGCCATGTTGCTTTCCAGAAAACTTGGAATAATTTCTTTCCATTAGTATTCAAATGTCTGCCTCTTCCAAAAGTGTTACCTCTCTTGCATCTTTGACAGTTTGTTAGACTTAAAACTTCAGTTTTAACAATATTGCTTTATTAATGTGTTTTAGTCTCTAATGCTTTCTAGGTAATTTTCCTTATTTTGTGCTATTTGTTACAGATGTCAGTAATTTATGCAACACTGGCATTAATAGCCATAGAAAAGAATGAGGAAAACCTTGAACAAATAGGTTTTCCAATGAGATGACTTCTGGGTCGGCTAAGTCTCTGTGCATCAGATACATCAGGTAGTCAAAACAAATTTGATCTACAGCATGAAGTAATATACTACACTAGCCCACTGTTCTTGGCTAATAAGGAAAAAAGACACAGCCCTTTTATAGGCTGTGGCATATTGAGCAGCCTCATGTTAAGGAAGGAATTACTGCTTCTTTCAGGCTATGGTTGTGGTGTTTCCCTTAGGAGGGAAAAATGGTTGAAAAATGAAGACCTTTCTCGTTGTCCTCTGATCTCCAAATAACTTGGAAGGACACTTTTATAGCTGGGGGGACAAGGCAGTGTCATTGCAACCTGGCCGCAGCCTGATCGTAACCCATCTTGAATGCTCTGCCCAGTGGAGTCAACTCTCTGGCCTCTGGCCTCCTCTAAGATATAGGGATCTCAGCAAAGACTGTTTAGTCTGACCAAAATAAGTAAATAATCTGTGCAAAAGGATTCGCCTTTACACATTCTTGTTGGTCATAGACCATTTGAGCCAGTCAGATGGAGAGGGCCAAGTATCACTCTGTTAATGTTGCCTCAGACTGACAGTCCTGGAGGTTGAGCAGTGGGCAAGCCAGAAGTCTTATGTCCATCTCTTCCTGAGAAATGCCCATTGTCTGCCCTGTTTCTGTTTACTGGTGATGAAGGTGGAACAAGACCCATCTCTGAATTCTTGTCTCTTGGAGAAAACTGGAACAGAGGCCCAGAGAGAGGGGAAATGGAATTTTTCAGCAATGGACTCCATGCTGAGAATGAACAGGATAACAATTTCAATGCTCTTTGCTCATCAGTTTTGCAAGATCAGGGTGGGCTTGTGACTAAGGTTTCTTGGTGACTTCTCATGACAGAGCGGCTTCCAGTTAATAGGATCTGTCTTCTAGCCATTGATTTCCTGCAGTTTCTGGGGCTTCCTTTGTGCAAGATACAGTGATGACACCTTTCTGTTTCTTCCCTAAAAAGTCATCATCTGTGCACAGATGCAGGGTCTTGTTTGTGAGTGAACAGCCCGAGTCTCCCCAGGTGGTTTTCTCTTCTGAACTGTACATACTCAGTGAAAAGTGCAGAGGAACCCAAGAGCCTTCAGGATGCATTTTGTGGTTTGCCCACTTGAGACATGTAGTTTTGGAGGCCAATTCTAACTTTCAGACTTATAATGTAAGTGGCACTCAGTCATTAGGATTCTCTGAGGACAGACCGTAGCCTTTTATAGGCCCTTGCAGACTTAGATCCATTCATGGGCAGGACGCAGAAGATTCCAGAGCCTCTTGAGAGGTGGCCTAAAACTTCGAGAGCTGTGTAAAAGGACTTTGGTTATAAAGGCAAGGCCGTAGGTGGTGGCTTGGAATTCATTGGCTTCCCCCCAGACGGTAGAGCTGCCTTGTCAGTGGTGCACCCGACTCCTTCATGGGGGATGTTGCTGGCCCAGTAAGGGCTCAGAGCCCCAGTCCGGTTCCGTAGTGTGAGCCTGCACACAGTCATCCAGGCCAGAAGGTTGGAAGTTGGCGTGCACGTCTCTCCTGACCTCACCACCTTCAGTTAGATCCCCAGATGTTTGCCATACACCTTTGGGCTGCTCCAGTCCTTTGTTTTTGGTCCTTACTGCCTCTGTGTTTAGACCTTTCTCAGTCCTCGGTGCAGAAACCTTCCAGCTGGTCCCTCTACCTGCTGTTTCATCTCCTTGTATTGAGTCTGGTCAAAGAATCGTCCCTTTCAACAACCCCATGGTAATAGTGATGTCACGGCGGAGGCAGCTAACATTTATTGAGTGCTTACTGTATATCAGGCACTATTGTTATCTCCGTCCTCCTAACAGCCTCCTTACAAAAGGAAGTACTGCTAGTCTCCCCATTACATGAATGGTAAAACTGAGGCACAAAGAGGCCTATAGGAGTTTTCCACAGTCATACAGCGACAAATGAGGGGAGCCAGGATTGACCCCCTCCCCCCCC